>NC_090265.1:332582143-333184643 GCF_040414725.1 Anabrus simplex
AACATTTTCAGTTTTTGAGATATCAGTATCCTAATAAAAATAATTCAACCCACTTTTCAGTCGTTTACCCACCCCCTAAGTGTTTTAAAATAAAATACGTGTTTCTTTATTTTTAAAAGATATTATAAAACAAATTTTCACATCTGTAACATCTTACATTTCTGAGATATACTTTAGATGTAGTCTTTTTTAAACTGATCCCCTTTTTCATTCCTCTTCACCCCCCACTATTTGGATTTTCCAAAAAAAGAACATGCGTTTCTTTATTTTTAAAGGAGATTCCAAATACCAATTTTCAAGTCTGTAAACTTTTAAGCTTTTGAGATATAGATACTCATTTAAACAATTCCCCCCCCCCCTTTTCCACCCCCTTAGTGAGCACATACACTTTAATAGAAAGGTATCCCAAAAATTCCAGTAGTTTTGGCTCAGCGATGATGAGTCAGTCAGGTCAGTCAGTTAGTATATGTTATTTTATATACATAGCGTATCAGAGCATTGATTGTTAAAAGTGGAGGTTATGACGATCACATAAAGAATCGAAATGGAGGCCGAGTCACAAATATTTCACTCATAAACGAGTGATTTCAGGGGGCCATGCTGTTGCATTTGGTTAAACTTTGTTTTGAAATGTCGGATTTTCCTAAGTATGTATTTCAAAGCAGCTCATATTCAATGTATATTCTGATATTGATATGGGCTAGAAATCAGAAGAAGTTTGTTACTTCGATCGACCTGTCTCAGTCTCATCTTCGTCTATGAATATATGAAAGTGACTGAGGTATATACGAGTGATGCAAGTGGCACGAAATTTAACTAGTCTCTCCTCGTGTAGATGTGACTCAGGTTAATGAATGCTGATGCACTTTCTTCTCGGTGAGAAAAGCAACTTCAAACTTCATTCTTTAGCATGTCTTTTATGTGACACCTAGCCTATCTGACAGCTGATGGTAAAGCCTTTGGGGCCGAGCTGGATAGCTGCAGTCACTTAAGTGCGGCCAGTATCCAGTATTCGGGAGATAGTGGCTTCGAACCCCACTGTCGGCAGCCCTGAATATGGTTTTCCGTGGTTTCCCATTTTCACACCAGGCAAATGCTGGGGCTGTACCTTAATTAAGGCCACGGCCGCTTCCTTCCCATTCCTAGTCCTTTTTCCTGTCCCAACGTCGTCATAAGACCTGTGTCGGTGCAACGTAAAGCAACTTGCAAAAAGAAAGCCTTTGGGATCCAACCAGCCTTCGGGCCAAGGACTCGACAGTAATTCAGTGTGTTAATAAAGTTTTTAGTAAATGAAATGTAGTTTTAAAAGTTACATTTAACTTATGTTCAATACTTGTAAACATGGCGGTGTTGAAGGTAGATATCACAAATGTAAATGCTAGGCTTGAAGATCGATTACCGAGAAAGTGTAAAGAGGTAGAAAATCAGAGGAAAATATTTCAGACTAAGATTTCAGTGACAGTGAAGATGGAATGGAATTAAAATGAGGCAAATGACGAAGAAGTCAGGACAACCAATGAGAAAGAGGACGACGGTGAACCAGAACCAATGTGAGGTGTTCTCGAACTCTAAAAAGCATTGGATTGAAGGTAGAATAGACATGTCTGTTCTTAAAGATTTCATCTGCCACTCAAAAAGATAAAATGAATGTTTGATTTTATATTTGTTACACGAACCTAAAACTTAATGCAATTTGAACTCTTCAATCCGTCAATAAATATGTGATAGATGTTCAAATTGATATTGAACAGTTAATCACTGTAAAGAAAGTAAAATTTTCTGTAGATAAGGATATATAGACTGTTATATTTATAAAATGTTAAAGTGATAATATCGATTGCTTAGATAACTAACAAGAAACAGAAGCTAGAGATGCTGTAGTTGACATGAAAATGACAGGTGTGTGGAAGAGGACATGCTATATGATAGATGACTTCGCGATTTTATGAAAACAGTTGAATAATAAATGCAATGTCGCCGATGGAAGGGACCATGTTACATAATAATGTTAAACTGGTGAACCAGTTCCATTGTACTCTTCAAATTAAGGGGCCAAAATACATTTAGTAAGAATGCTACTTTGTCTCAGAGCTCCAATTTCGAGATCGGCCCATTTGGGGAGTATTGGAAATTTTAGATTTTTCTATGGATTCTGTGGGTATCAGCTTCTCTGAACACTTCCGGAGGTGCACATGAACCTGAGGTTCAACCAACCCACACTAAAAATGAGTACCAGGTTAATTCCTCGAGGCAAAGTAGGACGGGCGTGGAGCTAACCACTCTACCCCATTAAGTGCCGAGGTTACCGATAGTGGAACACTCCACCCCTCCAAGGCCCTTCATGGCTTGTACGGAGATTACTTTGCTTTGCCTTTATCTTTTCTGCAACCGAGTTCTAAGCTCCTAGGGTCTCATGTCTATTTTCATTTCTTGCACCTTCCTTAATGCATCACTACACTTGACTTCCATTTTAAGTAGTGTCTCTCCTTACCTCCTTAATATCTCCGAATTCTCTCGTAACTCTTTCTCGGGGTATTAAAGATTAATTAGGACTTTGTGGAAACTTGCAGGCTCAGGAAAACTAGCAATCATCGCTTTGGAAAAATATAGCAGTCTATTGGGTGACAAAAAATGCTCACACTTACATACTTATTCTGTTTTGTCTCTCAGCCCCAATTTCGAAAACTCGCATATGACTCCCTTGTGGAGTTTTGCGAATGTTCGATTTTTGTAAGGATCTTACGGATATCAGAGTGGCTAGCACCACGCTTCTAGTTTTCTAGTGTGCATGGAAGTGTGTCATTAATTCATGTCAATTTTACCTACATCGCTACACTTCGACTTACTTTTATTTGTAGAAACAGATAGATAGATAGATAGATAGATAGATAGATAGATAGATAGATAGGTGTGCACCATAATGAATTTGTTAAGGTAAGGCTAAGTAACTTTTGTGTATTTCATTCCATCTACGCACTCTTTCATATTTTTCACTTCACTTTCTAGCCAGTTACATAAACAATCGGCGTTATTCATTTTATGTTTTATTTTCATTTAACGAGCGTTTTAAGTCATTTGAATTCAAATCCACCGAAAATCAACTTGGAAATTTATCATTAACCAACTAAAGAGCTCAAGTAATTATTCTATCCCTAATTACGTAACACTGAAAATTAAGGCTTCTAAACAAACAACTCTAAAACCTTTACAAGCTTCTTAAAGGCCTGAGTAAGAATAATCAATGAACTTCTAACAAACCTTATTATAAAGATAAAAAATCAGGTTATCAGTTTCACCAAGAGGAAAAGTCCCCTCAGTTTTTATTACTGTATTGACACAGTTAATGCTCCTCATGGGGTCTGCTCTAGGTACCTAGTTGTTAATACAAAGAAAGATCTTCATCGGGATAATCGTATTAATGAGGCAATACAAAGGAAGATCTTCATCGGGATAATAGTATTAACGAGGCAATACAAAGGAAGTTCTTCATCGGGTATTAACGAAGCAATACAAAGGAAGATCTTCATCGGGATAATAGTATTAACGAGGCAATACAAAGGAAGATTTTCAGCGGGGTATTCGTATTAACGAGGCCGTAAATAACGGGTACAGATCCCTTCATATGGTTATGAGAGTTTTTAGGGGGTTGTATTATTTTTTGCTAGTGGTTGTACATCTTATGGTGACGATGGGATAAAAATGGGAAGGAAGTGTCCGTGGCCTTCATTAAGGTACAGTTCCAGCATTTGCCTGGTGTGAAAATGGGAAACCACGGAAAACCATCTTCAGGGCTGCCGACAGTTGTGGTGGAGGTGGAGGGGGGGATTCGAACCTACTATCGCTCGAATGCAAGCTCACAAATGCGCGCCTTTAGGGGTTGTAGTAAGGATGAAAAGAGGAGTACGTGTAAGTTACTGGTAAGACCCCAATTAGACTGTGGATCCAGTTATGGGACTCTCACCAGGATCATTTCATTCATGAACTGGAGAGGACCCAAAGGAAAGCAGCACGATGCGTTCTGGGTAATTTCCGAGAAACGAGTAATTTTAGGAAAATGTTACAAACTTTGGGCTGGGAAAACTTGGGAGTAACGTGACGAGCTGCTTGACTAAGCGGTATGTTCCGAGCTGTCAGTGGAGGTATGATGTTAGATGACATTAGTACACGAACAAGCTCGAGTGGAGTTTCTAAAAATAGGAACGGTCATAATATGAAAATAAAGTCGGAATTCAAGGCAACAAACTGCGATAAATACTCGTTTATAGGAAGAAGAATTAGGGCCTGGAATAATTTACCAAGTTTTTTTTCGATAAATGTCCATCTTCTTTGAAATCATTTATGAACATGTAAACAATTGATGCGGGACCTGCCACCTGGGCAACAGCCCTAAATGCAGATCAGTGGTATAAAAAAATTTATCGGTCATTGAACTCAACTGTATTTCATTTGTTGAGGAAAGGATCATGGCCCCGCCTTCTAACCGAGTCAGAGTTCTGGAGAAGCAAGCGTAAGAACCAATTGTTCCCTGCCTCGAAGAGCAGCGCATTGCCAATATACCCATAGAGTAAAAGTGATTTCGTTTGAGATGTATTCCGTATCTGCAAATGAGCCACAAATTCATTTCTACTTTCTAAATGCAGCGTCGAGAGTTAATAGAAACTGTTCTTCGACAATGGGCGCAGAGGCGTATCACGCACCATAAAATACAAGACAGAACGGAGACCAAAAACTAACTTCCTTTGTGTATTTCGTCACAGTATTCGTGTCAGTCATAACACATGTAGAGGTATAAACAACTTCACTGGGCGTTTAAAGAGCCGTAAAAGTCTGAATGCAGACAGCACATGTAACATGCAACAAATAACTTTCAACTGCATGGCACACATACTACTACGCGTCATCCCTGCCTCGTGGGGCGTACAGCAAGAATTTAGTAAAATGATAAATATTGTTAGGCAAAAGCAAAGCAAAGTCATCTCCATACAGGCCATGAAAACCCTTGGAGAGGTGGAAAGTAAAGGCTTCCACTATCCGTAACCTCGGCACTTGGTCGGGTAGAGTGGTTAGCTCTACGCCCGGCCGCCTTTGCCCCCAGTAATTAACCTGGTACTCATTTTTGGTGTAGGCTGAGTGAATCTCAGGGCCATGTGCACCTCTGGAAGTGGAAATCTCGTTAAATTTATCAACTTCTTGGCGGGAAATCGAACCCACGTTCTTCAGGGTGAACCGACTTCGCCGTTGCCGCCTCGGCCAGGCAAATATTGTCGGGTGGCAGAGGATATTTAAATAAGATTTAGATGAGGGTAATGTGATTCCAGGTTCTAGTCTCACACGATTCCCAGTTTAACATTTATTCTACCTACTACAATGGGAATGAAATACCTAATACAGTATGCATGTTGAGTACTCAGCCCGAAGGCTGGTTTGATCCTCAACAGTTCTACCATCTGCTGTCACAGATGGCCTATGCGTCACTGAAGACTCGCACTAGGGAAATGAGGAGTGAGGTAATTTCCCTTTGCTTTCGTCACGGAACGAGAAGTTGCTGTTATATATCAGTCTGCCAAGCCCACTGAAATGCTCGCACTTCACACCATTTATACGAGGGATCGGCTACATAAGGAATGGCATTTCTAGCATCATTCATATCTCTGTCACTTTCATAAAGCCAAAGATACCACTGTGGCAGGTGAATGATGGTAGCAAATTCTTTCTAGCCCAAACCGGAATACCTTAGTGCACTGTAAACACTAGGTCTCGCCAGCAAAGGCAATAAAGGGAATAAAATTTAGCTCACAAGATTGTCGGTTTCTATTTTATCTCACCTATTGCAGCCGGGAGGAGGGTGGGGGCAAAAATCGCTAACGAGATCCTTAATATCTAATTTATCTTCCCTAATACAGGAGAGGGGGGGGGGGATCACTAGCGAGATTCTCTGTTTTTAATTACTAATTTCTAGTCATAAGTTTAGTATATCCCGCATTAGAACAATCAGTCGAAGTAAATTAACGTTCTCGTAAGGTTTAACAGAAATTCAAGCTAAGTTATTACGTTCTTATATAAACGGATTAATTAAAATTGACTTACGTTGATATTTTCAAAGTTTATGTCAACACATCTGAATTAAGGTACCGGTAACAGAGAAAAGTAAAATTCACTTTACAGTACATTATTCAAAAGTTATACGCTGCCCACCCAGCTACATCAGATATAGCTCAGATTGTTTCTACAATGAATTATACTGTACAGGATGATGACTAGCTATGTCCGACTCGTTGGCTGAACGGTCAGCGTACTGGCCTTCGGTTCAGAGGGTCCCGGGTTCGATTCCCGGCCGGGTCCGGGATTTTAACCTTAATTGGTTAATTCCAATGGCACGGGGGCTGGGTGTATGTGCTGTCTTCATCATCATTTCATCCTCATCACGACGCGCAGGTCACCTACGGGTGTCGAATAGAAAGACCTGCACCTGGCGAGCCGAACTTGTCTTCGGACACTCCCGGCACTAAAAGCCATACGCCATTTCAATTTACTAGCTATGTTTGTAATATACCTATATATAACGCAGTTTTCTATTCATTTCAGTCACATACATACATACATTAGAAGGACGATTTATTGTGGAACCATCAACTTTCTGAAGTTACAGATTGCCACTGTGGACAAAGCGAACTAACGCAATATAGAATATAGGCCTACATCTCTGCAAGTTTATAGTCTGTGCAAATACACTGACTGACAGTGACAATGCAACACCAAGGAGGAGTGGTTCGAAAGGGATGAAAGTTGGGGAAAAAACAGAGACGGCACGGACGAATAATTGATGTTTATTTCAAACCGTAATGCAGGTTACACAATGCGCACGGCATCGACTCGGTAGGATGTAGGACCACCGCGAGCGGCGATGCACGCAGAAACACGTCGAGGTACAGAGTCAATAAGAGTGCGGATGGTGTCCTGAGGGATGGTTCTCCATTCTCTGTCAACCATTTGCCACAGCTGGTCGTCCGTACGAGGCTGGGGCAGAGTTTGCAAACGGCGTCCAATGAGATCCCACACGTGTTCTATTGGTGAGAGATCCGGAGAGTACGCTGGCCACGGAAGCATCTGTACACCTCGTAGAGCCTGTTGGGAGATGCGAGCAGTGTGTGGGCGGGCATTATCCTGCTGAAACAGAGCATTGGGCAGCCCCTGAAGGTACGGGAGTGCCACCGGCCGCAGCACATGCTGCACGTAGCGGTGGGCATTTAACGTGCCTTGAATACGCACTAGAGGTGACGTGGAATCATACGCAATAGCGCCCCAAACCATGATGCCGCGTTGTCTAGCGGTAGGGCGCTCCACAGTTACTGCCGGATTTGACCTTTCTCCACGCCGACGCCACACTCGTCTGCGGTGACTATCACTGACAGAACAGAAGCGTGACTCATCGGAGAACACGACGTTCCGCCATTCCCTCATCCAAGTCGCTCTAGCCCGGCACCATGCCAGGCGTGCACGTCTATGTTGTGGAGTCAATGGTAGTCTTCTGAGCGGACGCCGGGAGTGCAGGCCTCCTTCAACCAATCGACGGGAAATTGTTCTGGTCGATATTGGAACAGCCAGGGTGTCTTGCACATGCTGAAGAATGGCGGTTGACGTGGCGTGCGGGGCTGCCACCGCTTGGCGGCGGATGCGCCGATCCTCGCGTGCTGACGTCACTCGGGCTGCGCCTGGACCCCTCGCACGTGCCACATGTCCCTGCGCCAACCATCTTCGCCACAGGCGCTGCACCGTGGACACACCCCTATGGGTATCGGCTGCGATTTGACGAAGCGACCAACCTGCCCTTCTCAGCCCGATCACCACACCCCTCATAAAGTCGTCTGTCTGCTGGAAATGCCTCCGTTGACGGCGGCCTGGCATTCTTAGCTATACACGTGTCCTGTGGCACACGACAACACGTTCTACAATGACTGTCGGCTGAGAAATCACGGTACGAAGTGGGCCATTCGCCAACGCCGTGTCCCATTTATCGTTCGCTACGTGCGCAGCACAGCGGCGCATTTCACATCATGAGCATACCTCAGTGACGTCAGTCTACCCTGCAATTGGCATAAAGTTCTGACCACTCCTTCTTGGTGTTGCATTTGCTCTGTCAGTCAGTGTACATTGTATAGTGCTGGGTATTTCTAATTATGGAGGTGGGATTATACGATTCCCTTGTGAATTACGGATTACATTAAGCAAATTTTCTAGTATTCCAGTTTTTGGCAAATCAATCTTCTTCCACAACTGCATGAAGAATTCTGGTACCGTACCACGTACTTCAAGCATCAGCCCAATCACTTCAATTTCTTGAACATGGTATTTATTTTTGTTCAAGGAGACTGTCGGAATGTGATTTTTTTTTTCTTTCTCAATGTTCCTCGGGACGGCTGCAATATTTCGTTCTACGAATGAGTGTCTTAAACGATACTGCCAGGATAGTCAACACATAAGGGAGACACATTCAGGTGTATAATGCATTGTTGCCTGTATTTGAAGTCGTTAGCTGGAAATGGACTGAATTTCTATGAATCCACTTGATACTACAGAGCGCTCTTATCAGCCATGCCAGAAATAAGATACATTTATCTAATTTAGTGTGGATACTACAGCGTGCTATGGTTTTAACTGACAAAGTTTTACTAGTTTGGAGTTGTGTCTGAGAGAAAAAGCCACCTGTACCTGGCAGCAACAGAAGCTTTATACTTTTCATTTCAATCAAATGTGGTAGAAATTCGCAAATGGTGTGCGAGTTATTTGTAGTTATACAGGGTTAGTCACCTAAGACGTTCACCTCAAATAACTCATACTTCAAAGAATATTTTTAACTTTTAGTAGTTTTGTTAAAGGGCTCATAATCTAACCTGCAGTACTTTTCCAAGGCATCAAAATTTGCGGAGATAACGGTACCAAACTTTTATTAGCGATATAACTACGTACATTGTTTTCTACACTTAGGAGTTAGACTTATGGGCATTGCAAATTCAGAGGTGTGATTATTTTCAAATTCCGGCAAGTACTTCTGGAGAAAATGGAAAGTTTTCAGAGGTCCTCCTTTCGCCAGCCGTACTGTAGGCTACCCTATTCGAATGAATCACTGACCAGAGTGTAGGCACGCTACGTTTGAATCATGAACTGTTGACATACAGACTTCATTCTCCTTCGTCTGACAGATAGGCATTCACTCTTCTGTAATCGTAAATAGATTATGATAAGATTGTAAAATTTAATAATAATAATAATAATAATAATAATAATAATAATAATAATAATAATAATAATAATAATAATAATAATAATAATAATAATAATAATACATCTTAAGAATGTCTGAAGTGCAACAATTTTACTTTTTTTTTTACAGGTTCTCTAGCATGTACGTAAATCTGTTAATTTCATATTTCTGCATTTACCCACTCTGAAATATCAACCGACTATGCTAGGTTTCGATCTTACAACCCGGAGCAAAGCAGGTGGACATTTAACCAACTGCATCGCGTAGTAGCTATCCTTTATTAACTGGCATAAGTTAGCTTATTTAATCAGTGTGCATAGAAATGAAAGACATCTTAAAGAGATAACTCACTTAAGACCTAGTACAGGAAAGCATATACACCGTAGTACTTACTAATCGTGAAAGATTTCACGCAGTTACATGCAATACATTTGTGTGTAAATTTCAGAAAAGGACAGTAGTAAATTGCACTCTGTTGTTTCAACATTACTTCACTGAAATCGTGAAAAGATAGATCTGTGTTCTTGAATCGCCTGGTGAACAGGACTTAACAACAAAAATAGAAGAAACTAACCTGAAACCAAACAGACGGTACCAAGATACAAAGCGATCCAATTCTTAGAATGGATATTTTCAAATAGGTAGAAAATTAAGTGTCGGGCTGAACAGATCAGACGACAGAACGCTGGCTTTCTGAGCAAAAGTTGGCCGTTCAGCTGAAAAATTCGTCAGAAAAATCAAAATATTGATTTAACATATTGTTACTTAATTTGCAGTGTAATAATGTTAATGGTTTTACGTCTCACTAATTACCGTTTTGGTTTTCAAAAAAACTCCGAGGTGCCAAAATTTTCTCCGTAGGATTTCTTTTACGTTCCAGTAAATCTACTGAAACGAGGCTGACGTATTTGAGCACCTTCAAATATCACCGGACTGAGCCAGGATCGAACCTGCCAAATTGGGGTCAGAAGGCCAGCGCCTGAACCGCCTGAGCCAGTCAGCCCGGCAAATTATTATTATTATTATTATTATTATTTTATACCACGAGCAAAATTTTGAGATTTCAGTATAACGTTGCTGTAGGACTTCGGATATCTGATAACTGTCTGGCACTGCTAGCCTAAATGTACTATGCTTCACATTTACTGGAGGTACGGATGAGAAAGAAGCAGCTGTGAACTAAATTATGAAAAATAAATGTTAATTGCTTTCGAAACCCGAAGGAAGTACAACTTACATTACAAAAAATAAATACTCAGAAACTCCACGAGTTTTCAAAGGGTCTAGTAGTCTAGGTCATAAGTGCACAATGTACATCCCACGTACATAAAATAATGCTAGCCTGAATTACGACACCCGCCGTTATGGAGTATGGCTACATTTCACATGACCTTACCCTTTTGGATTCGATTCATGGTTTGTAAAAGTAAATGAACTAGAATATTATTGCTGGGCAATACGGAAGTATTACGCTCTGCCGAACAATGGAAAGCATAAGGCATAAAAAGGGTCACAAATAAAAAACAAACATCACGAGTGAACTCAGTCGGTCTATTGCGCACGGCTGTACCATGTCAGGAAGACGTCTCCGCAAGGTGCTGGCACGACGCGTGGAATGTGTTATTCGAAAATAATTGTTGCATCAGGGTAGGCGGCGGGTGGCTGGCAAGCCTGCTAGTCCGACTACGGACCACCGGGGAAAACATCTCCGACATGTGCCTGGAATACCAACTACTGAAGTGACAATTTCATTCTAATGCACGATGGACTTCCTCACAGGCTGTCCAACAAGTAAAAGATACACATAGCGATACGTTCGGAAGAGAAATGCTAGGCTGTGAAAATCCGTATCAATCCAAATAATTCAAATAATGAAGCAGCTAGTTAGATGGAAGTAACAAGACGAAAAGTGGATTAGAATTTAAATTAACGGAATGAAGTACGACATTCTACGGAAAACCAAGAATACAAACTTTGTTTACGTACTTCATACATCTTCATTATAGATCGCTATGCCTTCCCGCGCTCATTCTGTAAGCCTCTGCGAATTAAGCGCCTTCACAATGCTCTATTCTCAACAAGACATATGATATCGCTGATTGTACATCATTGAAAACTGAATGTAATCACTGTCATCTTGGTCTCCCTTTCTTTTATCGTCCATGGCAATGTAACCCCCTCAATTCGCCTCACATTAACTCACAACGATGCCGGTTTATTGCAAGTACTCTCTTACCGTTAGGAGGTGCTCCCAACTGTTTGTGCTAGTTATCATTCTCGTTGTCTGGTTCCATGGTTAAATGGTTAGCGTGCTGGCCTTTGGTCACAAGGGTCCCGGGTTCGATTCCCGACAGGGTTGGGAATTTTAACCACCATTGGTTAATTTCTCTGGCACGGGGGCTGGGTGTATCTGTCTTCTTCATCATCATCATTTCATCCTTATCATGACGCGCAGGTCGCCTAGCCTACGGGTGTCAAATCGAAAGACCTGCACCTGGCGAGCCGAACATGTTCTCGGACACTCCCGGCACTAAAAGCCATACGCCATTTCATTTCATTTCATTTCATCTTTCTCGTTGCCTTTATGTTTGTTACTTCCACAGCCGTGATACAGTCGCGTGCGTTTCAATTCACTGAGACAACAGGCACGTTAAGGAGAGATAGCAAATAGTTTCCCGATCGGTGCAGCGAAGGTTTCCGAAGATGCAAGATGTCTCCTGGATGCCGATTGCGAGCCTGAGTGGAGTACGGCAACCACTCATCAAGTCATACGATTCTACAGTCGTCTTCACCCACTATGGACTTCACGACAGTCCACCGTGTAGGCGTCCGCCTCCGTAGCGTAACGGTTAGTGTTATTCGCTGCCGTCCTACGATGCCCAGGTTCGATTCCCGGTACTGTCAGAAACGTAAGAATGGCAGGAGGGATGGTATGTGGTTGAAATGGTACATGCCTGAAAAGAGCTGCACCGCCTCAGGATGACGACTTTAGTCCGGCTCCATGCCTAAATGGTTAGCATGCTGGCCTTTGGTTCAGAGGGTCCCGGGTTCGATTCCCGGTCGGGTCGGAGATTTTAACCTTAAATAGTTAATTTCCTTGGCTCGGGGACTGTGTATTTGTGCTGTCCCCAACATCCCTGCAATTCATACACCACACATAACACTATCCTCCACCACAATAACACGTAGTTATCTACACATGGCAGATGGCGCCCATCGGAGGGTTTGCCTTGCAAGGCTAGAAATAGTCATACGAAATAAATCGTGTAGGCAGTCAGGCACAAGTCTGGTACTGTAGGTACAGTCTCGAAAGTTCCTTGCTGCATGGTCATTTCTTCATTTCTTACCATAGCTCAGTTTGCAGCCTAAGGAAAAGAACAAAGACGCGATTCAATAACGTTTTCATCAACAGGACATTAAAAAAACGAGAAAATGGCCCATGAAATTTAACATCGTGCATCTACGTCGACAATTTGGGCGCGAGTACCTCTAGTACCGCTGATCTAGTGATCAGGGTCCCTCACCTCCACACGAGCGATTCATTTTAACCTTTTCTTTTTAATCTTATATCCAGTTTTTTCTTTATCCGTTCGGACTGTTGTTAGGAAAGGTGCAGATTAAATACGGACTGTATCATAAACACGTTTACTATCGTCGTATGTTGAAGTTTTATTGTAAAACGTAAACAGTTTCACTCTTTCTCCAGGTCTTATCAAAACTGCAGAAGTGGTTACAAAAATAATAGAAAAAAACGAAGATCTGTCAAGCAGTGAGTGGCAAGACGGGACAATAATTTAATAAAGGTGTTTATAATACAGTTCATATTTATTCTGCACATTTCCTGGGCCGCATAAAAAAAAACAGGTATGAAATGGTTGGAAAGAACAAAAAAAAGAGTGAAAATAAGGACCTCGAATTCGACAAGTCCGCTTAGAAGTCAGGGATTAGACCAGCGGTGCTGGAGTTACAATAAAATTCACTATTTACAGGATACACACTTTTAAATTCAAAAGGCCATTTCCTCCTTAAATAAGGGACAATGGCACATGTCTGTTTCTTTTTGACGTAAATCAATCACCCCAAGTTGCAAACGAAATCGGTGACCCTCATAGCAGTAGCCCCCAACTTGTAAGTAGCATTTGGAACGTTACGGCAGATTTTCATTTCTTCACTTCTGTGTTAATGAATTTATCATCGCGGTCTGGTTCAAATTGAAGCCCTTGTAATGCCACCTTTTGACTATTGTGATGTTGTTTTCAATGACGCCAGGCCGCAATTTTCCCTAAGGATACAGCGCGCTCAAAATGCATGTGTGAGATATATATGCAATTTAAGAAAATATGACCACGTGTCACCATCTTTCCTAAAATTAGAGTGGTCGCGACTCCATGTTCGTCGTAACCATCATACTTTGTCTCTCCTCCATCGAGTTCTTACTACATCTTCCCCATCTTACCTTTCTTCACGTTTCCATTACTTCTCAAATGTTCATGACAGACATACAAGGGCTCAAACATCCAACCTGCTCATCATCCCTCACCACCGAACTGCCGCATATAACAGCTCATTCTCGGTGTTTGCCGCACGAGAATGGAATCGTTTACCGGACGACGTCAGAGGAATACCAACTACAGTGTCATTTAAAAGAGCGTTAAGAGGTATAACAGGATGCGAATGACCTGTGAATTTCTAGCTTTTCAGTGATCGTGCTGCTACAATATCATTAATAGCTATTGTTGTTGTTGTTGCTGCTGTTGTTGTTGCTGTTGTTGTTCTTGTATGTATGTCCTACTGTGGTGGAATGTTATTTCAGTTGTATTTTGATTGTGTTTTAATTGTCTCTTCTAGTATTAATTACAGTATAATTACTTATGACTTTAATGTATACTAATTGGTTTAGCGTAAGAGAAGGCCCAATGGCCTTAACTACGCCAATAAAGACATTATCTATCTATCAATGGCAATGACTTGTGAGTAATAAATTGGATAAGTAAATGAGAGACTGTAAACAAGATAAATGTATTTTGTTTCGGCCTCTTGTAAAATGTAGAGTTTGACGGTTATGCTCTTCCAGCTCTAAAGTAGATTTCTTATTTCATTTAAAATAAGTCGTGTTACTATATATTTTGATGCTCTGTTACTATTAGAATTAAATTTCTGTGCTGATGTGCTTGTAAACTGACCAACACTCTCCGTTCTCTCCAATTCCTTTGCTATTTCTTCAACAAGCACGCATTCCTGACAAACTGAAGTTAAAAATTCCACTACCGAGCTCGATAGCCGCTGTCGCTTAAGTGCGGGAGATAGTGAGTTCGAACCCCACTGTCGGCAGCCCTGAAGATGGTTTTCCGTGGTTTCCCTTTTTCACACCACGCAGATGCTGGGGCTGTATCTTAATTAAGGATACGGCCGTTTCCTTCCCACTCCTAGCTCTTTCCTCTCTCATCGTCTCCATAAGACCTATATGTGTTGGGGCGACGTAAAGCAACTTGTAAAAAAAAAAAAAAAAAAAAAAAAAAGTTTCAATTTCTCGCCAACGGGGTCACTAGTGTGCCTGAGTTCTATTCCTCTCCACCAAGATGAGTGACAGCCAGCTGAAGCAATAAGCGAAGCTCGCCTGGCCGCAATCGCCGCACGCCCAGCCGAGTGAGTGTGCCCGAGTGGCTCGGACAGCCAACCAGAAAGCAGTGGCAAGCGGAACGACGAGTGGAGCCACGGTATCACTTTTGTAGTTACCGTGAGTGGAGCGGATGCGGCCTTCCCACTCGATTGCAGAACTCTGGTTATTTCCCCTTTCCATAAGATATCATGAGTCCACCAAGATTTCACCCCCGGTACAGTTGCGTCAGTCCAAAAACAAACCTTCATCCGTTAGCTCACTTTTTCCTTACCTCTGATCACAAATGCGAACTTACTGCATTAGTTTCCTTGCACTTTAATTGGAACTCACGTACTATACTACCATCCAGGGAGAATACACATACTAATTATAGGAAATGGTCCGCCTGTTCCAGTTCGTATTCCATTTTACTTTCAATCCTCATAGGTTTCTTCCCTGTGGATATCACTAAGAGTTGGAAATGACTGTTTTCATATCATTCTCGCTGTATCTTTCTAAGCTCAAATTACGAAAACACTAATGAAATATTACTCGTTGACTTTTCAATTACGGAGTAGTAACATTATTCTAGTATACTGAACTACTACTACTACTACTACTACTACTACTACCGAACTGAGTGGCCGCGTGTATTAACTTGTTGCGGCTATGGAGCCAAGCTCTGCATTCTGGAGACGAGTGGATTCGAACGCCACCGTTGGCTGTCATGTGAATGATTTTCCTAGGTTCCCCTTTTCATTTCCAGACTCACCCAATTTCCTTCATCATTATTAATTTCATCTTCATTAGCTCCTCAACTGAGGCTAGTATCAGGAAAGGCATCTCATCTCATCCCCAACCCCGTATCAGGAAACGGGACGAAGGAGTAGACATACTACTACTACTACTACTACTACAGTATTTCACTGTGAGTTGCTGTTGTTATCTTCTTTTAGAGGCTTAGACGTCAAGATTAACAGCTCCCTGTATTTGATGGATGTAAAAAGCCCCCGACATGACTTTGTAAGCAGCGATTCTTTACTGATGTACGTCTTCGTAATAAACTGAGGTTTGGAATAGGAAGCCTGCACTTTTGGACAGTATGTAAGGTAATATTCTGGTTTCCGTCTTGAACTGAATAAGGAAACCATAGTAAAATAATCTATTTTAGGACAGTCGATGATGGAATTCGAATCCACATATTTTGCCAATTGTTCTCTCGAGACTTAAGAGCACTCCAATCCAGATCCTAAAATCTTCAAAATTCGCAGCAGAGAATGAGGTTCTATAGGCTACGAAACCACAATATAGATTATAAGAATAAGTTCTCGATAACTCAGGTGTTATATTAGAAGAAGCTGGATAATTGTCATATCCCCTCGAGGTTTTTTTTTTTTTTTTTAGCAGAATGAATCCACTATGGACCTCAATGCGTTAAACCAGTGTATCGTACTTAAATAATTGTTCCTACTACGAGATATTAAACTTTTAGCGAGTTCTACGAGATACGTCGTTAACAATGGAATAATTTGAAAGTCAAGTTGAGCAGTTCCATATTTCACGACAAGAAGACTTTAGAACACTACAGCGAGATTAGAATATAATGCTAAAGCCTGGTTAAAAAAAAACAAAAAACACTGTGTGTGACACTCAAAATGTGTCCAAAAACGATATGAAATGGAATATTATCCCATTCTTCTAATGCCTAGTGCTCCCTGTTCCAGAAAAAATATATATACACCAGAGAACATTCTTGATTACTTGAAATATCTTCAGGGTGATAACTGAGGCCTTCAAGAAAATAACAAGGTAACTAAGATAGATACACCAACGTGCTTCAGTAACAATTGCAGTCCGGGTCGTAAGATCCAAAGGGTATTATACGAAAAATGCAAACATGATGTCGATCAAAATAAAACGAGTTTTGTTTGAACAAAAGGTAGCTTTCTAATAGAATTTGTGCACAATATTGAACTGCTAACACATTTATCAATTCATCCTATGGTCATAAGTAGCTTGTCAACTGCATCTCTACCATGAATTTTATTATGAAGAGTTTTTCGTCATATTTTTAATAAATATTATATTTTATTCAATTCGGAAGTCAGTTTTAGAGCCAGATGTTCACTTATATATAGCATCCGCTATCTTCATTAATGGCATTCTCCCTTCATGTAGCTACCTTTCTCTTCACTATTTTGTTTGGGGAAACTTATTTTATTTCACATAGTACAGTATGTTTTCAAAAATTCAGGCACTGGAGGTTGCTGCAAATGGCTTATATATACAAGTATGAAATGTGCCGAATATGATAGTTGGTGAAGGTGTAGTATTAGGAACCTTCAGGAAAAGAGTTGTGCCATTTTTGTCATATGCATAAGGCAAAATGCAGTTGAAGAGAGTACTGTACATGTTTGAACAAAATAATCCTCAACATGGAAAAAAGATGAATCGTATCAACTTTATTAAGTTATCTTTATCAAAAATGTATTTCCTAAAGCATCTATGTTCATAGCAAGGAATGTCCCCTACAGTAGAAATAGATATACCAAAACATTAACTAGCTGGCATTTTATCTCTAAACACTAGCCTTCCTTCAAAATAAACTCTTTTAAACTTCCTGTTTCTACAACTGCGATTGATTCTACAACTGAAACAGGCAAATTATAGCCATGGCTAATAAGTCATTACTCATTACTATCTGCAGTGAAATGGGGAATACTAGTTCATGGGAATACCTCAGAAAGTTCTTTTTAGCACTAATCGCCTTTATTTTTTAATTACCCAAACAGAATTATTGCCGAATTCATATACCTTATTTTGAGTTATAGGCAAATTATTTTCATATCAGTTAAAGGAACACATGCCAATTAAGACAGAAGCATAATTTGGAAATATTTAAACAGTAGCATTTCTAACAGATGTACAATTTTTTTCTTGTGGAAAAGGATCTAGATTATAAAAACAGACTTTGAACATGGAAGCGCGAGTTAAAAACGAGTATCTCATTATAATGCGGCCAAGTGAAGAATGCGATCTTGCAGATGTGTACTTTAATAATCCCACTTGAACATTAATGAAGAGAATTTTGCTGTTAATGGGCACTACATTGCAGCTATTAATATCCTTCAGTCATGGGCAGCCTTCTTCACACGTTTCCGTGCCCTAGAGAGACGAGTCTGAACCACACCGCCTTTCGTGATTTCGATGTGGATAAGTACTAAAGCCCAGGAATGTACAGAGTACAATGCAACCTACTTTTTCCTCTCGAACATGTTGACCTTATAAGTTTTGTGGCCACAGAAAAAAAATGACAAACGACTAATCTTCGTATTCCCACTCTTGTCTTGGAATGTATAAGTGCACGTTGATCATTAAGGAGGATTAGCAACATTGTTTTATTACAATTTTGAGTCAGTACCATCTACGATGATAGAGGAGGAATGGCAGAAAATCAAACCTATCGATAGGTTGTTTTGAGTAAAACTACGTAAAGAATAAGTCTGGAGACTCCTTAATATAATTTTGGAGCTAATGGGAGAATACCAGCAACGTAAAAAATTCACATATCACAAATTTCTCTTACAATTTCTAGAATTATTCGGGGATTTACAAGCAAAACCCGTTAAGTCAGTTTTGAGTTTTTGAAATTTTTACGCTGTCTTATGTGGTTTTTTCCATGATATGCATTGTCGTAGGAGGTTGTTCTGGTTATTGAATTTTCTAATTTGCATTTTCTTTCATTCAGGCAAAATATATTAATACAATTGAAACTACGCAGCGATATTCTATCTAGGCCTACTCTAAAAACCTACTGCATATATAAATATATATTTAGAATTTGCTTTACGTCGCACAGACACAGACAGGTCTTATAGCGACGAGGAGATAGAAAAGGCCTAGGAATGGGAAGGAAGCCGCCGTGGCCTTAAGGTGTGGTGTGAAAATGGGGATACCACGGAAAATCATCTTCAGGTCTGCCGACAGTGGGGCTCGAGCCCACTATCTCCCGGATGCAAGCTCACAGCCACGCGTCGCTAATCGCACGGCCAACTCACCCGGTTTGCATAATTTTAAAGATAAATATTATTATTCTGACGGCAGCGCGTCGACCTCTCACCGCTGGGTTCCGTAGTTCAAATCCCGGTCACTCCATGTGAGATTTGTGCTGGACAAAACGTAGGCGGGACAGGTTTTCTCCGGGCACTCCGGTTTTCCCTGTCATTTTTTACTCCAGCAACGCTCTCCATTATCATGTCATTTCATCTGTCAGTCATTAATCATTGCCCCAGAGAAGTGCGACAGGCCTCGGCAGCCGGCACAATTCCTATCCTCGCCGCAAGATGGGGCTTCATTCATTCCATCCCTGACTCGGTTAATGACTGGAAAACAGGTTGTAAGTTTTCATTTTCATTATTATTCTGAGAGCAGACGCTGATAATGATAGACTGAGCAATTTCTAACCTTTTGTTTTCAGAAATAAGACTTTTGTTGCTTATAGATCCATAATGTGTTCCAGAAACACTGTTTTCAACTAAATTTTATGATCAATTTTCGGAAGTTTCCCCTAAGTTTGGTGCAAACGAAATCAGCTCAAACACGTCAGATAATCGTAGCAGACAAGGTCACTGGTATCAGTATACATCCATTGTTTTTATCTTACCATTTTGTATTTATGGACGGAAAAGAAGAAGAGCAGGTAAGCGTGTAGTGATATATGATCGTTGATATCGTGTTCATAGCCACGAACATCCAGTTTTATGCGAAATCCGAACCACAGACACGTGACTTCATTATTTTAAAAAAATCCTTCATGCCTTGGCCTTGGCAACTCTGGTAAGAAGGCAGTAACGATGTTACGCCCTACAGAAAGAGAAGAACAATGCAATGTTCATACGCTGTACTGTATTGCTGATAACATCAACTTTGTGCAGGAAAATATATTGTTATTCAGATAAGAAATTTGAGACATTGTGGTTAAAAAGCTCTGTTTGCTTAGAGACTGAGACGTCTACTCGATAATATGCGTTACTGTACCTTCCATACTGGTGCATGCATAGTTACTCAGTTGTGTTCCAGAGACTGAACGTGCCCCGAACCAAATAGTCAAATTAGTCAAAGCCGAAAATCAAATACGGGCCAAGGAAATTCCTAGGCCACAACGAACGCACTATGCCCGAATGCAGGAGAAATAGAAAATGGCTTACAGCATCGGTAATCAAATAATAAATGTCTTCCTCCACATAAAATGGCGAGGATAATGAAACAATCCTCAGCCTATTTCAAGTCTTTCAACCGGATCAGGAATGGAATGAATGAATCGCCATCTAGCGGCGAGGATAGGAATTGTGACGGCTGCCGAAGTCGATCGCACTCCTCCGGGGCAATGATTAATAACTGACAGATGAAATGATATTAATAATAAAGTCATTGGCTTTACATCCCGCTAACTACTTTTATTAAGGTTTTCGGAGACACTGAGGTGCCAGAATTAAGTCCCGCAGTAAATCTACCGACACGAGACTGACGTATTTGAGCGCCTCCAATACCACCGGACTGAGCCAGGATCGAGCCTGCGAAGTTGGGGCCAGAAGACAAGCTCCTCAACCGTCTGAACCACTCAGCCCGGCGAAATGATACTGGAGAGTGTTGCTGGAATGAGAGAAGGCAGGGAAAAGCGGAGTACCCTGAGAAAAACCTGTCCCGCCTCCGCTTTGTCTAGCACAAGTCTCACATGGAGTGACCGGGATTTGAACCACGGAACCCAGTGGTGAGCGGCCAGCGCCCTGCCGCCTGAGCCGCGGAGGCTTCGGCGAGGATAATCCCGACGGCTTGTAGATTACGAATTGTCGTGTGGTCAGCACGACGAATTCTCTCGGCCGCTATTCTTGACTTTCTAGACCGGGGCCGCTATCTCACCGTCAGAAAGCTCCTCAATTCTAATCACGCAGGCTGAGTGGACCTCGGACCAGCCCTCAGATCCAGGTAAAATCCCTGACCTGGCTGGGAACCGAACCCGGACCCTCCGGGTAAGAGGCAAGCACGCTACCCCTACACCACGGGGGAAAGAAGGACATATCCAAATCCTAGGCCTGCGTAATTTTATTTACATTTACAGTGCTACCACTGACCTCATCTCTTTCCTTTTCTCACTTGTATACAGACCAGTCAACAATGCTTCCCACGTTCTCCATAGGAAACAACAATTTCAGACAACGATACAAAATAAAAAAATAATAGCTATCAATTCTTCAGGAATCAAACATTTCAAAGTGACATGTTTTAGATCTCGCTATTTATTCGATGACAAATGTAGACCAGCTGTAGCCCGCGATTTACCAAATAATTCCTCACATCTGGGCAACATGTTGTTTTCATTACAGGCGCTCAGCTCGCTCCATGCCTGCTTATCGCAGACAAGAATTCGATCAGTAATACGATGGGAGATGCAGGATGGCGAGGACATATCCCATTAAAGTATGTGAGAAAAGTTTTAAGGTCGAAGCAATTACAAACTATAATAATGTAAACTATAATACGAAAGAAATGCGTTATAATATATGTTCTTGGTCTGTCAGAAGATAAACAGATATAAACATTGTATAATTATGATGTAAACCTCAGAAATATTTAGGAAGGGTGTTTACAACATTCTGTTCTTTTATCGTTGTTGGTGAGCATTTTCGGTTAAGAGATAAATGCTAATAAAAACCAATCGACTTATCGCTTGTTCACTCGATCAGTACAAAGTCCGTAAACATAAATAAGTACCTACCTTAAGGGGAAAAAAGTATGAGAATTTTTAAAAACTCTGTTTCTCCTTAGATATGAAATAACACTTAAGGAGAGCTAATGGATTAAACATAATTCTTCGGGAGAACTCGACGAAAACCAATGTATTGCACCACGGCTCTCTCTAGCAATGGCTGGGTTGTGCTAAATTAGCAACGCCTCAGATCTTCCATTCAACTGACTAGAGTGCCGTACGACTGTATGTAAGACACGCTCCACACTTGCATATTTGTACGGATATTTCCATTATTACGGTGTCTATGGTGATACAAATATTTTATAATCATGCCCGATAGAAGTGCAGTTTCGGAGTGTGTGAACAAGTACGATATGCCAGTAAAATTAGAAGGATATTTACGTTGTTTTCAATTGCCTAAGAATACTGATCTTCGTAGTAGGAAATTGATTGGTTCGGTCCCACGCACAGACCGATTTCAACGAAGAGATCAGTGGTGTGTACGAAATATTTTCAAGACGGTGACTTGAGCTTTGCTGAAACGTGCATCGATGAGGACGGAAATATGTTTCCGTAATCGCGATCACCCCGTACTGTGCGAATTAGTATCAACAGTGATTTTAGCGTGTAAATGCATGAGAACTGTGGATTCCTACCGAATGAAGTTTTACGAGATAAAACTTCTAACTTTATAATCTATAGAAATTCTTTAGCTATAGAATACAGTCGGCTTTCATCATATTTTTGTGATAGTTATGTTTTAACTGAAGATAAAAGCTCTCTTGTACCCCCGAATTGATGCCTCTGTACAGAATTAATAATAATAATAATAATAATAATAATAATAATAATAATAATAATAATAATAATAATAATCATAAAAATGTTATTTGCTTTACGTCCCACTAACTACTTTTACGGCCTTCGAAGACGCCTAGGTGCCAGAATTTAGTCCCGCAGAAGATCTTTTACGTGCCAGTAAATCTACCGACACGAGGCTGACGTATTTGAGCACCTTCAAATATCACCGGACTGAGCCAGGATCGAACCAGCCAAGTTTGGGTCAAAAGGCCAGCGCCTCAACCGTCTGTAAAGGCCGGGCTGAGTGGTTCAAAGTTAAAATCGTTGTTGGAAGACGCAGAGAATTGAGATAATTACCTAAAATAGTTGGATAATTTCTATAATCAGTTTGGTCCCATATTTATAAAAATTACCGAAGTGTGGTTTGTTGACAATTGTAAAGTCGTGTTTAATTTATATGCAACGTCATAGGGTAAAATGCCTTTGCTGGCGAGATGTATTGTTTACAGTGCACTATGTCTTCTGGTATGGGTTATATCAAATTTGTTACTTTCATTGACCTGTCTCAGTCTCATTCTTGGCTTTGACAATATGAAAGTGACTGAGGTATGAGTGATGCTAGTAATAACATTCCTTATGCAGCCAGTCCCTGTTATGAATGGTGTGAAAATATCGCCCATAGGGTTGGTTGGTGCATGCATTTCAGTGGGCTTGGCAGACTGATATGTAATAGCAACGGCTGGCTCGGTGAGGAAAGCAACGGGAAACTACCTCACTCCTCATTTCCCTAGTACGCCTCTTCAGTGACGCCTAGGCTATTTATGACAGCTGTTGGTGGAGCTGCAGAGGATCAAACCAGCCTTCGGGCTGACTACCCGACATACATACATAGGGTAAAGTGATAGTTTGTAATTTCTGCGTCCTCGATATTTGAGAAAATGATCGACTTTTGTAGTTCCTCCTTCAGAAAATAAGAATACATATTTAAGTATCTTCTCGACTTTTTTAGGAGCGAAACAATCGTGAATTTTGAAGTTGATGAAATTCATCTAAAAGGAAATATAAAATGTGACGACTCTGAGGTTGCAGGGAATAAAACAGTATTCTTAGTTCCTTCTGCCTTTGGTTATTTCAAAGAGGTACTAAGACTCATTCTGATTAAACAACTTCCAGGGTCAGAATTAGCGATAAATACGAGAAAGAAATTTACGTGAATTGGGAACATCATGTGTCATAACTGACAATAACAGGAGGAATCGTATGATGTTTGATTAACTTACTAAAGATTCCGGAAGTATTAATTCCTTTGAAAGAAAACTGTCCCATGAAAACGTTTTTTTTTTTCTCTGTGACAATAAGCATGTATTTTAAATAAACTCATGCGCTAGGAAATCATTCTTAGACAAGAGCGAAAACAAAAGTCACAGATAGTGCCATCGTCACAAGGTCATCAAACTAATAAATCAATAAATTTATAAATAAATGAATAAATAAATATGGTCAGGAAAGCCAAGAATAACGGACGAATAAACACACACCTCAATCTGCAAGCCTTCGGGCTGAGCAGCGGTCGCTTGGTAAGCCAAGGCCCTTCGGGGCTGTTGAGCCATGGGGTTTGGTTTGGATATAAATACATAAACAAATAAATAAATAAATAAATAAATAAATAAATAAATAAATAAATAAATAAATAAATAAATAAATAAATAAATAAATAAATAAATAAATAAATAAATATTTAATGACACCGTATATATTTGTTTTGTTGATTGGCTTCTATTAAATTTAAATTTACAATACCATGTTTACAGTGATATAAATCAACAATAATTCATCATTGTTTAGAAATACAAGTAGCTGAGTCTTCATTTTATCCTAAGCTGTGTCTAGTTAAAGGGTGACGACCACCTGTCTCTGCAACGTTGCTACACGCGTAGTGTTTGCCAGGCCATGATTTTTTTGCAATCGACTATTTTTGCAATTTGCTAGCGCACCCTCTCGGAGTAAAAACTACTGGATAGAGTTAGAATTATTTTTGGAGTTGGTAAACTTTTTTCTGAGGGAAGTTGTCAACACATCAACTGGTTCCTCCTCTATTGTAATCAACCTATTAAATGCTGATAAATGTGTTCTCCAGCCAGTTAAATCCGGGAGGGGGGGAGTACAGAATCCAGCCAATCAGCAAAGTGTTCTGGAAGATTCCCCTTATGGAACTATAAAAGCAGGGCACATTAGGGCTATCTTGGTTTTCATCAACGTCTCTCTATATATGTGGACTCATCGATATTTCGCTACATCTCCGATTTTTGATTGGCCGGGTGACGCCTCAACTATAATTCCGCACCTCGCCGACCGTACAAAAGCTTATAGGCTGGCACCAAGTCGGAGGTCAGCCTTCCCAACCATGAACTCTTGCATCGTACGTGTTGACCCTGCTATCTCCGAGGGGGACATCTACGTTGACCTTCGTACGACCGACGTCTATAGCGTCACCAGACTCTACAACGGCCCAGTCCCAGCACCAGACGTACTGCTGTTCTCCTCTACAGAAGACCTTCTCAGTTTTCAAGCTAATGGTGCTTTCATCCAACGGCGCCTCCACCGAGTGGAATCTACTCCGCCACACATATCAGCCCAGCTCATAGATGGCGACGAACCCATTACGACTACAACAGCCTCTCAGCCTGCTACAAGAACACCACCGTCGTATACATCACCTCCACTATCTTCGCCTTTCTGCTTCACCACCACCACCACCACCACCACCACCTCTGCTCACACCTTCCCCCATATTCCTATTACTACCAGAGTAATGTCCCATCCTTTTCCTCTAACGACGTCACCTTACCCCCTCCCTCCCACCTCTGATCAAACTAGTCTCCAGAGCCCATCCCTTCCACTTCCTATTGAAGGAACTCCCAACGATCCACCTGCAACCATGGCACGTCCACCACTGACACCACCACCGTCTGATTACAGCAACTTCTACAGCTGTGTCGTTCGTGGAGTGGATCCGAGCATAGCAGCTGAAGCCATCGCACACGAACTTCCCTAGGCAAGCCTTCCTGTAAGAAGAGCTTCTCGTATCTACAACGCAGACGGACCTACATTCTTAAACTACAGCTTCCGACTTCCGAAGACATCCAGCGCCTCATCGCCCAAAGACTACAACTCTACCATCGTGTTGAACCTTCTCGTTCTCCTCCACCACCCTTACATCGTTCTACCACACCCCGCAGCCGTCCCCGGCCGGCTCCTCCTCCTCCTCAATCACCTCGTCCACATCTTCGATATTATCCTCCCCCACCCAACTATTTTCCACCACCACCTATCAATCACCTTCGCCTTCTTACTTTCCTAGTCAACTTCTCCTCTTCATACAACGCCCTAGCACTACATCTCCCTGGCAATTTCGTGTAAACCTTCCCCCATTACCTATCTGTTCTGCATGTAAATACGTCACATCTCCCTAGCGAAGAGGCGCGCCCAAATCTTCTCACTTTTCACACCGCCAATTACCCATCTTCTTCTCCTTCTTTCACTTCTCCCTAATCCCGTCACCTCTCCTGGCCGGAGAGAGGGCGCAACCCTCTAGGTGGCCCGCCCCACCCTTCGGGGTGGGAAATGAAAACTTCTCGACAGACAGACAGACAGACAGACAGACAGACGGTCGTCTTGTCTGAATTGCTCCAGTGGTTGGGAGTGCGACTTGGCACGAGCCCAGGAGGCAGGAGCGAAGCCTGCTTGAGGAAGGTCCAGCGATACAAGGTACTGGCAGAATTTACCTAGACAGGTGATAGCGCCTGCGGATAGTTTAGGGGGAAGGTTTCAACCGTTTTCTTTTAATGTAACTTTGTCTGAGGACTCTATTTCTATTCTCTACTAATGCAAGGGAGCAAGAGTGATGACACTCTGCTGTTTGCCATTCAACCTTGCACTGGGTAACTAAAGTTTTCAAGCTCAAAATTTTGTAAATCTTGTCTCGGCGTTAAATGTTTCTCTTTTAGTCACACCTTGTAGTATGGAATTAGCCTCTGCATCATTGGGTCCTAAGCCCACTTAAGGTTTTAGCAATTTCTATAAGGAGTGCATGTGTTTCGCCTCCTTGGCTTTTGTTTATGGCCGATTATGTGCAAACGTTTTCTTTTTACTATTAAGGCCATGTAGTATGGGCACATATGCCCCTGTTTATTCTGCAACTGTTTCTACCTTTTGGTTCCCTTTAGGAGCAGTGCTTAAAGCTATTGTTATTGTCGAGCAATTGATGAACACTTTTAAAGTGGGGTCACCCAATGGGTTGACTAGTGTAATATTGTAGTGCATCAAAACTTGTAAAATTGTGTACCTTTCGGGAGCAATTATGCTCTTCTCTATGTAAAATTAACTACCTTGCAATTATCGCAAGTTTTGTACCTGATGTTCGGCGAGCTCATTAATATTGTTTGTTATTCATTAAGATTTTCTATCACTCAAGGAAAGAAATAACATTTCCAAATTAGTTATGCTAAATTCTGCTCTAGTTAATTCGCTGTCCAGCCATTCAATCCAGGCGCTTCTTATTCCTCTGTGAGCCACGGAAACTCCATAATAATAATAATAATAATAATAATAATAATAATAATAATAATAATAATAATAATAATAATAATAATAATATTTTGCCGCCGACTGAAAGTATTTATGCTTTGTGACCTAGGTGATGGATGCGTTTATCTGGAAATTCTGTTTTCCCTACCAAGTTTCACCACCGTCATCAACGTCAGTGCTTCCAGCAGTGAAATCGAAAGGTCCATGGAGATGGGTTAGAAAATAATTTGGCCACAGCATATTTAGCGTCAGGATACCAAATGTAAGAGGTTCTTAACATTTCGAGAAACCAAGAGCTTCAAAACATATTACAATCGAGCTAGGATATCAGACCTGAATATTGATCAAATAAGCATATGAGATTTAGGAATACTGTGAAGATTTCAACAGTGCTGTTTGAAATACTGAAGGTGGGTTAACCAAATATTATACGAACAAATCGAAGTGAACCGATCTATAAAGATAGGAATCAAAATTAAAGAGACATAAATTAATAAGGTACTTCCTAGAAACTCAGAACTTGGTACCAGAGAACCTAATACCTCCAAGATTCCTCGAAAAGTTGAAACCAAAACCCCTGGAGGGGCGAGCCGAGGGTGAAGTGGAAATTGGGGCTTGAAAGTAAAATATCGTAAGTATGCAAGCGTAACGAGCTCCTCACCAAGTGGGAAACTTTTTCCAAAGGTATAAGGCATGTGCGCTTAATTAAAAACAAAACACGTGTATTGACACTTAGGGTAATATAAATGTTTAATACGTCTATAGGAAAGAATAATATATGTACATATCTTACTGAATGTATTTTGGCTTTTTAATTTGAAGAACGCGAACGACCTAGGTAACTTTATTTATCTATTTCTGTAAAATCAAAAATAAGTTTGTTTGTTTGTTAAACAAATCTAATTTTCGTCGCCATAAGACCTATCTGTGTCGGTGCGACGTAAAGCAACTAGCACACACAAACAAATCTACACGTCCCCACTGATCAGAACGAAAATTTACACCAAGGCGCAAGAGGCACTCGAAAGGGTCACAAAGGTAGTTATATTGACAAATTCAAATTCAAATTACTCTAACATCATCATCATGTAACTATTTAAAAGTCGAACAGACTTATTAATTAAATTAAACTTCTACACCTCCACGTTGTAAGAAGGCACATAACAAAATCATCCATAAAGTAGGAAAAATATCGTTGTTGTAGACGCACCGAACACAGCTCATTTTATGCCCCTCACAGCAGAAAACAATACTCTGAAAGATCCAGTGGAACTCCAAAAAATAAACACTTTACGAGATATTTGCAAAAAACTTTCCGCTCTTGGAAACAAATCAAGGAATGGCCCAGTCGTAACCATGGCAACGCCAATTCAAGATGTCCCATTCAACTTTCCCTCTAGCTCTGTAATAGGCTGCCCCCCCCCCCCCCACCCAAATGACATCGGACCGTAAAACTGGGCTTAATTCACATGTAGTGCCGATTCCAGGTAACTGGTAAAAGGCCAGAGAGAAGACACAATAACATTTGTCACTGACGGAAAGGGAGTGTTCATCTGTACGTAATTTCTTGAAACGCGCATGTCTCGGCAATGCCAAATTTCATGTAGGACATCCAGTACCTAGTGGGAAAACAGAACATTATTATTGAGGGACAGAGTAGCTAAACAAGGTCGGACGTACAGGATTCATAATACAGGTTATATTTTACTAGTAATCAATCAATCAATCAATCAATCAATCAATCAATCAATCAATCAATCAATCAATCAATCAATCAATCAATCAATCAATCACTACTGATCTGCATTTAGGGCAGTCGCCCAGGTGGCAGATTTCCTATTTGTGTTCCTAGCCTTTTCTTAAATGATTGCAAAGAAATTGGAAATTTATTGTACATCTCCCTTAGTAAGTTATTCCAATCCCTAACTCCCCTTCCTATAAACGAATATTTGCCCCAATTTGTCCTCTTGAATTCCAACTTTATCTTCATATCGTGATCTTTCCTTTTAAAGAAACCACTCAAACTTATTCGTCCACTGATGTCCTCCCACGCCATCTCTCCACTGACAGCTCGGAACATACCACTTAGTCGAGCAGCTCGTCTCCTTTCTCCCAAGTCTTCCCAGCCCAAACTTTGCAACATTTTTGTAACGCTACTGTTTTGTCAGAAATCTCCTAGAACAAATCAAGCTGCTTTTCTTTGGATTTTTTCCAGTTCCTGAATCAAGCAATCCTGGTGAGGGTCCCATACACTGGAACCATACTCTAGTTGGGGTCTCACCAGAGACAAATATGCTGTCTCCTTTACATCCTTACTTCAACCACTAAATACCCTCATAACCATGTGCAGAGATCTCTACCCTTTATTTACAATCATATTTATGTGAATACCCCAATGAATATCTTTCCTTATATTAATACCTAGGTATTTACAATGATCCCCAAAGGGAACTTTCACCCCATCAACGCAGTAATTGAAACTGAGAGGACTTTCCCTATTTGTGAAACTCACAACCTGACTTTTAACCCCGTTTATCATCATACCATTGCCTACTGTCCATCTCACAACATTATCGAGGACATTTTGCAGTTGCTCACAATCTTGTAACTTATTTATTACTCTCTACAGAATAACATCTGCAAAAAGCCTTATCGCTGATTCCACTTCTTTACACATATTATCGATATATATAAGAAAACATAAAGGTCCATTAATACTGCCTTGAGGAATTCCCCTCTTAATTATTACAGGGACAGATAAAGCTTCACCTACTCTAATTCTCTGAGTTCTATTTTCTATAAACAGAGCCACCCATTCAGTCACTCTTTATCAAGTCCAATTGCACTCAATTTTGCCAGTAGTCTCCCATGATCTACCCTATCAAATTCCCAAGGCATTTCGCCAGCATAATCGACTGAACATCTAATAGCTATTAATAACTCAAGCTATACAGAAACAATAACAAACTTCTGAGGTGGTACATGGGAAATGTTCAGAAGTTAACAGACTTTTCATTGTTGTAAATACAGTTCCATGAAGAGTTATTAAATAATTTAAGTGATTGCATGAATGTGTATCCCTGTACTCACCGACTCCTCTCAGGGGTGTCCAAGTCCGTATCGTTCCTGGGCCTCTTCACCTGCAGAAGAAATAAAAACAAACAACATTAGAGGTCTAGTTAATCAGTGTAGCAAAACAATAGGAGTGGCGTGGTCAGGAGTCAGTCGTAAATCAGCAGCAATATTGGCGTCTGAAATTTGTTAATGAGAATGCAGGTCCGAGAAGCTGTCTGGAGAACGACACGAGGCTAGTAAAATATAGCAAGGGAATATGGAAACAATTGTGTTTCATTATCAACACCGTGCCCTTGTCAGTGTGAAAACTCTTCAATAACAGATCTGATTATGGAGTCTGCAGCTCTAGATTGGCAAAGGTACCTGATGACTTCAAACACACGTCGTTCCAAGCTTCTCCGGGAATGGTCGTGGGTGGAATGCTAGCTGCTATCATAGCTAGGATTTGAAGAACCGTCCTCATTCATAATAGAGCAACTCCAGGTCCCACTGTGGAACGTGACCTTATATTAGGATGCGAAGATAGGTCTATTCTCTCGCTATTACTTAATTAGGACAATTGGACCAGCTGAGCAGAGAAAGGAAATTTCCCCAGAAGGTAAAACGAGAACGTAGATTGGCGACTACACGGCACCTAGCATTTTTTTCACTTGTGTCAATCCTTACACTATTATTTTTCTGTTTGACCTCTGTTGATCAACTCCTCTTCTCTTCCGACACCGACGGTAATAGGTTTACAAGACCTGGAGAGTTTTCATTTTCGCGTCTTTCTATTGCCGATACCATCATTCTTGGTAGCACTTCACTCTTTATCGCACAAGACTGTGTTCGGTGAAAGCACAGAATCGAAAGCAGGTTTCGTATAATTTTATTAGAATTTCAGTGACATATAGGACTGCATATTTAATGATAAAGGATTGATAGCAGGTAGAGAAGAAGGGAGCCAAACGTGAATCCTGCCCCTCATTTTGTTCAATGCTGCTCTCTGGTGGCACGAAGACACGGTACTTTCCTTTGAGGCTCGCAGGTAAACTGAGGTAACACACTCAATAGACGTTCGGTGAATGGACGTGCGAATGGATAATCGTAAAAGTCTTCAGTGCCTTATATCGCAGGCGCTGCATCACTTCATCATAGACCGAGCTCGATAGCTGCAGTCGCTTAAGTGCGGCCAGTATCCAGTATTCGGTATTCGGGAGATCCTGGGTTCGAACCCCGCTGTCGGCAGCTCTGAAGATGGTTTTCCGTGGTTTCCCACTTTCACATCAGGCAAATGCTGGGGCTGTACCTTAATTAAGGCCACGGCCGCTTCCTTCCCACTCCCAGCCCCTTCCTGCCCCATCGTCGCCATAAGACCTATCTGTGTCAGTGCGACGTAAAGCAGATTAAAAAAAAACATCATAGTGAATGTGTTACTTCTCTCATGACGTTGACGTCAGAAAGGTCATCTGGTCGTAAAAACTCGCTACGAAGATTCATCTCACTCCATACCCGACCCTGTAGAGAAACGGGACAAGGGTGTCGGTTGATGCAGAGTGGGTCTTGGGTCATAGGTGGCCACGGCTGGTTCGTGGTCCAACAGCTCGGCACTCTGACCGCTCAACCGAGCAGGGGAGGGGTGGCTTACGGTTCTACCGTGGCTCTACGCTTCTGCATTCGGGAGACAGGAAAGGATTGGACCTTACTGCTGGCTCCAACCATCGGCTGTCCTGAGAATGGATTTCCGCGGTTTTCCACTCTCCTGCATTAAGACGAATGCCGGAACAGTTCCTAGCATAGGCCACGGCCACCAACCCTCTCACCTTCTCCGAGCTTCTCCTTCAGTGTAACAAATCTCCCGGCCTGAGAGACGGCGTCGCCGTCTAAGAGGCCCGCCTCCCCCTTCAGGGGAGGAATGAAAATATGTTAGTAGTAGTAGGGGCAAGGGTTCGACGTACACACACACACACACACACACACACACACACACACACACACACACACACACACACACACACACACACACACACACAGAGAGAGAGAGAGAGAGAGAGATAAATGACTCATTGAAATACTTTATTGTATACTAGCAGCTTCACACGCACGGAAATTATTTCTGTGGTAATTTATAGGCCTATTGATGAACACTAGAAATTGTATCGAACAGAAAGAAGAGTATAGGTGTAGAGAAATCATTAGAAAAGCTTTAGAGCCATTAGAAAACCATCACCGAGCTCGATAGCTGCAGTCGCTTAAATGCGGCCAGTATCCAGTATTCGGGAGATAGGTGGTTCGAACCCCACTGTCGGCAGCCCTGAAGATGGTTTTCCGTGGTTTCCCATTTTCACACCAGGCAATTGCTGGGGCTGTACCTTAATTAAGGCCACGGCCGCTTCCTTCCCAGTCTTAACCCTTTCCTGTCCCATCGTCGCCATAAGACCTATCTGTGTCGGTGCGACGTAAAACCAGTAGCAAAAAAAAAAAAGAAAACCATCAGAACCATTAGAATATCACAGAGTGGGCATACACAACATCACGATTGGCAAGAATCGCTAGTACTGGCACCTTCAATGATACAGGGGAATAAAAAAAAAAGAACATGTCTGGTGCCAGAATTAGATCATTTGGATGGCTTTGGATTCCATGCAGCCAGTTACAGTTGAGAGTGTGAATGCCTACACTTGGTCAACGTAGTGGCCTTCGGTTCAGAGAGTCCCGGGTTGAATTCTCGGCTGGGTCGGAGAATTAAGCCGCATCTGTTGATGTTTGCCTGGAGGTGTTAGTGTTCGTCTTAACACATACATTTTTAATTAACTTACATAAATCCAACCATCACAGAAGCACGTAATAGTTAGGAATGGTGATTTTTAGCGTTTTGAAGTCACAAATGTAGCATATACATTTGGAAATTAGTGTTTTGAAAAAAATCGTAGAAATTGAGCTAATTCTGAGAAATAGGCAATGACTCTTGATATTATTAATGTGAAATTAAAACATAATTTGCACATAGCTAATAGTAAAATAAAATTATACGAAGTATAATACAAGTGTACGTCTATTTACGTCACTTAGCATGCGCATGCTTACATTTTTGTCGACCACTGAAGTTGTCCCTGGGATTCTGAGGCACGCAGGTGAACTTGCGGCTGTCAATGACTTATCATGACGAACTCTCTTCTTGGTTCTCTGTGATAATTCCCAGTTTCATATTTTTTGCTTTAATAGCTACTCTTGATTTTCTCTTGTCCTTGCAGCATAAAAGACAAACATAAGGTTAATATTCAAAAAGTACCGGGCGAGGTGGCCGTGCTGTTAGGAGCGCGCAGCTGTGAGCTTGCATCCGGGAGATAGTGGGTTCGAACCCCACTGTCGGCAGCCCTGAAGATGGTTTCCCGTGGTTTCCCATTTTCACACCAGACAAATGCTGGGGCTATACTTTAATTAAGGCCTCGGCCGCTTACTTCCCACTCCTAGCCCTTTTTGTCGCATCGTCGCCATAATACCTATCTGTGTCGGTGCGACGTACAATTGTAAAAAAAAAAAAATCATCAAAAAGTTGACAACCGGCAGATGTATAAAGCCTTTAAACGTTACAAGGGCAATTTCCATAGCAACTCTAATAATAATAATAATAATAATAATAATAATAATAATAATAATAATAATAATAATATTAATAATAATGTTATTTGCTTTACGTCCCACTAACTTCTTTTACGGTTTTCGGCGACGCCGAGGTGCCGGAATTTTGTCCCGCAGGAGTTCTTTTACGTGCCAGTAAATCTACAGACACGAGGCTGACGTATTTGAGCACCTTCAAATAGCACCGGACTGAGCCAGGATCGAACCTGCCAAGTTGGGGTCAGAAGGCCAGCGCCTCAACCGCCTGAGCCAGTCAGCCCGGCGTTGCAACTCTCCATCGGCTCTGAACTTGAGACTTCCACACGACCGACACTTACGTTTCTCGTATTTTTCACTTTATCCGTAAAAAGTATAGAACAAACAAGTTTGTAGAATTATATTCTAAAGTTTTGTCACGAGCAACTGCCCTGCAAAACCAACCGTAAAAGAGATACATCGAGATTTAAGTTTAAGCCCCCTCTATGCTGATTTTTGAACAATTATAGCCAAGTCCTACTCGCCATTATCCTAAACTTAAATAGCAAGTTTCATGAAAATACACCAACCCCTTCTCCCGTGATGCTGTAACATGGGCTGCATCTAATCAGTTGGTGAACGGCAATAGTTTAACGGTCCTGGCGGCATTATTTGTACACCTCGGACAATTATTTGAACAATGTAGTGTCGAGGGTATACAATTTACAAATAGAAATGCACAAATTCTTAGAGACTCGTACACGGCATATTTTTGACGAAACAGAACAGAATGTTTTGTTTAGTACTTTGTAGGGGGTTAATTTCGTTTTACTTACCACCTAAAGGCGCCGCAGCATTGATTTGGCGAGTTTTTTCGTCACTTCTTCGGAAATAGAGGCCCATTTTTCGGGAAGAGCCGTTACTATATAGCCCACCTCGTAGTTTACATTAAGTCCAGTATTCGGGAGATCGTGGGTTCGAACCCCACTGTCGGCAGCCCTGAAGATGGTTTTCCGTGGTTTCCCATTTTTACACCAGGCAAATGCTGGGACCGCTTCCTTCCCACTCCTAGCCCTTTCCTGTCAAGCGTCGCCGTAAGGCCTATTTGTGTCGGTGCGATGTACAACAAGTTGTAAAATAAAAGCACATTTTCCTTATCCTAATCCCCAAAATATTTCGTAAGTGTTCAATTGGATTATCTGGGGATTGGGAAGGGGTATGAAGCTGCTTCGGAACATTATACACCAACGACAGCCGAGTATTATGGTCGTATATTTGGGATCGTTGTCTTTCTGGAGGTTCATTTGTTCGGCATTGGCAGCTAGACGTATTTTCAAAATGTCAGTACACATTTTATGATTCATTTTACAGTCTTTAACAGGAAGGTTCCCTACTTCGGCATCACTAATGCACCACCACACTAATACATTTCCACCTGCGTGTGACTGTGGGATGCAAGTTCTTACACTCAAGCTCAGTATTCTTTTTTACGCCATACCATCTGTCATCAGTCTTACCCAAACATATTAACCTTACTTTCATTGGAAAAAATAATTCTTCCAAAAAGCGGGTTCTTTGTTTTGCGAAAGAAAGACGTTTCTTCAGATTCACTTCGGAAACTGAAAACGTCTTGCGAACGACGTGATCGCTGTAGGCGTACTCTTCGTACAACATGGCGCACCTTGCTTTCAGATATTAACATACTTTGAATGGACAACTCTGTCACAATCTTTCGGGCATTGAATTCTGACTTTATTAATAGGACGTACCACTTTACGCCTCTCTCTAGAAGTCAGTTTGTCTGGACATCCACCTCTTGGCATGTTTTGCACAGAGTTAGTTGCACAATTACAGACTGTACTGTCGAGTGAGGTCTTCCGACAAGCGCTAATATCTCCCGCGAAGATGTCCACTGACTGTGAAGTCTAATAACAAGTTCGCACCCTGCTTCACTGCTTCTTTTAACTACGCGGCCCTGACGCAACTTTGCGTTCACTCATCCACACACATCTGCAGTCGACTAACGACTGAACTATTGTACAGCTTGTCTGACGAGCACTCTTCATATCAAAACTGAGCTAGTGTCACTGTTTTCATGTCCGTACGAATACTTTCGACGCATGAAATATCTTTAGTGCTGCTTGTTTATTTCGTTATACTTCACAGTGTACTGCATATTGTGAACAAATAAAGAAAAAAAGGACCGTAAGAAATGTAGCCTATTGGATTTGAAAACCGTCATCGTTCAACATTGAATGTACAGCACAGATGTGCAGGTGGACGGATACTTAGGCGTTCACTGTGGGCTATAATTTGTCCTGTCCGGTATAAAACAAAGTATCAGGTTAATATTCAACAAGTACAGACAGAAAGACAACTTCTTACAGGTTAAATAATGACTTAAAAGAAAAATACATGTATAATGAAGCAAAATCAGAATTTTAAAGAAAAGCTTAATATACAAGATTAAGTCGTAGAACATACCTGGATATTTTATTCTGTCATTCGTGTTCTCCTATAAATTACAATTAAACTGAATTGACTGAAATATGTTTCAGTATCTTCACTGATGGTAGGACCCCACATACATTGAAGAACTGCTTGGGCAAACTCTGGGTATTTGAGCTTAATAGCAAACAGTATTTGCAGGTAGTCCTCTGTTTAATTTTCCAAAAGAAGAATCATCATAATGTAATGAAGGCAAAGTCTTTTCGCCGCAGCCATTCTCCTGTCCTCTGCTGCTCAGTCATAAGGTAGCTACGTATTATTGGAATAACTGTCGGTTTCACATTTATATCGCATTTTATTATAACGCATTTTGAGTAAAATTAACATTTTATCACGTTTTCTAAAAAAAAATAATTAAAAAGTGGTTTACAGGTCGTGAAAAAAATTTTTTTTAACGATCTGCTTTACGCCGCACCGACACGAATAGGTCTCATGGCGACGATGGGATAGGAAAGAGCTAAGAGTGGGAAGGAAGCGGCCGAGGCCTTAATTGAGATACAATCTCAGTATTTGCCTGGTGTGAAAATGAGAAACCACGGAAAACCATCTTCAGGGCTGCCGACAGTGGGGTTCGAATCCACTATCTCCCGAATGCAAGTTCACAGTTGCGCGCCCCTAACCGCACGGTCAACTTGCTCCGTTGTGAAACATAAAAATACAGATGTACAAGTCTTTAAGAGCGTTTCGCTTAATATCGCTATTGCGAAAAATCACTACCTCTAGTAATAGTGAATACATTCCTCCAAATAGGGTTGGCGTCGAGAAAAACATTCTTACAACACATCAACTACCAACCACCACAGAAACACGTGAATATATCCATCCACATAGGATTCGCGTCAAGAAACACATTCGGCCGAAACAATTGACTTAATTCATATGTAAAGCCGACCCCAAGGAAGAATCCACAAGAAGGTTACGATATAATATTCCCATACTTCATGCATGGTGCTGTGGTCTAGCCACTCGTCTCCCGGGTTTGAATCTCAGCGACTCCTTGACCAGTAGCCTACGTGGTGAGGGGAAGAGTATCAAGCCTCAGCCTCCCGGCCAAATTCTAACCTGACCCTGGGTGCTCCACCGAGCCAACATAAACATAAGGTGCAAAGGTGACGTTGAAGAAAAATATTGTTTCTTTCTTATTTATTTATTTATTTATTTATTTATTTATTTATTTATTTATTTATTTATTTATAAGAACTCTTCGTAGGTGCTTAATTCCCCTCCTACTATGTTTAAAAAAAGGATTTTAAATTTCCTGACGGTCAACTATCTTGTATATAGAGTTTACATCGGGAGTTCCCTCGGATGCGGAAGTCTAGACTTGGCTCTATAGTTGTAACACAATCTCTCTTTAGCAGTGGGAGTAATGAAAACCGAAACCTAAGCTAACCTCCTTCCTCATCAGGCTCGAACGCTTGTAAAGGACGGAGGTTCACAGTTCACTCTCGTCAGCATCAAATATAGGTGCCATTCTACATTCCATTCAAAGTCGTTCCTGTGGATTCACTTTTGTGGGTAGATATCATAATTCGCCAACAGACACGAGAACGTAATTTGTATCTGGGACCAGCTTGATTCTATGATGGTATCTGCGGTCGTGATGAGGATGAAATGATGATGAAGACGACACATACACCCAGCCCCCTTGCCAGCGAAATTAACCAATGATGGTTAAAATTCAGACGCTACCGGGAATCGAACCCGGGACCCCTGTGACCAAAGGCCAGCACGCTAACCATTCAGCCATGGAACCGGACGGTATCTGCGGTATTCTTTAACTAGAGTAGACGTGACAGTGACTGGCAGGTCTGTAGCATCACTTAGAAACCCGTTGAGATTAAATGGAAATTTTCGTCCTTGTGGAGCTGATTTCACGGAACTACAATTCCTGTGGCTTGTTATGACTAGGCCTCGGAATTTTAGGTAGTGGGTTGGGATGGTAGAATAACATCTACGGCATCCCCTGCCTGTCATAAGAGGCAATTAAAAGGGACCCCAGGACCTTTTCATTTGGGAGCGCGGTTTGGCTACCACGGGGGCCTTAGCCGAGTACTGCCATTGCTTCCACCTGGTAGGGTGCCATCCTATCAAGATTTAGGCACCTCAAAAGACTACAAAATTCTGAATTAGACACTAAAAATGAAAATAAATATCCTTTAAATATTTCAGGATAAACATTAACTTTACAACATAACGTCCTAGTTTTATGCATAATACCAGCAGCAAAGTAAATCTGCGATATATGGAAGTTAATACCACAGTAAAATATACATTCGCTGCATGATCAAATTCATCAGCGCCCATATGACAGTTTGTAGGTGGGGGGGGGGGGGGCGGCAAGACCTGGGGGTACGTAGTATTTTAAATATTTTGGAAGATAAATGGCAACTTGTATTCTGTGGTAGTATAACCCACAGTGTTCCCTGCCTGTTGGTGGGGAACGGTACTACCGCTTCTACGTAATACTGACTTTTACATCATTTTCTTGAAAGGAAAACACCTGACTAGACTAGATTTTTGCCTTTCCCTGAGAGCTAATGGGGGGGGGGCACCTTTCCCCCGAGTATGGGCGCCCTTGATCAAATTAGCTTTACAGTAAATATGAGTCATGAACAATGTAGCGACACAGGAAATATTTGTATTGCATGACCATTTTATGTAAATTTTATGTACATTTTTCACGTGGAAAACAGAAAGAGCACTGATATGAGACTCGACTGTTATTCCGAATACAACCAAACGTTACTAAAACTGACGAGGATCTTTAGCAGTAAATTATAAAAGCTCGACCGAATTTCGAGCTCCTTAGCTGAACAGTCACCGTCGTGACCTCCGGTTCAGAAGACCGCGGGCTCGATTTCCAGCCGAGTCAGTTATTTTAACTGAATATGGTTAATTCCTCTAGCTCGAGAACTAATAAGTGTTTGTATTCGTCTCAGTGCACTTTAATTCATCTACAGTATTTACAACATACCACACTACTAACCACCACAGTCACAGGCAGTAGAGAATATATTTTTCTACAAAGGCTTGACGTCAGAAAGGGCATCTGGTCGTAAAAGTAGGCCAAATCATTTCAAACATCAACCCCCAAAAAATTGAAAAAAAAGGCCAAGAAGAAGTAAGTTAATTCTTTACCTGTTAAACAAAGGAAAGTGGAATGTTTTCGCAGCGCAACTCAATACTGTCAGGTACGAACGAATTGAAGTTCGTCAGTATATCTCTCGGTATTGTATCCTTCTCGTAAAAATTGTTATCCGGAGTATATGACCACTTGTGAACACATCACACACATCCACACACAGTAAAACTCAACCCCGGTATATCTTAGATAGAGTACAGACACTACTGTTGGGTGTAATTCGCGCCACGATGTTCGACAGCAGAACACGTGTGTGCTTCCCAATTCGGAATCGCTTGCACTGTCAAAGACAATCCCACTGTCGTCTAATTTCTTTATTCCTTGCTACCTCGACTATTTTTCGAAATCCTTCTGTAGTGTACCGGCAGCACTGTCTACGCGATGTGTTACTGATATTTTTGACAGGCCGTCAAATAGAAGAGAAATTACAAGAATGTCGGCAGAAGTATTATTTAAAAGTGGTGTCGCATATCAAATGAAATCCAACCTGTGATTTATATTGTCTCTTGCTTTTCCTTGAGAAGCCTGCCTGGTTAAGACATCAAATCTATAAATGGTCTGACACCGCAGTTAGGCGGTTGAAGTCCCATTGGTCGAGAACATTTTGATCATCAGAATGTTGGTCAGCAGGGTAAGAAAAGTGGTTGTATACAATTTCAAACCACAGACATCAACATTGTTGGTGCTTTGAAGAATTATAATTTGTTCTTAATACTTTTCTTAATATTGAAATGTTGTATTTCCATTTTTCTTACTCTTCTTCTGTATTATTATTTAACGTTCCTTCTGTAGCTAACAAAGGTTGGTGGCCAGGATTGTTGAGGCATAAAGCCTATGAGGTCTGACACACTGTAGGTAGCCAGCTCGACTCTGCTGGTGGAAAAAAAATCACCATCAGAATGCTAACTGGCGTGGAGGTGGTGTTATATAATTTCTAATCACTAGATTGCGTGCCAAGAGTCTGAATTCAATTCCAAATCTCTCCGCGATGTTCACGTCGAGTAACGACGCTGTCGGATGGGGAATGTTAAGCCTTCGGCAGACCCCTTGGTGATATTCGACAGTAGTAAGCTATGTGCCAACGTCAGGTTACATCCTCTTCCTATCTCATTACCATCAAAATTCCACATCCAGGTGGGCATGTCGCACATGGGCGTTAAATAGAAAGACCTGCACCATGTCCTCGGACACTCCCACACATAAAGAATACTGGGCTAAGACGAAAACTCACCAGAGTAAGGAACCACTTGGTCCAAGGGGGCCTCAATGAAACAAGAAGAAGAAGAAGAAGAAGAAGTTATTTAACGCCAAGGGCCCATGAACTGGAGTGATCACATTTCACCATTCACAAATACCACCGACCTCAACTGGGATGAAACCCACAGAAGGACGACTAACAGACTGCGCCATTGAGGTCGTATGATTCTGGCGCCCGCAGAATACGCTGTATCCAAAATAATAATAATAAATAATTGCTTTATGTCCCACTAACTACTTTTACGGTTTTCGGAGACACCGAGGTGCAGGAATATAGTCCCTCCGGAGTTCTTTTACGTGTCACTAAATCTACCGATACGAGGCTGACATATTTTGAGCACCTTCAAATACCACCGCACTGAGTCAGGATCGAACCTGCGAAGTTGGGGTCAGAAGGCCAGCTCCTCAACCGTCTGAGGAAGCGACCCAGCATTTGCCTGGTGTGAAAATGGGAAACCACGGAAAACCATCTTCAGGGCTGCCGACAGTGGAATTCGACCCCACTATCTCCCGGATGCAAGCTCACAGCTGCGCGCTCCTAACCGCACGGCCAACTCGTTCAGTGAGCTTAATTTTAAACCGTCTAGTAGTTAATACAAGTACACGCAAATTCTGATAGTGTATATTTTTAATTAGCCTAAAACGTAATTTTTATTGCGTAAATGTCCTCAGGTTTTTTTTTAAGCGTATGGCTTTCTAGTGCCGGGAGTGTCCGAGGACATATGACTCGCCATTTCTGTAACTGCTTTTCTCTGGGGGTTAGCTTATGCACCGCTGTGTGAAAGCGTTGTCTGTGGGTGTAGGTGTGATTGGACGAACTAGGAATAAAAAGGAAGAGACACCATCCCGGCATTTGCCTGCAGTGGAAATGGGGAAACGACAGAAAACAATTTCAAGGATGATCGACGGGGGATTAAAACACACCTGCCTCCTAAGTACAAAGCTAGCAGCCAGTCTGGAACTCACTGAGCGAACCTGTTAGATACGTCAATTTGGTGTGTGTACGACGGTTAAATGCCTTTGCTGGCAGGACCTAGTGTTTACAGTGCACTCTCTCTTCTAGTATATGCTAGAGCAATTTTGTTACTTTCATAGATCTGTCTCTGTCTTATCCTTGGCTTTGACAATATGAAAGTGACTGAGGTATGAGCGTTGCTAGTAATGCCAATCCTTATGCAGCCAGTCCCTGCTATGAATGGTGTGAAAATGTTTCTCATAGGGTCGGTTGGTGTATGCATTTCAGTGGGCTTGGCAGACTGATATGTAATAGCAACTCTGGCTCGGTGAGGAAAGCAACGGGAAACTACCTCACTCCTCATTTCCCTAGTACGCCTCTTCAGTGATGCCTAGGCCATCTATGATAGCTGATGGCAGAGCTGTTGAGGATCCCACCAGCGGCATCGCTGACGGACTGAACATACATGCATACGGCGGTTACACTGGAAAAGAAGTGTAATTTATCAAAGAATTCGCCAAAAGCTGAAGTGCATAATAACTTCTAGGATGGCCGAGAGTGGAATTTAAATTCACATTTCTCTTTTTCATTACCGTATGTTAGTCTACCTGAGACTGACTGAACGCCATCCATAGATTAATCTTCCAGTGGGCGGAAGCATTGGAAAATATTCTGCTTGTTGTAAGAAGCGTCCATTAGAAAGCTACATGTTAGTGTGATGCAGCATCATTTTGTGTGAGGTGTATATGAGTTATAGGGATGTTGAAGAAGCTACAAACACCCAGTCCCCAAGCCAAGGGAATTGAACATTTCAGATTGAAATCCCCGACCCGGCTGGGAGTGGAACGAAGGGCACTACGCGGACCATTCAGCCAACGAGGTGAAATTACAAGGACATTACCGAGAGAGACATTCGACAAATTTCCAAGTTCTCTGAAATTATTTAAGAAAAGACAAACCAACAACTGATGGGGAATCAGCCACCTGGGTGACTGCCCTAAATGCAGATCAGCGGTGATTGACTGATTGACTGATGACACGGAAAAGTCACAGTAATAACTGAAAATGAGGATAAAACTAGCACCCGCCGAAGTGAAGTGTAAATATCGCCCGCTGAATTGAACGCAATACAAATGTTTCAACGCGTGTACGAGGTGATTAATGAGAATAGTTAGGAGTATAGCAGTTCTACAAGTATTGCAGTTGTTCTCAGCATAATTAAGGAATTTGTGGTGGAGGGAGAAACGTCGCCCTCTAATGGAGGGCTGAGTGCGTCCCGTTCCGCAGCTAGAGTTTCATCGAATTATCATAAACCTCGCGCTTCTTCCTGCGCCACCAGAGATCTTGTATAAAAAAAAGAAACAAAAAAGAACTGGAGGTGGAAATTAGCAGTCGCGCATACTTCAGAACAGCCACTTGCCTTCAGTCATTTTTTGCCATTAAAAACGTTCTTATCTTCCTACTTGAGGTTAATTAAATCAAAAATACATTGTACTATTTTATTTAGACTGTGTGTAATGCATCAAAGAAATTAAAACAGGCCTTTCAAAATATGAAAGAAATCTTTTAACAAATACCCATATCAGTTTAGAAACAAGAAAGGCTTTTGTAAAATCCTTTGTCTGGAGTTGTGAGAGTTGGACCATTGGAAAAAAGGAAATAGATTCATTAGAAGCAACTGGAATGTGAATTTGGAGAAAAATGACGAATACACGATGGACTAAAAAAAAAAAAAATAGACGAATCGAGAAGTTCTAAAGAAAGTCAATAGGCAACGGAGACTGACATGAAATGTCGTATGGCTTTTAGTGCCGCGATATCCCAGGACGGGTTCGGCTCGCCAGTGCAGGTCTTTCTATTTGACGCCTGTAGGCGACCTGCGCGTCGTGATGAGGATGAAATGATAAAGACTACACATACACCCAGCCCCCGGGCCATTGCAATTAACCAATTAAGGTTAAAATCCACGACCCGGCCGGGAATCGAACCCGGGACCTTCTGAACCGAAGGCCAGTACGCTGACCATTCAGCCAACGAGTTGGACTCTGAGACTGATAAAGGATATGGAAAGAAGGAAGTTAAAACTTGTAGCTCATATCCTGAGACACAAAGACTTTCTAGTAAACGTCTTTGACTGGGCGAGTTGGCCGTGCGCGTAGAGGCGCGCGGCTGTGAGCTTGCATCCGGGAGATAGTGGATGGGCTCAACGCCTTGTCCTAGACCGTGGATGTGTGATTTCTGAACTGTCTCACTATTTAAAGAGATCGCTTATTACTTTCAAAACAAGCAATCTTGTAGTTTTACGTGGCTGTTGAAACCAGGATCATAGCCACGCGACCTCCAATTTTACGTGGAATCCGAAGCATAGTGACGTGAAGTCTCATTTCAAAATCCCACATACACAGACCATTCGAACTACGGCCACCTTCGTATCAAGCCAGTGAAATTCCCAGTAGGCTATCATGCCCCTTCCCCGCTATTACTGTTAAAACTGGTTAAGAGGCAAAAATAAAGCTCAGATAAAACGAGATTACCAGCTCCAACATGGACGTTGGGCAAAATAGTTAAATTTAGCGAAGGTAATCACTTCTACATGATCACATCACCCTAAAGGCAGTACTTTCTATTCACTGTGGAAATATCGCTAATTAAGAATTAAATGGTGAATTAAAGATTAGAACTTTTCTGGATGGTTCCAATAATAGTAGAGTTGATTTCGTCAGGGAACTTAGCCGGGAATCGAACCCGGAGCTTCCGAGTAAGAGGCAAGCTCGCTACCCTTAAACCACGGAGCCAGCAATAGGTTTCACACTAGCAATATTTTAAACAATCTTCTTGTATGTATGTATGTATGTATGTATGTATGTATGTATGTATGTATGTTTTTTAACTCGGCCCGAAGGCTGGCTGGATCCTCAACAGCTCTGCCACCAGCAAACAAAAATGGTCTAAGCATCACTGAAGTGGCTTACAACGGAAATGAGGAGCGCTTTCTTCACCGAGCCAAAAGTTGCTATTACATATCAGTGTGCCAAGCCACTGAAATGCACGCACCAACCACGGGAATCGAACCCGGAGCTTCCGAGCAAGGGGCAAGTTCGCTACCCTTAGACCATGGAGCCAGCAATAGATTTCACACTAGCAATATTTTTAAACATTTAAAAATATGTAGGCTATGTATGTAAGTAAGTTTTTGAACTCGGCCCGAAGGCTGGTTGGATCCTCAACAGCTCTGCCACCAGCAGTTATTTCCACACCATTTGTAACAGGGACTGGTCACATAAGGAACGGCATTACTAGCATCGCTCATTCTTCAGTCACTTTCATATTGTCAAAGCCGAGGATGAGGGTGAGACAGGTCAATGAAAGTAACGAATTTGTTCTAGTCAATACAAGGAGACATAGTGCACTGTAAACATTACGTCTCGTCAGCACCGACAGCTTACCTTCTTAGAGGTTACAAAACATAGGACACTCACTAACAAGAATTGATTATGTCAGTACCAGCGTTAGAGCACAAATCTTTTGAAATTTGTAGCAGAAAGATCTGCGAACACTGCGATTACAGTTTTAAATTGAGTCGCACTCGCTACCTCATTCTCGTTTGGAATGTATACCCCTGAAGGCTATAAAATCTCTAGCTCATACCGGCGACAGCAGCAGGAAGAAAACAGCAAACGACAGTAAAAATTTCGGTCAACTGTCTGGTACTAACAAGGCCATTATAATTGTGTTCGAGTATACAACGGTTAAAATTCCAACCAAGAGGTCAAAGCTCCTGTCCAGCCTCTATCAAGCCCTTGGTGAAAATGCACAAGAGAGATGATGTTTTATGTTAACAAGAAATAAAACAAATAATAACACTGAGAGGGTGGCTGACATCGTTTTAATTCACCTAATGACAAAGTAGTAGCAGAAAGGTTTGTCTGCGAAACTCTGCCAACTAAAACAATGATCGGGTGATGATTACAGTCTACACCAGGGGTAGTCATCTCCCTTGAATTTAACTTGTATTTATGTGTAGGGCGACCACATGTCCCGTTATGACCGGGGAAGCACCGTTTTCTCATGTGTGTCACGACCGTCTCGTCGTTATTTCATACATAATCATTTCATGTGTCAACTGCTAGTCTAGTGCAGCCCTTGTAGGATAGACCCTCCGACGAGGGTGGGCGGCATCTGCCGTGTATAGGAAGGTTGCGTGCTACTGTGGTGGAAAATAGTGTTGTGTGTGGTGTGCGAGTTTTAGGGATGTTCGGTACAGCACAAACACCCAGTCTCCGGGCCAAGGGAATTAACCATTTAAGATTAAAATCCTCGACACGGCCGTGAATTGAATCCGAAGCCCTCTAAACCGAAGCCACTACACTGACCATTCAGCCATGGAGCCGGATGTCATTATTCCATAAAAGTGCAGATTATCCAGTCTTAAAATAATGGGAAATAAACTTGAGAAATGAATTAAAATTTAGAATTTTGTTTGCAGTTTAATTATATAATTTTATTACTTGCATTTTGTAAATTCAAAACGTCTAAGAAACAAAGTGTGCACACTGCATGGATTCATATTACAACAATGCAGATGGAGTCATTTTTTAGAATGAATCGCATTATTTAAAGTCTGGTATTACTGTCCGAAACACATACTACGTAGACCAACGAACTACTCGCTGCTCAGTTAACGTCTATATTTCATTACGGCTATTTGCGATCTGTTTGTCGTACATAGTAGTCTTCTAGGGTCTATACTTTAAGGGGCCCATAGACGTGCAATATTATTGCGCAAAATGGATTGTACAATATATTGTTAGCTGCCTATAGACGTACAATATTATTGCACAAAAATAGAGTTTGTGCAATAAATAGAATCGTGTGGAGATAATATTGATAGCTGTGCAATATATTGTGCAAAGCGGACATAGACGTACAATATGCGTTGCAATATATAGTGAATCCATGCCGGTATTTTATTTGGTGATTGAGTGACACTGATCTTTGCTGCGTTTTGATCGCCGTGGGCGTAAGTGCCAAAAAGAAGCAGAAACGGAAAAGAAGCACAAGGGCCAAACAGTGGTTTATAGACAGAGAGAAGTACACTCATGAAAATTTACTCAATGAACTGAGAAAATGGGAACCAAATGATTTTCGAAACTTTCTGCGCATGAATGGTGATTGTATGATGAACTCCTCGCTTTGCTCTTAACATCCCACAGAGCCGGAAGGCCATGGTACACTTCGATAAACTCCAAAATAAACTTTTTCTCCTCCTTTTTGCGTGCCATCACGATACCTTCTCCAACGCTTGTTGATACCATCTGGCGGGAGAACGGGATATTGCACAATATTGCCAACACGCAGCACAGTATTTTGCGATTTGCGCAATATATTTTAAACTTTCTTGATTTCGTACAATATATTGCACAACCCTTCAATATTAAATACACACTATCAATTTTATTGCACAAACCCCGATATTGAGCAATAATATTGCACGTCTATGGGCCCCTTTACTGCCAAGCAGCGAGTGAGATAAATAAATAAATAAATAAATAAATAAATAAATAAATAAATAAATAAATGAATAAATAAATAAATAAATAAATAAATACATAAATAAATAATTACATAAATAAATAAATAAATAAATAAATCAAATCACCACTGAGCTGCATTTTTAAAGAACAGCTGACAACAGGAGTATCAATTTTTGCGTCTTGATACAAACTTCAAAGATAAATCTAATAACTAATCTAATAACTTACGTGTGGAGTAGATTTTTCAGCGTCACACTCCGGATGAATTGACATTAACCAGCATAAGTTAAAAGTACTAAAAAACCTTCATCCAGAGAGGGTGGGTGATTAAAGTGACCCACTTGGGCTGTTCCGTTTTTGGTTCAAAATATTATGGTCACCCTAATTAAATGACTATTGTTAACATATTCGTGAAAAGGAAAGGTGAACGCATTTTAGCGCTGACAGATTCGAATTTTACCGTCGGCAATCTTCCTTCGAAGTGATAGTTCGTGGCTCCTTACTTTCTGACTGGGGATGTGATACTATTTATAGACGTTTCTCAAAAGTACTTCTTTCCCTCGAAAACTGGAAATGTCATCCCTCAGAGGTTCTGTCTCGAGCCAGTAAACGCAAAAGTGAGGTGACCAGACATAGGCTACTCTAAGACTTTAAGAGGTTCATTTACTCGATATTCTTCTCTCTGAGCAAAAATGTGTACTTTATCCCTTGATGTTAGTTTCATTAGTTATTTTACGCGTATTTTTTCTTGAATTTACTGTAATATTAACACCTGGAAAATAAAAATGTAGTTAAACGTTAAACTTCATCGTATCTAAAATTATTCAGTCATGAGCTATTCAGTTAGGTTTAACATTGCTTGGTGCAATAAAGTCGACGATGACGAATGGCGCGGTGACGACAAAATTAGCTTTAGAACTTGTTATTTTTTGAACCGAAAATTAATTTCAATAAAGCGTGCCGGTACACTTTATATTTTACTTAGTATTTAGTGCTATTTTACAGTAATAAGACAATATTGTCAGGAAAGAGTCAATATGACAAGGTCTTTGTAGTTACGTATCTGTACATTAAAAATAATGATATTTACAAAGCTTTCTGCTCAATGTACCAAAAGGTACAAAAAGGTAAATATGATATTCAACAACAACATATGCAATCGAAGCCAAACACTGAATGCTCATCGGTTTCTGAGGCACGTAAGTTGGATTTTCATTAAAACGAATTTGCAGAATTATAATTAGATTAGAACTTGTATGGTCGTACCACAATGTACACGCATAGCCTTCATAAGTATGGATTGTACTAATAAACTGTTGAAATCAACAGCAAGTAAAAAATTGCCTTATAACTGCACTTAAACCTAAGCTTTAATAACAAATGTGATGGAAGAATGGCCAGAAAATATTTTAAATTGCGGTTTGAAAATCACCATTCGTTGTTGTTGTTTATGACGCTTCTAATAAAAATGATCTGTTTTAGCTGGCATTGATATTCTTAAAATATGCCGTTTTGAAAATACACAGCTTACCACATGAAATATCCGAAACGGTGGTTAACATATTGATGGATACGATCAGTCAATATACACTGACTGACAGAGCAAATGCACACCAAGAAGGAGTGGTCAGAACTTTATGCCAATTGCAGGGTAGACTGACGTCACTGCTTTTCTCACTGGGCCAGAAAGTGCTATAGCAGCACAACTGATCCTATGAGTAACACTTTTCATAACATCCAGACATAGTCATGTTCTGAATGCCACTACCTCAGCAGCTACCATATTGTCATAGGCATACAAAATAGAGACTCCAGTGGAAACTATATATTACCCTGGTCTGCACGGAGAGACGGATGCAAAAATACTGCACCAATTAATAAGTAGTAAGAGGTACATTATCTCATTCAAGGATTGATTGAGAGGTCATGGCAACTATCCTTTCCTCTCTCGAAGAAGCTCCAACAGGAAATGTACTAAGTATACTTGAAAGTGTTAATAATAATGTTATTAAATTTACGTCCCACAAAATACTTTTTACGGTTTTTTTGGAGACGCCGAGGTTCCGGGATTTAGTCTGGCAGGAGTTCTTTAACGTACCACTGAATCTACCGACACGCGGCTGACGTATTTGAGCACCTTCAAATACCACCGGACTGAGCCAGGATCGAACCTGCCAAGTTGGGGTCAGAAGGCCAGCGTCTCAACTGCCTGAGCCACTCAGCCCGACAGGGACTTTTTAAAGCTGTCACCACATCGGGTAAAGATGCAGGAATCTCAGGTAAAGTAAAAGAATAAACATGACATTTTAATATTGTTTTATTTGTTGTGTTCTCGTACAACCTGTATACTATCACTTGTATGTATAATACAAGCTGTTTAACACTCTTCAAAGTAGTCTCATAGAATGTCTGTGGTTCATTGTCATTGATAAAGAAGACGGAAAATACTATCTGCTGCACAGGATTCGTCAATACGCAGTACTTCACGTACGATGCTCGTGAGATGTCTTGTTAGTCGGCAAAGCGTTTCCCACTGAATGACTACTTCAATTTGGGAATAAGATGGAAGCCATAGAGACTAAAATGTACAAACGCTGCTCGGCATTGGTTACTTCTATTACACACTGCTGCCATTAGGCAACTGACACAGGGAGCTTGATCATGACCGGAATGATGCACTCATACCCCATCTGTCGGCAGTATTACGAAGTTCATGTAGCGTACTTTCAAATGTAGGTATATATTATTGCAATAGCTACGAACAATGACCTAAATTGAAACTGATGATACAGGAAGCGTGAAAAAAGTAAGGGAAAATATACTGAACTCCGGAAGATCGTTTATTTTCCTTTAAAATTACATTTCCGTTATGACTATAGAGTACATATGGAACTTTTAAAACCTTTGCAATTTACACTGACTGACAGAGCAAATGCAACACCAAGAAGGAGTGGTCAGAACTTTATGCCAATTGCAGGGTAGACTGACGTCACTGAGGTATGCTCATGATGTGAAATGCGCCGCTGTGCTGCGCACGTAGCGAACGATAAATGGGACACGGCGTTGGCGAATGGCCCACTTCGTACCGTGATTTCTCAGCCGACAGTCATTGTAGAACGTGTTGTCGTGTGCCACAGGACACGTGTATAGCTAAGAATGCCAGGCCGCCGTCAACGGAGGCATTTCCAGCAGACAGACGACTTTACGAGGGGTATGGTGATCGGGCTGAGAAGGGCAGGTTGGTCGCTTCGTCAAATCGCAGCCGATACCCATAGGGATGTGTCCACGGTGCAGCGCCTGTGGCGAAGATGGTTGGCGCAGGGACATGTGGCACGTGCGAGGGGTCCAGGCGCAGCCCGAGTGACGTCAGCACGCGAGGATCGGCGCATCCGCCGCCAAGCGGTGGCAGCCCCGCACGCCACGTCAACCGCCAATCTTCAGCATGTGCAAGACACCCTGGCTGTTCCAATATCGACCAGAACAATTTCCCGTCGATTGGTTGAAGGAGGCCTGCACTCCCGGCGTCCGCTCAGAAGACTACCATTGACTCCACAGCATAGACGTGCACGCCTGGCATGGTGCCGGGCTAGAGCGACTTGGATGAGGGAATGGCGGAACGTCGTGTTCTCCGATGAGTCACGCTTCTGTTCTGTCAGTGATAGTCACCGCAGACGAGTGTGGCGTCGGCGTGGAGAAAGGTCAAATCCGGCAGTAACTGTGGAGCGCCCTACCGCTAGACAACGCGGCATCATGGTTTGGGGCGCTATTGCGTATGATTCCACGTCACCTCTAGTGCGTATTCAAGGCACGTTAAATGCCCACCGCTACGTGCAGCATGTGCTGCGGCCGGTGGCACTCCCGTACCTTCAGGGGCTGCCCAATGCTCTGTTTCAGCAGGATAATGCCCGCCCACACACTGCTCGCATCTCCCAACAGGCTCTACGAGGTGTACAGATGCTTCCGTGGCCAGCGCACTCTCCGGATCTCTCACCAATCGAACACGTGTGGGATCTCATTGGACGCCGTTTGCAAACTCTGCCCCAGCCTCGTACGGACGAGGAACTGTGGCAAATGGTTGACAGAGAATGGAGAACCATCCCTCAGGACACCATCCGCACTCTTCTTGACTCTGTACCTCGACGTGTTTCTGCGTGCATCGCCGCTCGCGGTGGTCCTACATCCTACTGAGTCGATGCCGTGCGCATTGTGTAACCTGCATTACGGTTTGAAATAAACATCAATTATTCGTCCGTGCCGTCTTTGTTTTTTCCCCAACTTTCATCCCTTTCGAACCACTCCTTCTTGGTGTTGCATTTGCTCTGTCAGTCAGTGTATAAAAATTTTACAACGAATTCTGTTGGCAAGACTTGAATCACATAAAGCTGGCCGTATAATGCTCGCCAATTTTCAGCAGGCACCATATCTCAAATGTACCTATGAATCATCCCCTGAATCTTAAAACAGGAAAGAACTAATCCTGAAATGTGGCCACGGTTAGTAGAGAAGGATGCAAAGGACATTGTACTTACGGTACATGGTTCATGAAATCATTATCATGCCTTTAACTACATCGTTTACTTGAGGTTGGGGAAAATACATCAAACCTTTGTGGCAACACGAATTAAAATGCCCATTTAACATTTCCGTAGCGAAATATCGTACTTGACAGTGCATACAGATTTCACTGTGACACGGTATGGAAATGCTGTGTGCCGGATCAACTGCCATATTGTTGAACGTAGATCGTGATGCTACATACTTCTTTCGGTTTATTGGAACGCATTATCTCCCCTGAGGGTGGAGTGAAAGGGTGCATTATCTAAATTCCCTGCATATCGTAAGGGGCTACTAAGAGGGGAACAACGAAAGAATCTGTACTTTCTCTTTCATCTTCTAATCCCAAAAACATATCCGTGATTATGTTTTTCTGTGTAGCGGATAAATTTACAAATATATATTTTTGAACACGCAACAATATATGTCGAGACGATACCACATTGCATGATATAAATACTGGGGACGGTAGTTTTTTTTTTTTTTTTTGCTAGTGGCTTTACGTCGCACCGATACAGATAGGTCTTATGGCGACGACGGGATAGGAAAGGCCTAGGAGTTGGAAGGAAGCAGCTGTGGCCTTAATTAAGGTACAGCCCCAGCATTTGCCTGGTGTGAAAATGGGAAACCACGCAACACCATCTTCAGGGCTGCCGACAGTGGGACTTGAACCCACTATCTCCCGGATGCAAGCTCACAGCGCGCGCCCCTAACCGCACGGCCAACTCGTCCGGTGACTATAGTTCTAAGAACGTCCCCAATCCTACAACAAAGTTCACAGCTATTAAATAATATCCACAAAGCGAGCTGGTTATGTGATACGGGTCGTGGTGCTGTAAGCTTGCAATCGAGAGATGGTTGGTTCGAGCCCCAACGTCGGCAGTCCTAAAGATGGTTTTCCGTTGTATCCAATTCTCGCATAAGGCAAATGCCGGGACTGTAGTACAGTTAAATTTTTGCAGCACATTGGTTAGCAGTCGTAACCACCAAAAATTATCCGTTCGTGCATAGTGGCCAGCGATACTAACCACCTGTTCTTATCCATGTAAAATGATATGAGAACTCAAAAGATTTTTAAGTTAATATCCCATTTTAATATTATAACTACCAGAACGTACCCGTCGTTGACAGCCCGATAGATGGCGATATCACTCACTTCTGTCTGTACCCATCGTTGACGTGTAAGCCGGCGGGTGCGGATTATTAAGGTACTAAATCATTGGTTTTAAGTTACAGCAACCTCCGCAGATTCTGGTGTCCTGTCTGTCAAATCCCAGGACCTACCGAAAACCAGCCGGCAGGTACTCCGGAAACGCCTTCTTTAACACATAAAAGCGTAATTTTCTGAGGAACCATCAGAGTTACACAAGAAATGCTATGACCTTTTCCGTCAAAAATGATATGTTAAGTACACGTGCTGGGCTTTATTAAAAAAAATAAAGGACTAAAAAATTGCCCAATATTTTTGTTTTTTAGTGGATAAAACCTGAGCAAGTACAGTAAATACCTGCGTATTAATAGCCGCCATTTTGAAAAGGTTAATCATAGAATAGGCCTGTATGTGAACTAAGTAGTCTATATCAAGATATCCATTCCAAATTTCAGTTGAACTGGTCCAGTAGTTTTGACGTAAGAAACGCAAATCTTCTCATTTTTAGGTACTACGCGATTTTTCTGCTAATCATTTCGCAAAAAATTATTATCAGTTCAATTATTTTGAAATAGAGCGTAAGTCATGTGACAGTTCGCTCTGAGAATGTTTGTCTAACGTTTATGAAATTCCGCCGAGCAGTTCAGACATGATCTCGTTTCGAAAGGCAGACAGATATATATCATAGTATATGTACATATAGAGATTGACAAGTTGTCATGTGTAATTAAGGAAAAAATGAGCTCATTTTAGGCATGATGGGACACAAAAAATTGTTATTTCTGATCTCCAAAGAATTTTAACGTCAGCATCGCTTCCTTAATTATCATCCTCTCCTTTCCCTACTTCTTCGATAATCTTAGTGAAACGTTAAACAAGTAACAAAAAATAGAAAATTAAATAAATGGGTGTGATAACCATTATCTTTAGCCCTCAAATGCAAAGACAAAACCCAGAGGTTTAGTGTTAAATAAAACTGGAAATTAATTATATACTTTCCACGAAACGAAAGAGAATTTTTCGGAAGGATTATTTATTCGTGAGAAATAATCCTGAGAGTTCGCTTGGAATTCTAAAATCCATCTTTCACGCGCGCGACGTGAAATGTCTTCACTCCCCCCACTGAGCCCAGACTGTCGCGGCGAGTAAACACATAGGCCTGTCCTGTCTCAGCTTGTTGTTTTAACACTTTTCGAGACCAAACATAATGAACACCATCCATTTACTAACTCAGCCCACGTTAGTGAATTATGAAGTGGAAGGCAGCAAAGTACATTTAGACAAGCTATTTGCTTCACACTTCAACATTACGTGGCGTGTGGCAACTTGGCTGCCATCTTGGGCAAACATGTACATGTACCGTCAGGTACCCGCTTGTCTAGACCCGATAAGACCTCCTCCTGTCAACAGGAGCCCAATCGAAGCTTCAGACCATCCCACTAGCATCACCAACTCAAAAAAAAAAAAAAAAAAGTATGTACTCAGAATATGACAATACGACATTTATTATGATCTACTGGAAGTGGTCACGGTGGATCAGTGATAGAGTGATAGAGTGTTCTGCTCATGATCCTAAGTTCGTGGGTTTGAAGGACGGTCAAAAATCTTGGCATTCCATGTAATTGTTGTTGGCCTGTGAAAGATCTCCGGTAACTTCACCTGACAAAATTAAATAAACTCACCCATAATATCCGTCAAGCGTCCAGCGCTTTGGCTGAACGATCAATGTTTTGTCCTTCAGTTCAGAGGGCCCCAGGTTCGATTTCAAGCCGGTCCGGATGTTTGTGTTCGCAACACATCGTACGACAAATAATCACAGGAATACATAATAGTGAATACATCACTTCATACAGGGTTGACATCGGAAAGGTAAAACTAGGCTAATTCCATGCAAAGTGTCGAACCCAGGTAATTGGGAAAAAGGCTACGAAGAAAAAGAATCTAGTTTCCGTCAAGCAATCTATTTCGGTTTTACCTTCAGGAATGACAAATACAGCATGATACAATTGATTGTTAAAGACAAGGTGAAGAAAAACATGGCCGTGGTGAGAGATTATCCTGGAGGTGGCACCTCCGAAAATGGTTCCACATACACGGAAAGGCAATGTTGATATGAGAAACACAAGATAGGAAAAAATGCTCCAAGGTGCTCGCCTAAAACTTAGTAGCCGAGTCCACTTGATTATTATTATTATTATTATTATTATTATTATTATTATTATTATTATTATTATTATTATTATTATTATTTCTATTAATTGGATCAGAAGAGGGAGACGGCGAACTCAACAATAATACGGGACTGTCTGATTCACTCATTCATATTTTACTTTTTATCTGCCTCTTGTCCAGTGAGCGAAACAACGGCGAACTGTCTCATTCCTCGTCATGTCTCGTACGCCTCATGATGACACCTCCAACGGGTTTTTGTGGCTATCCTATAAAGGCATATGGTACTGTTTTGAGGATTCAGTCAACCTCTGGACTGGACACTTAAGACACAGGGACGCACAAATCACTTGCTAGTTATCTATTTCTCTGACACGCTACATCATTATTACACAAACGTTTATATTGCAATTGATACTGAACTGTGATAAAGAAATGTACGTATTCTTAAAATGCCAACCACCATTCCGAGATTCGATAGCTAATGACGTGCTTCAAAACAACAAAAACAACAACAACAACAGCAGCAGCAGTAAAATAAATAAATAAATAAATAAAATAAATAAATAAATAAATAAATAAATAAATAAATAAATAAATACATTATAAGAACATGAGAGTGAACGATACGTAGGGGTCGGTCAAAATTACGGATTAATGGAAGCAGCGGGAACAAGCACTCCGCGTGTAGAGGACAAAAAACCAGTTGGAATGTGTATGTAAATAAAGAAAATATAGCAGAGTGACAGCGACTGGCGGGAGGAATTGTAAGGGCCTCCATGCAGGCATTAGCGGAGGGAAGAAAAATGGGATATTTCAATTTATAAAGTCGAAGACGAAGAGAAAGTGTAGTGATGGAAACCGCAATAAGAAGAGAGAGTTGCTTGTTCCTTCTTGGACCGTAGCGGACATCAGACAAAGGCACTTGCAGCGTGTGCGAATAGTAATCCCTGTCCCGGTGTTGTCTTCATTCTTTTTTTTTTTTTTTTTTTTTTTTTTTGCTAGCGGCTTTACGTCTCACCGACACAGATACTGTAGGTCTTATGGCGACGATGGGATAGGAAAGGCCTAGGATTTGGAAGGAAGCGGCAGTGGCCTTTTTTTTTAATAGTACCGTAGTTTGAGGTCGCATCAACTCAGATAAGTTTTCGGTGACGATGGGGTAAGAAAGAGTTCGGGCTGAGAAAAAAAAAAGACCGTGACCACATTAAGGTACAGCCTGGTATGAAAATGTGTTTACACGGAAACCACCTTCAGGGCTGCTGGTGGTGGGGTCCGAACCCACCATCTCCCGAATCCAAACTTACAGCTACAGGCTCATACCGCGCAGCAAACTCACTCCAGGGTTCTAGTGTCTTTATTCCATGTCAATTGGGATAGGTTTGTGAAGGAAGCACTCCTAGCCTTCACAAATGTCAGTCTACATTCATGCTTATTTCCGGAGCTTAGAAACCATGAAGAAACCTTTTAAAAAGGATAACAGAAGATGAGAGTTGGATCCACCCGCTAGACTAATACTATCTGTTGTTTTTCTCGTGTAAGGGACCTGGGAGCACAGTGGTCTTTACGGAGCAGACATCTGTCGCGTTATTACAGAACGGATTATGTACATCAAAAGAATAACGTATTGCAATTGCAATGTTATTATATACGTGGGATGACGCTCTGTCTGGGAGATGTCAGCGAAGGGTAAGGTTTCTTAAAAATATATATTTATACAAGACCTATTTACTGATCATTCGTTGTTATTGCATACAATTACGCTCCGTAGGTAGTAACGTGAATGATAATGGTATCTATATTTATTTCATTTGTAATCAACTGGTCCAAGAATTGGGAAGAATTCCGACATGGAATATATGTTGCTTCAAGTACTGGTATTCTTCTCGAATGAAAATTGAATCTGTATTGATTGAAGAAAACGATGACCTAGCGTTCCACATTCGCATACTTATATAACGATGAAATGAGGCCGGAGATATTACACACAAGGTAGATAAAATTAAGAACATGACACACTAAGGTGGAAGTACAGATCAGAATGGTGGTTCTCCTTCTTTCCTCAGTTACTTTGGGTCGGTATCACGTACGCGTTAAGCCCAGTTTAACGGCTGCACGCACCTCCTGATGCCAACCTTATGAGGAGGGATGTGTGCACTATTGCGTGTTTCTAAGGGTGGCTGGTAGTGTGGTGTGTTGTGCGTGTTAAGATGAACACAAATATCTAACCCTCGAGCAAGGGGAATCAATCAGACGCAGCTAAAATCGCCACCTCGGCCGGGAAACGAACCCGAGGTCCTGTGAACTGAAGGTCACTAATCAGACCAATTAGTCAATGAGCCAGACAGTTCAGAGCTCTGATGCGGAAAATAAATAAATAAATAAATAAATAAATAAATAAATAAATAAATAAATAAATAAATAAATAAATAAATAAATAAATAAATAATGCAAAGAACGATTGAATCTACGACAAAACGTATATTCAACAGTTCTCTGATGCCTTGGGTGTTTTTTTAAATACGATGTACATCCTTAACTAACAAGTGTATGAATACGCGAACCTGGCATACGATAGTTAGAGGGTGATCATACTGATTACTAATTTGAAAGAAATAATTCGATATCTCACACCGTTGTTATTTTATCAGCTGCTGAAGTTACCCAATCAGATCGCTTCGCGGGAGAATTCAAATGGACTTTGCACGGCTGCACATGGCTCAATACAGTCTTCAGAACCATGCCGAGAAATATACATCAAACACAAACACACCGTTGGTTTCAGCGCGTGTCATCGTAGTGAACTTGGTATGGCGCGATCCTGTCAGTTCGGAGGTCTGTATTTAAGCCCCTAATTTTTCGAATGAAAAATGAAATGGCGTATGGCTTTTAGTGCCGGGAGATCCCAGGACGGGTTCGCCTTGCCAGATGCAGGTCTTTTGATTTGACACCCGTAGGCGACCTGAGGATGAAATGATGATGAAGACAACACATACACCCAACCCCCGTGCCGGCGGAATTAACCAATGATGGTTAAAATTCCCGACCCTGCCGGGAATCGAACCCGGGACCCCTGTGACCATAGGCAAGCACGCTAACCATTTACCCATGGAACCAGACACTTTTCGAATGATGCTCTCATGTCGGTCTTCAGCCACGTGCAGATTTAGCAACACCGCCTCACACAGGCCATTTGCATTTTTTTTTTTTTTTTTTTTGCTACTTGCTTTACGTCGCACCGATACAGATAGGTCTTATGGCGACGACGGGATAGAAAAGGCTTATTAATGGGAAGGAAGTGGCCGTGACCTTAATTAAGGTACAGCCCCAGCATTTGCCTGCTGTGAAAATGAGAAACCACGGAAAACCATCTTCAGGGCTGCCGACAGTGGGGTTAGAACCCACTATCTCCCGGATGCAAGCTCACAGCTGCGCGCCGCTAACCGCACGGCCAACTCGCCCGGTCATTTGATTTCTCCCGCGAAGTGATCTGATTGGCTAACGTCAGCAGCTAATAAAATGACAACGGTGCGAGGTTTCAGGTTATTTCATTCAAATTATTTATCAGTGTGACCAACCCTCTAACGCTCACATATCCAGTTCACGTAGTTTCTGACCAGCCTGTATATATTTATTAAAAAGTAACACTTCCTCAATTTAGAGGCTGTCTAAAAGACCAAGTGTACTTAATACCAACTAATATTGTGTAAAAGGCAAAGTCACCTCCGTACAGGCCATGAAGGCCCTTGGAGGAGTGGAAGGTAAAGGCTTCCACCATTGTTAACCTCGGCACGTGATGGGGTAGAGTGGTTAGCTCTGCGTTCGGCCGCCTTTGCCCCCAGGAATTAACCTGGTACTCATTTTTGGTGTAGGCTGAGTGAACCTCACGACCATATGCACCTCCGGAAGTGGAAATCTCGTTTCTTAAATTTTACAACTTCCTGACGGGGATTCGAACCCACGTCCTTCCGGGCGAATGGAGCACGGCTTTACCACCTCTGCCAGGCAGCCCATACTAATATTGTGTAATGGGGAAAATATATAAAAGTCTATTTAATGTTAAAGAAAATCACCTAAGATGGTTTCTTTTAAAATACATATTGACAATTTCAAGGCAGAAAGTGCAATGTCAATAGTCGAAGATTTTGGCAGGCGGAATATCTTTCAGAACTCAACGAATTTTCGAGGCATCAAGCCCCTACCTCCGATTAGCTTCCTTGTAGAGCGGAACTGTGGGCTCGCATATTCCCTTCTCACGATCAATATCGTAGGTTGACTCGCGGAGGATTCGAAGCGGGCGGTTGGATCGATTATATGTCCTACATGGTTGTCTATGTAGGCAATTCATTACATCGAGCCTTCGAGTGCTTCCATTCTCTGCAACTTGAAGAAATGTAACAAATTTAAAATTCATGATCAGGCTCCATTGTCCCCAAACGTCTTAATCTCATACTATGAGGAAAGTAGGAAGAAGTGAGTGAGTGTGTGTGTGTCAATGTATACCTTGGAAAAATTGGACGGCTCTCCCGAGAGTGAATTCACTATAGAACTTTCCACACTCAACATGTAAACACTAATACCCTGCCACTTCCAGTCCTCTTTATTTATTTATTTATTTATTTATTTATTTATTTATTTATTTATTTATTTATTTATTTATTTATTTATTTATTTTGCTATTTGCTTTACGTCGTACTGACACAGGTCTTATGGCGACGATGGGATAGGAAAGGATTAGGAATGGGAAGGAAGCGTCCATGGCCTTAATGAAGGTAGGCCTACATCCCAAGCATTTGCCTGGCGTGAACATAGGAAACCACGGAAAACCATATTCAGGGCTGCCGACAGTGGGGTTCGAACCCACTATCTCCCGGATGCAAGCTCACAGCTGCGCGCCCTTAACCGCCCGGCCAACTCGCCCGGTTTTCCAGTCCTCAGGAATGGCTTACATTCCTAGCACCTATGTGCTATGCACACGTGGCTGATGAATACTATGTTGTAGTCCACCTCGGTAGTGTAACGGTTAGTGTTATTAGCTGTCGTTCTCGACGGTCCAGGTTAGATTCCCGGTACTGCCAGAGATTTAAGACTGGAAAGAGGGTTGGTATATGTTTGAATAGCTACGTGAAGCTCGCCTCCCTGAATCTTTCTAATAATAATAATAATAATAATAATAATAATAATAATAATAATAATAATAATAATAATAATAATAATAATAATAATAATAATAATAATAATAATAATAATAATAACGGTATTTATTTATTTTATTTATAATCCACCTTGAGGGCTTCGAGAACAGAAGTCTACTTCACCCTGTGCAGGCATTAGATTGAATTGAATTTTCAAGGTGGTGTTGCTGGATCTTGTCACGTCACATTTGAATGAAGGACTACCGGGAATAGCAGTAGCAATAACACAGACAGTTATGGAGTATTTATCGATTATTCTTAAACAAAATCTCTAAAACAGGAATAGCAAATCACAACCTCAGACTAATGGCTTACTGTATGTTACAACTAGATGATGTAGGCCTACCCGTGCTTCGCTACGGGATTCTCAGAAAGAATGACTTTGTGGTTTTCCTAACTGAAGACAACATAGGTCATTACAAAAACATCAGTAGGAATGTAGCGATTAAAAGCAGTGTTATCATATAAAATACACTATCAAATGAAAAACTGCACATTTTCTCACTTTTGACGAACCGTAATACGGTGCCGATCTAACAGTCCAAAGTTCCATAGCTGGAATGACAAGGCCGCAGATAGCCGTGAACACTCCTCTGTCATTATTCCGTTAAATATGCACACTTCTCATTCCAGTCAGTGCCCCAGAGTAGGGATTGAATAGCTCGAATGCTATGATGAACCAGTGTGTTACGTACCAGTAGTATCGGAAGATTTATGAAACAGAGGAATGGCATGATAAAGAAGAAAGTCACCTAACTCCCCAGCTACTTCCCGCCAATATTTAGGCAGACTGTTACACTCTGTACGGCCGGGCGAGTTAGCCGTGTGGTTAGGGGCGCGCGGCTGCGAGCGTTCATCTGCAAGATAGTGGATTCGAACCCCACTGTCGGCAGCCCTGAAGATGTTATTCCGTGGTCATGTCGATATTTAAAAGGACTCTGGTGCACTACACTTGATGGTCATACGACGAATTTCTTTGGCAATCTAATCTGTCTTAAGTTCTCGGTTTCTCTCTAAGGAGCACACTGCTTGTACTTGAGTAAGTTACATAGATGGAACCTGTTACAGATAACTGAACATCAAAATTTACACACACGTCACCAGGTGGCATCAGTTAAATTAATTTACATTTCAGTAAAAATGAAAACCTATAACCTGTTTTCCAGTCTTTGACCGGGTCAGGAATGTAATGAATGAATCAGATATAGGCTGTTATTACGATGGGGTCGTCACTCCCAAAGTGATTTATATTAATGAGTGATAGATGCTCTGAAATGAGAATGGAGAGTGTTGTTGGAATGAAAGATGACACGGAAAACCGGACCCGGAGAAAAACCTGTCCCGCCTCCGCTTTGTCCAACACAAATCTCAAATGGAGTGACCGGGATTTGAACCACGGTACCCAGCGGTGAGAGGCCGACGCGCTGCCGTCTGGGCCACGGGGGCTATTACATTTCAGTAATTATTATTATTATCCACAGAAAGATGAAATTTTGAATGTTTAACAAAATCCACAGCAAACAGAAGTTTAGTTGATTTTCAGTACCGGTTTGGAAATACACTTTAAATCATGGAAGTTATACGCAGTATGAGAATAACTTAACCATTAGCCACCCACTCTGTTGATAACTGTTGTGATAAAGTCGACAGCTAAATTAATATTTTCACCTCCCGTCGTTTTCAAAGAATAATAAACACAACACAAATGACGAAAAAATGCATATAAATTACGTGCATTTCAATTGTTCACACATGGTATTAACGATATTTTATAGACGTTTTAATTACAAATACTAAATGAAGTCTAAGTTACGTGGTAATTTATATTTTTTCATGACATACTTAGTGGGGAAATATGCTCCTGAATGGGCGATAAAAAGCCACAGTAATTGAATGATTATTTCTCTGCTTGATTTAATTTCTACTCAATGCTGTTTTGCTTGAGTTAACTTGCGCTTGGAAAATGCTGAACTTTGAAAAGAAAATCACTACATCTTGTGGCGGATGTCATGAAAAGTATTAAGGTTGGAAATACCATGAACCGAGGCTTATTCCAAGAAACTCAGTTATTCTTGCGTGTAAAGAAGTTCTCAATTTCATACGCCGTTTGTCACTAGGTTGTGAATGACTTCCAAACTTCAACAGTAAATATGAACCTAAGGTTCGCCATTCTATGCCAGGAAACTGTTATTACATAACTAAAAATAAAATCCAAGAACGTCCAGTTTCTTAAACGCATAAAACGTGTGAAATACGCAAAATAACACGAAATAAGCAAATGCACCAAAAGAGATATCGCCAATAGCCTAAAAATATTATAAACCCAGACTGCGATACTTTAGGAGTTCTGAACCTTTATAATAATAATAATAATAATAATAATAATAATAATAATAATAATAATAATAATAATTTTTCTCGTGTCAGAAACATCATACATATACATCACTAATAACAAATCATGTTAGAGTGATAATATGTTAAAAAATAAATAAATTTCATTTGCCCAATGAAGTGCAACATCCAGTGCCTGAGGTGTAGCGAACATCAATTCCGTAGTACGATAGAGCAGGATGAAGGATATGCTCAACGGTCTGTAAATCTTCGCAGTCACACCGGGTGACAGTGTAGAGAAACCTCATTTCTGCAAGATGGTCTTCGAACTTCCCACTCCAATTCCCAGGCGATTAAGTTATTCCAGACTGACAACTTCTCTTTATTCCCTGGGGATAGCTTTTCCGATGGTTCAGTCCAGTTTGGTATGTTGGATAATATAGACCTCCATAACTGTATCCTGGTTTTCTTTGGGGAAATACCCAATATGGTGGACGGTTTAAGGAAACTCTTCCTCGGCTTAAGTCCTCCTTCAGAAACTTTATGACCACGGAGAGGATGAGAGTATAGAAGAGCAACCTTGTATCTTCCCACATTTGCAGCTACTTCCATTCCGATGTCATTGGGTGCAATGCCTGCCAAGAGAAAGTTTAACAGCAGGTTTTAACCACTCTGTAATCAACCCACATATCTCATTAAGGGCCAACTTAGTTTACATGGTATGATTTATACCACACTGGACTAGCGTACTCTATTGCAGAATAACACAAAGCAAGTGCAGTGGTCTTCACTGTAGGTGGGTGTACTCCTCAGGTAGAACATGTTATCTTTCGAAGAATGTTGCTCCTTGCACGTACTTTAAGCTTTGTGTTCAGGCAGTGCTGCTTGTAAGTGAGAGTATGGTCCAGCATGACTCCTAAATATTTTGTTTTGGATTCGCAATGTTTTCTAAACGTCTTTCTTGCCATAACACCTCTAGTTTCCTAGAAGCCTGCTAGTGATTTAGATGGAAAGCTGTGAGCTACGTCTTTGCTGGATACGTGAATATTGAAGTGTTGCATAAAGTTCTTCTAGTACAACATTTAGACGATGATCAGCGGCATCAAACGATCTACATTGGGCAGCCTGTGTCAAGTTATCGGCGTATAAAAAGCTTCTGGATTTTTCTGGAAGTGGTTGGTTATTGGTGTAAATATTGGACAAGGTGGGTGCTAAGACTCTGTCTTGCAGTAAGCCATTCTTTTGCAATCTCCAACGGCTTCAAAAACGACAAAGAATCTTCGATTTCGAAGCAATTCTTCAATGATGTTCGCCAGCTTATAGTCCGTTGTAAGGCTGGAAAGCTGCTGTAGAAGGGCTAGATAACTGACGGTGTCGTAAACTGCCGCGAGGTCCATAAAGCCAATCCCCGTGGTATTTTTGGGTTTCAAATCCATCCACTATAAATTGAGTTAATTTGAGGATCTGAGATGTACAGTTTCTGTCTGGTCTGCATTCAGCCTGCTGTTAAGTAAGAAGAGGTTCCATGATTGGAGATAGTCTGTTCAGACTAATTCTTTCAAACATTTTGAAAAGGCGACATAGGTTTAAAATGGCTGTAAAACGTGCCTTTCCCCATACTTTTGAATAGTGTAAACTACCAGCCAAAAATCAAAATGAGCCTTGGTGCCTCTAGTGACCCCAGAAATAACTGGGATAAGCTGAAGATGGTATAATATTAATTCATAACAATGATCAATATTCATCCTTCCAGCCGCTTTCCAATTAATTGGGGTCGCAAGCATGTGATTTGGATTTGGCCCAGTTTTTCGGCAGGATGCTCCTCCTGACGCCAACCCTATGTGGAAGGATGAATTCACTATTGCGTGTTTCTATAGTGCTCGATAGTATGGTAAAGTAAGTAAATCATGTCCTCACCCGAGGTGGTGCAGCTCTTTTCAGGCACACCCCCAATGGAGGTGAGCTGCATGTACCATTTCAACATCATGCCAGCCCTCCTGCCATCATTAAATTTCTGGCAGTACCGGGAATCGAACCCGGGCCCCTAAGGAAAGCAGCTAATAACACTAACCGTTAAGTTACGGAGGCGGACGATAGTATGGTGAAGTCAAGTAAGTGCATAACGACGAATACACATTTAGCCTCTGAGACAAACGAATAAACCATGCACAGTTAACATCGAACCCACGGCCCCCTGAATTGAACGCCAGTACACTGATCATTCAATCAATGAGCTAGATGATATTATTATTATTACTATTTAATTAATAATAATAATAATAATAATAATAATAATAATAATAATAATAATAATAATAATAATAATAACGAGATAGTTGGGCTTGAGTGTTTCAAAACACGTTGTTCATGTTCAGGGGGGAAATCACTGATAGCTACATCTAACGGTACACTAAACATGTATCTAGCAATCACCACTGGTCTGTCCGGCTCCATGGCTAAATGGTTAGCGTGCTGGCCTTGGGTCACAGGGGTCCCGGGTTCGATTCCCGGCAGGGTCGGGAATTTTAACCTTAATTGGTTAATTTCGCTGGCACGGGGGCTGGGTGTATGTGTCGTCTTCATCATCATTTCATCCTCATCACGACGCGCAGGTCGCCTACGGGATTCAAATCAAAAGACCTGCACCTCGGACACTCCTGGCACTAAAAGCCATACGCCATTTCATTTTTTACCACTGGTCTGCATTTAAGGCTGTCACACAGGTGACAAATTCTTTAATCAGTTGTTTACCTAGCCTTTTCTAAATGATTTCAAGAAAGCTAGAAAGTTATCAAATATCTCGTTTGGCAAATTATTCCACTCTCTAGTTCTTCTTCCTATAAACGAATACTTGCCCAAATTTGTACTCTTAAATTCCAACTTACCGGGCGAGTTGGCCGTGCGCGTTGAGGCGCGCGGCTGTGAGCTTGCATCCGGGAGATAGTAGGTTCGAATCCCACTATCGGCAGCCCTGAAGATGGTTTTCCGTGGTTTCCCATTTTCACACCAGGCAAATGCTGGGGCTGTACCTTAATTAAGGCCACGGCCGCTTCCTTCCAACTCCTAGGCCTTTCCCATCCCATCGTCGCCATAAGACCTATCTGTGTCGGAGCGACGTAAAGCCCCTAGCAAAAAAAAAAAAAAAAAAAAATTCCAACTTCATCTTCACATTAAGATCTTTCCTATTTTAAACAACATTCAAGCTTTCACATCCACTAATGTCATCCCAGGCCAATTCTCCACTCCAGTGACAGTTTGTAAGATACTGCTTTATCGAGTAAATCGTCTCCTTACGCCCGAGTATCCCTAGTCCAAATTTTGCAACACTTTTGTAACACCCAGAACAAATTGTGGTACTTTCCTTTGGATCTCTTCCAGTTATCAAATCAAGTAATCATGGTAACGGTTCCATACACTGGAACCATACTCTGAGGTCATAGCAGTGACTTACACGCCCCTGAATACTCTCACAACCACGTGAAGAGACCTGTAACATTTAGTTACAACGCCGTTAATGTGATTACCCCAATGAAGATCTTACCTTATATAAAAGCTACTTGATGTATGAGGTTCTTCCAACCCACTAAAAATTTAAAAAAAAAAAAAAAAACTATGAGGACTATTCACCTTGATAAAAATTATAAACTAGCTTTTCACCACGTTTACCATCATACCATCGTCAGCGGTCCATCTCACGGCATTGCCAAGTTCTTTTGGCAGTCGTTCACAATCCCGTATCTTATTTATCATCCGTAAAAGTCTCACCTCATTCGTGATTCCAGTCTCTCTCTCTCTCTCTCTCTCTCTCTCTCCCCAATAATACTGTCCTTCACCTACTCTCATTCTCTGATATATGTATTTTGGAAATTTAGCCACCCATTCAGTCACTCATTTGTCTAATCCACTACTCCACATTTTCATCCATAGTCTTCCCTGTCAAAGGCGATGGGTAGGTCAATAGCGATGGAGTCCATTCTCCTGAATCTGAAATATTTACCCTTTCCGGAATCGTATAAATTGCGCCTCACTGGAATGACCTTTCCTAAACCCGAACTGCCTCCTATCAAACCAAACATGTCTAATACAATCAGGAAGAATGCTCTCCAAGAGCGTACATGCAACACGTCAAGGTGACTGGCCTGTAATTATCCGTTTTATGTTTATCATCCTTTTCTTTGCACACAGGGACTACTAAACAACTCTCCATTCAATTTGTATAACTCCTTCATGCAAGCTGTAATCGAGGAAATACTTCAGACAGGGTACTTTTCAATGGTGGGTTTCTAGTTTTCAACTTTTGTATCTCTTTGTAAATATATTTGTTACAAATAGGTAAATTTACGGATAAATTTCAATACTTGGCTAGTATTAGTCACTTCAGCTACCTGAATATTAACCTTATATCCACATATTTTTATATACTGCTGACTAAATACTTCTACTTTCTATAAATACCATTGTTCATTAATGATTACTGGAATGTTAAGTTCATATGACTCCAATTATATTTGCCTTCATATCATCTTTAGCAGAATTCTTCACTAAATTAAATTTCCTGACAAATTTCTTCAATCTTTCTTTACTTCCACAAACATTCCTAACTATTTCTTTCCAACCTGCTCCTCCTTTCTAATATCTTTATTTCTGTTGAGATACAGCGGATCTCTCTTACCACCTCTACGGGTACATGCCTTTTATTACACTTCTCAACAATTGTTTTAAACACATCCCATAGGCTGTTTACACTTTTATTCACCATTTTCCACTAATCATAATTAAACTCTCCCATGCCTGTCTCATCCACCATATGGTAGGCTAAAGGGGCCCATAGACGTGCAATATTATTGCCAAAAATGGATTGTACAATATATTGTTAGCTGTCCACAGACATACAATATTATTGCACAACAATCGGGTTTGTGCAATAAATAGAATCGTGTGGATATAATATTGCTGGTTGTGCAATATATTGTGCAAAAGCGGCCATAGACGTACAATATGCGTGGCAATATATAGTGAGTCCATGCCGGTATTTTGTTTGGTGAACACTCTTTTCTGTATCACGCTGCCGCTTCACTTCCTTCCGGAAGTTTGTACGCAAAGAACTGACTTTTAAAAAAAACGTCTTGCTTGTCGGCGTTCAGGTATTTTTCGCGATATTTCTTAATAAGCACATCGTTCTGTTCGCCTTTTTTTAACGCGATTACTGTAATCTTTGCTCTTAAAGTCCCGTAGAGCTGGAAGGCTTCGATAAGCTCCAAAATAAACTTTTTCACTACCTGTTTGTCTGCCATCTCGATACGTTCTCCCCCACTTGTTAATACCAACTGGCGAGAGGACGCGATATTGCACAATATTGCCAACACACGACACAGTATTTTGTGATTTGCGCAATATATTTCAAACTCTTGATTTCGTACAATATATTGCACAACCCTTCAATATTAAATACACACTATCAATTATATTGCACAAACCCCGATATTGCGCAATAATATTGCACGTCTATGGGCCCCTTAATGCCGAATATTCCTACTTTTACAGCCTTCCTTTCCATCACATTTATTTTTAACTGCGTAAAACCAGCTTCGTGATCACTTATAGCCCTTATCACTTCAGTCTCTCTACAGAATTCATCAGGTTTTATCAGCACCAGGTCTAGAACATTTTCCCCTCTAGTTTCAGACGTCCTTCCCAGATTAACTTATTTACCATTTGTTTGTCATGCTTTCTGTCATTCGCATTACCTTCCCAGTCTATATTAGTAAATTGAGATCACACGCTACAAACACATTTCTTTCTGTGTCTTTCCCCACGCAGCTAGTTATACAAAAATTCTGCGTCAGATTTATCGTCACTCTTTTCAGATCTTGTCATCGGCCCTCCCCCCCCCCCCCCCGCAAAAATAATCATGTTGCCTATTATGTTTAGAAATGAGCCATACACCAAGAATTTCATATTATGTTTCTTCCGCTGTTTTTGCTGCCGAAACCTAGTGTATACAGTGCACTATGTCTTCTGTTATGAGCTAGACAAAATTTGTTACTTTCATTGACCTGTCTCAGTCTCGTCATTGGCTTTGACGATATGAAAGAGACTGAGGTATGAGTGGTGCTCGTAATGCCATTCTTTATGCAGTAACAGCCTTGATATAGAACGGCTAAGAAGAGAACGGAAAATATATCTTATTCTTAAAGATGAAATTTACAACCCGAGCACGAAGTTAAAATATTCAGCAAATTTATGTGTAATAACTCTACATTTGGCGTAGAAAGTTTGATGCCTTGAAAAAACGTACCGAGGGCAGTTTGTGCGGACAGATGCTTCATGCTTGAATTGGCTTGTTCAGTCGCCGGAAGTACAAGCACACACAGCACTGAGTCGAAACTGACTGTAAACAGGGAAATTGTGTACTCGGACAGGAGTAACAGTCACCGCCGCCTCCGCCGCCGCCGCCGACGACGACGACGACAACTAGTAGTGGCACTGTATGATTTGTCTGGCATTTAAGTGTAGAAGTTTCTATCTGGATTATTATTCACTTCGGGTCACCGATGCTCGCGAATAACTGTTTTGCAACCATAACAACACGGAAGTGTACGCGAAGAATCATAACGAGAGCAATATTGTTCATTACGGGAGTACCGAAGTGTTAGCGAACAATTGGTTTACAACAAGGACAAGAGTACCGTCGTTCATTATAGTAGCGTCGAAGTGTTCGTGAACAATTGTAATACAACCATGACGAGAGCACTGTCATTCATTACGGAGCGGCAAAGTGTTCTCGAACAATAGTGTTACAACCATGACGAGAGCACTGTCATTCATTACGGAGCGGCAAAGTGTTCTCGAACAATAGTGTTACAACCATGACGAGAGCACTGGCATTCATTACGGAGCGGCAAAGTGTTCTCGAACAATAGTGTTACAACCATGACGAGAGCACTGGCATTCATTACGGAGCGGCAAAGTGTTCTCGAACAATAGTGTTACAACCATGACGAGAGCACTGGCATTCATTACGGAGCGGCAAAGTGTTCTCGAACAATAGTGTTACAACCATGACGAGTACACTGTCATTATTGTTCCTGGACAACAGCTTCACTACCACGTCACCACTCACAATAGAGCACCGAAGCGTTTGCGCACAGTTGTTTTACAACCATGCCGAGAGAACTGGCATTCATTTACAAAAGGTGTTTGCGAACAATGGTGTTACAACCGTGACGAAAGCACCGTCGTTCATTACGATAGCGTCAGTGTTCGCGGGAATCTCTTTGAGAAAGACAGCTTTATAAGATACCTACTAAAAGTGATGAACAAGCGTCGAACTCTCTCGTCTTTCCGTAACAACTGATGAAGTAGCTACGATATTATGGGATGACGAAAAGAAAGCATAGCCAAAATTAAGTAATCTGTTGAATTATAACGAAGCAATTGTACCTGACCCGACAGTATGTTTTGGAAAAAGATTAACAACGAGAAAAGTGACCTATATAAGAACCTTGTCTGCCATACCTGTCTGATCGCTTCGGTGTACCACTATCCAACTGGAGTGTATGTTCATAGGGACTATTTGTGTTGTTTGGGGTGTACTAATACTATCCACCCTCCCCTCGATTACTTCTTACTGTCTGGGAATTTTCTGTACAATAATATGAAGATCAAACTAGGTTTGATGTTGAAGTTTGTCTAAGAAAATTTAAAACAACAAAACAGTTTAATTAACATTTTACACTGAGGATGAGAAAGGTTTCAGTTCCCACATTAATCTATTCATAAAAGCAAATATACTATACAGCAACAGTCGCATTCTTTGGCGATAACAAGCAAAAGTGCATTCAATTTATAAACGGGGAGAAGTGAACAATGAACTTCAAGTCATTGGAGTAGGACTGCATAACAACATTCAGTGTATGATTTACATGCAAAGGTGCCACCTCCGTTTACGAACTTCATGCTGCAGATTGTAAAGGAAATGAAGTAGAAATAAATCACAGAGATTTATTGTTTCCATAAAGATGGGTATATGAGACTTGCCATGTATAATGCTCCACCAATGGTGGTAAGAACTCATGAGCTAAATGGAAGTACATAGCCTGGTCTAGTTCTGATAAGGATATTATTCAGTGCGACGGTTGTCACAACTAATATGGAGAGACAATTATGAAATTTATTAACGAACCAAGGTAAAGCAGAGAAAAGGAAAGCAAAGCCAATCAATCTCCGTACAGGCTATAAAGACCCTTAGAGTAATAGGAGGTAAACGTAAACGTTAGTTCAATACCCGACCACTTTTGCCACGAAGATTTAACCTAGCACTCATTTTTGGTGTAGGTTGAGTGAAGTGACCTTCAGGAGAAGAAATCTTGTTCCTATTTCTATTTTTTACTTTCTGACGGGGAATCGAAACCAAGTCCTTCCAGTTGAACCCAGCACTCCTTTACCGCCTCGGCTAGGCATCCCCTTATTGATGAGTCAATTCGGTTACTACAGCTTAGCGTCTGATTCAGTTGAACGGCTCCTGAGGTAGCCTTCGATTCAGAGAGCAACGTGTTTCGATTCCCGGCAAAGGCTAGGATTTTAGACGCGTCTGGTTAGTTTCTCTAGCTCGAAGACTGGTTGTCTGTTCACCTCAACACACATACACCACACTACCAACCATCACATCGGCGCCAGAAAGTGCATCGTGTCGTTGGGCTATAACTACATTAACGCCAATCCCAGGTATTTGGGGAAAGGCCCCAAAAGTAAAACAAAGAATGAGTGTTATTCAGTTGGTGACCACTTCGGTTGCGATAACTGAGCGACCGACGTTGTCTCGAGTTCTGAAAAAAGGCAACTACCGCCTGAATCTTCGTTAATATTTTTTCTATCATGTCTTCAAATACTTGCGGTCGACACTAGAAATGGATTAAGTTCCGTTTTATGGCCGGGTGCCTTTCCTTTTTTGCTATTTGCTTTACGTCGCACCGACACAGATAGGTCTTATGGCGACGATGGGACAGGAAAGGCCTAGGCATGGGAAGGAAGCGGCCATGGCCTTAAGGTACAGTCCCAGCATTTGCCTGGTGTGAAAATGGGAAGCCACGAAAAACCATCTCTTCAGGGCTGCCGACAGTGGGATTCAAACCAATTATCTCCCGGATGCGAGCTCTCAGCTGCTAGACCCTAATTGCACGGCCAACTCGCCCGATGGTGCCTTTCCTACTGCCAACCCCACGTGGAGGGAAGTATTCACTATTGCGTGTTTCTGGTGGTCCGTAGTGTGGTGTGTTCGTGTAAACGAAGAGGCGTGCATTAAGACAAAAACCACCACCCAGTCTCTGAACTAGAGGAATCTACCAGACGCAGCTGTTCAGCCAAGGAGATGGAGGTCAGTATACTGTTCACTGTGAACGTGGTATTAAAAATAAACTGTCACGTCCATATGATTCAAATTTACATACAACTGTGGGTTACGGAATTTATATTGACAAATTAAACTAGACCTGCAGGGAAACTTGCGGAATTACCCGTCGATCGTTTTCTTTTGCATATAAGAAAGAACAATAGACAAATGCTTTCTTGGCTCTTAGAATGTCCAGAAAAATACTACGATTCTCTTTACTTTTGGAGTTTCCTTTTTTTAAATTCACATTCCTCCTCGATGACATAGAGATATGTGAACGCTGCCGAGCGATATAAAAATTTGCTATCATAAAAGTCGCAACATATCGCTCCGATATTTGTGGAATTGAAGCTAAGAACAACCTCACAAAAATAATTAAAGTCACACAAAATGACTAACTGATGCCACCACTGTCCCCAGACCTTACTATATAGTATTCTTTGGGAAAGGGTGTCAAGTAAAAACAAAGCGACGAATTGGTCCCTTGCATAATGCATAGTTTTGCCCTAATGAAATAACGCCAAAACGCCTTTCGACAGGCTCCACGTACTATTGCCCAGAGAGCTAAAAAGTACACTGAAGGCGGTAATGGGATTTTTGAACATGTTATGAGAACTCCATGCGTCAATAAATGCATCGATAAATCGCTTGTGTTGAACCGTTAGATACTTTGTAGGTTTTACATCAGCAACACATGAATTGTTACGCATGATATACGGCTTTTGGATCAAGTCATCTGTGTGTCCATAACATTTTTAGATGATCATTATATCATACCGCACACATTGCACGACCTTTTGTAATTGAAGTAGTCCATAATATCGCCTCCCAAAATATTTACTATTCCTCCAGAAACACCCTGCATAGGCCTACATAGATGAAAATAAATTTTATTATATTTTCATAAGGGTGGTATTTGAAGGTGGAAGATTTACTGGCACGTACTGGCTACTTCAGCCTTTCTTTCTCCTGAAAACGTACTCATGTCTTGGACACAGAAAATATTCAAAATCTCAAATATGTTTGCTAAGTACGAAGTAAGTACAAATTTAGACATGAAATACAATTTAGAAAGAATAGGAAATGATCCACAGATGTCACCTCACCTTTCATTAATAATAATAATAATAATAATAATAATAATAATAATAATAATAATAATAATACAGAAAGATCTGCAGGAGATTGGGATCTCATTTGAAGATATCCAGGAGCGTGTCCCACTTAAGAAAAAACTCCAAGAACATCAGAGTTTCCTACCAAAGCCGAAGATGAAAACTGGAAAGGCATGGACGGAAGAGCGAAAGGAGCAACATCGTATTCGAATGAAGGAATACTGGACCAACATTAAAGCTCAAGGGAAACAGTTGAAATGACGTGGTCCTTAGTTGGCCGAAACGAAATAATAATAATAATAATAATAATAATAATAATAATAATAATAATAATAATAGCTTTACGCCCCACCAACTACTTTTACGGTTTCCGGAGACGCCGAGGTGCGGAAATTTAGTCCCGCAGGAGTTATTTTACGTGCCAGTAAATCTACCGACATGAGGCTAATGTATTTGAGCATCTTCAAATACCACCGGTCCTGCCAAGTTGGGGTCAGAACGTCAACCAACGCCTCAACCCTCTGAGCCACTCAGCGCGGCACCTCACGTTTGGTCAGAGCATTTTAAATCTAGTGAATCGCAGATAAACTGCCCAGGCAATGTTGTAAGCGCTTGTTGTATCTTTTTTTTTTTTTGTACTATTTGGCGAATAAATACAAAATTAAATATAATAAAAGTCCAAAAATATAAAACAAATAAAATACGGTACGTAAATATTTATGAGCTATATACAAAACAAAATTTTCAGCACGGAAATGTATGTTTGATTTTTGTATTTTAACTCTTTGGGCTGTAGTCTCCCAATACGTCAGCTGTCGACTTCATCAAAACAACGCAGTTGATTGTGCGGTCTGTGGTCAAATGTATTATTGGAGATTTTGTTGTTTCGAATATCCCATGAGCTGTTGCTCGTATTAGGAACAGTTCATTACAGAGTTGGCACAGTAACAATATGGATATACAAGTGAAGTTTTTGTTCATACAAAGAATACAGTACTATAAATAGAATTTAAATCTAATATATAAATGTTTTCTAGAATACAATCAAATGTTCAAAAAGTATGTACCCAGAATCATACCCTTAGAAATAGCACATGATAATAAGTTTATCTAAATAGACTAAGACCATAAATTCTTCATAACTTTTGAATTTAGTGAAGATGTTACAGTGTGCGCTACTCTGACGAATATATACAAACCAAGTGCATGCAGGTTCGATAAAATGAAAACTGTATAATTGTAGCGATAGAAGACTGATGGTGGTGATTATTGATTTAACAGGAAATGCTAACTAGGCAACCATCCTCTGTATTATAATGGAGGGAGGGCATATGACGCTGTTGATGGTGATTCGTCCGTTGGATGGGGACGTAAAGCCTTAAGCAGACTCCTTGGTGCTATTCGAGAGGAGTAAGTTACGTGCTGGCATCCTCTCATGTCATCCATCTCAAACTCCTCTGATTAGGTTAACGTCATGAAGGGCATCCTGTCGTAAAAACTCGTTACGAAGATTCATCTCACTTCATACCCGACCTCGTAGAGAAACGGGACAAGGGTCGGGAATATAAACACGACAAAAAGGAGAAAGTCTTCTGCTGAGTTTGAGGAATACCATCTTAACAAATGGCTGGATGCTGCGTTGTAGGTATTTCTGTTCTAGAGATATGATTCGGCTGAGATGGGATTTCGTATGCTTGGTTCTTTCTCGACAAAATGCCAGTTATTCGACGAGATGAAATTGTCATTTTGTTGCACATATCAACATTAACGTCATCTATTGATATAAGACTGAACAAAGTTCTACCCTCTGCTTTGAAGTTTTCGCGTATTGAATACGATGACAGACAACAAACGTTGATGCTTCTTATTCACTGCATGTAGTAACATCAACATCACCCAACTGCATTAGATTGCTGCCTGCTTTGATGCGTTCGCATTACAGAGAGCGATATTATGACAGTAATTCAATATTAAATATATTTTTCTGTATATTTAAGTGTCTGGATAGTAGACATCTTCTCCATTTTCTCCTGTCCCAATGTTTATCACCGTGTAGATCATTTGCCTAACATAATCGATTGTTGAGTTCACGCCATCGCTCTTGCTGTATCCGCTACTTCATCAGATATTCGTCGGGAGAACATGACGTCCATGAAGGCATCAGGTCTCACCAGAAATAATTTTCGATCGTCAAAGGCTGTATGAATTTCGTGTGTTAAATCAACAAATTTTAAATGAGCCGACCATCCAATGTACTATAAAACTCCACGAGGAAGACGAAAAGAGTAAACAAAGGCAAAAGCTGCAAAGATAAAATATGCAGTTACAATCAACTGAAGCTAAAACGATTTGGAGAAAGATGAATTGAGTAAAGTCACATGAAAGAGAGGGTAATAATTTTAAATTCGCAAGACTCTACGTCTAACATAAGAATGTCAGAAGACGTGGAGTAAATTAGACAGGTGAAGTTAATCATATGGGACGTGGCCGCCATGACTCCCCTTTGCGGTCTTTCAGCAGTAGGTCAACTACTTATAACGAACAACACATCGCCTTTCGTCAGAAAAGTCATCGTGCTTGGTGCGCACTTGAGATAACGTCTGGCAGTAATTCTTCACTGTTCCAGAGCAGCTGTTATCCAGTCAAGTTTTATGGCCCAAAATCAGGATTTAACTTCACTGAATGGCTTCTATAACTCAAAAAATGAGAACTAAGCCAAATGACACTATTGATATTTACAAAAAAAAGCAGTATTAAAAAAGGTATAGTATACGATTTTCACTTGGTTCTTATTTTAATCCAACTGAGAGTACATTGATATCCAAAGTAGCAAATATTTTGTCCAAGAAACGAACAAGTTAACAACACAGTTTGAATAGATAGGTGACGAAATAACGTACATTAGCATTGAATTCATAGTGTGCTATGATATTAATGAAGTTAATAAAGATGGTTTGACCGGGCGAGTTGGCCGTGCACGTAGAGGCGCGCGGCTGTGAGCTTGCATCCGGGAGATAGTAGGTTCGAATCCCATTATCGGCAGCCCTGAAGATGGTTTTCCGTGGTTTCCCATTTTCACACCAGGCAAATGCTGGGGCTGTACCTTAATTAAGGCCACGGCCGCTTCCTTCCAACTCCTAGGCCTTTCCTATCCCATCGTCGCCATAAGACCTATCTGTGTCGGTGCGACGTAAAGCCCCTAGCAAAAAAAAAAAAAAAAAAAAAAAAAAAGATCGTTTGTGCAATGGAACGAGACTGAATCTGCGGAAGCTAGACAAAAATATCGTTCATGAAATAGAAATTCGGACGGACTCAGCTTCAGGAAGAAAGTGTTTTAGTCCAAGAATAGATTTAGCACCTGTGAATCTGGGTATACCGTTCGTTCTTAAATGGAGGCAATTTCCTCTGAATTTAGCCTTCTCTGTCATAATAAATAAGTCACTAGGATAAATTTTTGAAGTTGAGATAAATCTCCTCACTCCAATGTTTTGGACACTTGTAATGTAGCTTTCTGAAGAGTACGCAGATCCATAGCCGTCAAAGTACAACTGCGAAGTACAACTGCGCTCAGTTTGGCTAAAAAGGAATACTGCAATTTTTTTTTTCGATTCCATTCGAATGTAGTATCAAACCTGGAAAGTGTAACTATCAATCGTGAAATATACTAATAGTCCATTTCGAATTTCCAATTATTTTATAAATAGTAATTTCAACTGTCGAAGACAGGCTTAGGAGAGGGCGTATTTCTGGCAAGACCGCAGGTAGAGTATGGCTGCAGTGTATGGAACCCTCACCAGGACTACTTTATACGAGAACTAGAAACAATTCAAAGGAAGGCAGTACGGTTTGTTCTGGGAGATTTTCGACAAAGGAGTAGTGTTACTAAAATGTTGCAAACTTTGGGCTGGGAAGACTTAGGAGTAAGGAGACGAGATGCTCGACTATGCGGTATGTTTCGAGCTGTCAGTAGTGAGTTGGCGTGAAATGACATAAGTAGAAGAATAAGCTTGCGTAGAACTTTTAAAAGTAGGAAAGGTCATAATATGAAGATAAAGTTGGAATTCAAGAGGACAGAGTGGGGCAAATATTAATTTATAGGACGAGGAGTAAGGGATTGGGATAAATTTTCAAGGGAAATGTTCGATAAATTTCCAAGTTCGTTGAAAATATTTCAGAAAAATCTAAGTAAACAATTATAAATAAATGTAAATATGAGACAAACAATTGATTGAACTGATTGAATACTTGCTTACGTACTAGTTAGTTTACAACCGGGCAAGTTGGCCGTGCGGTTAGGGGCGCGCGGCTGTGAACTTGCATCCGGGAGATAGTGGGTTCGAACCCCACTGTCGGCACCCCTGAAGATTGTTTTCCGCTGTTTCCCACTTTCACACCAGGAAAATGCTGGGGCTGTGCCTTATTTAAGGCCACGCCGCTTTCTACCAACTCCTAGGCCTTTCCTATCCCATCGTCGCCATAACACCTATCTGTGTCGGTGCGATATAAAGCCACTAGCAAAAAAATGTTAGTTTACACATTTGTTGTAGTATTCTAAATCGTTGAGGCCACCTGTAATTTCAGGCTGACAAATAAACCAAAATAATTTAATAACGGAGTCTGGACATAGATTCGATTTTCCGTCAGTAATTCGAAGATCACCAGTTCCAAGCAGGCACACTGTTGTGGAGTTCTCTCTGTCCAGAACATTAATGAGCAGCAGATAAATACGCGGGGACAAAGGCAGTTGTGAACTAAGCTAACCGCTCCATCCTACGTAGTAGCGAGGTTACAAGTAGTGGAAGCATTAACTTCCACTCCTCCAGGGGCTTCCATTGCCTCAAACGGAGGTGGATCGCTTGATTTAATATGCATAAAATAGGTGCACGTAATTGTAATAGAAATTTAATATACACAATTTCCGAAATGTTAATGTAACCGTCAAAGGGAAAGAGATTACTTTATATATTACCCTTCCATATACTATGTCCAAAGAAATAACCTGAAACTCACCACAGCCAGAGATTACCCTCGAAACGAGCAAGTAAAAAGCTGAAAAGTGTAGAAGCGATTTGGCACAAGGAAACTCCATCAGCTCTGCTTGGCTCCAACGAGCAATGAACATCACAGTTTACAACGGAGTGTGAAAGATTTACTCGCAAGTCATTACTGCTTACTGCGAACTGCATACAAACACTCTTGCTTAACACAAGCGTCATGGATATCTGAAGTCGAATACCTGTTGCAACCCCGAAGGATTCAAGATTAACATTCGCATCACAATATCTGTGCGATGCTGTAGCATTAGGTGTCAACATCTCCTCTGACACAGCCATTACAATTGGCATCGCTTGTTTGTAATAACCCAGTCGTATGGGGAAGCTGATTTAGGTCTTCGGCTATGGGTTCGAAACCTAGCACAGTTAGTTGGCATTTAAGACTGCATAAATACGCGATTTACCATCGCGTCGATAACTATTGTTGGTGCAGTGCGGGGATTTTGTCCGTCAGGCATTCTTCTACATGCCAATAAATCTACCGACACGGGGCAGACGTATTTGAGCACCATGAAATACCACCGGACTGAGCCGTAATCGAACTCAGCATCTTGGGATCAGAAGGCCAGCGCACTTCCCTCTGAGCCACCCAGTTCGGCCATTATTATCACATTATTATTATTATTATTATTATTATTATTATTATTATTATTATTATTATTATTATTCCCATCATCATCATCATCATTCTGTAGACAAAGAAAGATGGCTTAAAAGTATCGAGTATCTACCGTTCACAATAGGCAGCACTAAATTTGTCCAAAAAAATAAAATAAAATAAAAATAATACCGGTAATGCAATGTTAGATATGCAGAGGCAATGCGTTCATTATAGCAAGCTTTATCAAAATCAGAGTATCCACTCTGAAATTCGTTGAAAAAAGGCCAAAGGAAATCACCACCGTCACATGTTGTTTAATTCAATATTTGAAGGTAGCTTGTATCCTATGGTTGCTCATATCAGACCGAGACAATCGTCATCAACCCCATTAAGAGAACTAGAACAGGTGCGGTTGTACTTTAGACAAAAAGGTTGGGAAACAATGGTGTGCAGTGGCTGTTTGTGACAAAATTTTCAGGAGGTTCACAACATTTTTGTTCACGTCTCAAACGTACCGAAATAGAATGCAAATCAGTACAAAATAAGATAATATACTTAAATCGTTTCACTAAAACGTTCATGTACAGTTCCTTCTGTCACCCGGCGGGCCCAGGTTCGACTCCCGACCATGTCAGGGGTTTTTAATTGTAAATGATTAATATCCCTGGCCTGGGGACTGGGTTTTTGTGTCATCCTTAACATTCCTTTCCTCCCATTCAACACGTTACACTTCCGCCATTTAAAAAATACACGCAGGTTCCTCACATATGGTGCAAGTAGGGGCAAAACCTGGCCAGAGAAAAGGCGTCACCTTCTAGTTGGCCCGCCCCTCCCCTTCGGGGACGGGAATGAAAACCTTCCCTAGGTCCTAGAGGTAAAAGATCTTTCTAGGTCGACGCCCCGAACAAGTAGCATTTTTTAAAAACTGTTCCTTCTCCACTCATAACATGGTAAAACCCGTGTAACCGAGAGAGCATTTTTCCGAGACTAATCTGCGGGTGTACAACAAAACTAAAATTACTACTACTACTACTACTACTACTACTACTACTACAGCGTTTTCATTTTCATTCCGTACCCTGGTGGGAAAAGGCAGGCCTCCTAGAGGGTAATGCCTTCTCAGGCTAGGAGGTGTGTTGCGATGATTTAAAGTGCGGAGATGGTGAGAGGGGAGCACTCGTGGCCTATGAAAGGAACCGTTCTGGAATTTTCCTTAGTGAGGAGAATGGAAAACCACGGAAAATCATCCTTAGAACAGCCAACTGTGGGACCAGCCCATCGCCTTCCAAATTCAGATCTGAAAAGCTACGGTAAAGCCGTGGTCACTGTTAGCCGAAGCTACCCAGCTCGGAGAAAGTAACATTCACAGCAACTTCGCTACAATGCTGTATTGTAGCTAATATTCAAAGATGCGAGCACTATTCTTGGTTTTACATAGCACGAAGTTCACCTAGGTATGATAGCATACAAATAATGCGTACCGGTACCACATTTACGTCGGCCTCGTGGTGTAGGGGTAGCGTGCCTGCCTCTTATCCGGAGGCCCCGAGTTCGATTCCCGGCCAGGTCAGGGATTTTTACCTGGACCTGAGGGCTGGTTCGAGGTCTACTCAGCCTACGTGATTAGAATTGAGAAGCTATCTGACGGTGCGATAGCGGCCCCGGTCTAGAAAGCCAAGAATAACGGCCAGGAGGATTCGTCGTGCTAACCACACGACACCTCGTAATCTGCAGGCCTTCGGACTGAGCAGCGGTTGCTTGGTAGGCCAAGGCCATTCAAGGGCTATAGTGCCATGGGGTTTTGGGTTGGTACCACATTTACAGGTACTCAAACTTCTTGCGGTGATTACGAACACCTGTTCAGAATTACTTACTAGCGAAATCTTCCGGCAATGTAATGCAATAGTGACTTCTGGAAGGCAGCGGCTAACTGTAACAGGGTAGGTGGCGGACACTGCTGGTTAACTGTAATACTATCTTTGGTTTGAGAGTGGTTGCAGACAGTAAGGAACAATCCTCACCATGTTCCTCGCTTATGGGAATATCTGTGCATAAATCATGACGTCTTCTGCATGCGCATGCGTATAGTCTTCAGGTTCGTAGCACAATATCCAGTGTGCTCCCTGCATTGTCAGTCGTAACGAACTGCTGTCAATGTAACAGAGCTTCGATATAAGTCGAATCATTTCGATCGATTGATGAATTCTGGTCAAAACAAAGGAAACAATTTTGAATTATTCATATGTATTAGAACCGGGTGTTCACGTGCAAATGTGCTCTTGAAAGCCCATCGCCATTGCTGGTGTGTAATGATTAACTGAACTGCCTGTTTCCCAATAATTTCTTCTTTAATACGGCCCGTATTAACGTGGACTTTAGGCAATTGCAAACTCAAAGCTTAGAAGAAGTTGTTCTCGAGTGCCCCACTGTAGGCTTCCTGTACCACGAGGCAGCCATGGGGAGAATTCATGTTCTACAAATCAGACATTTCAGCTTGTTTGCTTCTCTTGATACTACATCGAGACAGGCAAGGCGATGACGGCCACTCCAAGCATCGACTTTAGAGTGCCTCGACAACTCAGGAGCGTGTAGCAATGTTACAACGTGGACTAGATGGACAATTTGCTGCAACATCGTAATATCTTCCTCAAGCATGCACCAACAACATTCTACATACAGTACCGTACCCTACAGAATTAAAAACTAGACTATCATAGGTGGATAATAAATAAATAAATAAATAAATAAATAAATAAATAAATAAATATTTAATTTTACTCTAAATAGATCCAAAATCATATAAAACTCGTCTAATTGGAAGAAAAGTGTTTTTAAACCTTTGGATTCTCCTTGAACTGCAGCCAATAAGTAATACATTTTCATTGATCTTCAAAAGGAAAGCATAATTTGGTGTTTAGTGACTATTCCCGCTAACTATATTTACGGATTTCGAAAATGCCGAGGTGCCAAAATACTGTCCTACAGGAGTTCTTTTACATACAGGTAAACCTACTGACATGAGCCTGGCGTATTTCATTACCTTCAAATGCAATGGACCGAAACGGGATCGAACCCACCAACTGGGACTCTCAAGGCCAGCTTTCAACCATTTGAGCCACTCAGACAAGTACATTTTTCCCAATTATTTTCTCCCAGATTTAATTTCCTAGCCTATATTATATCTAATGAAATGAAATGGCGTATGGCTTTTAGTGCCGGGAGTGTCCGAGGACATGTTCGGCTCGCCAGGTGCAGGTCTTTCGATTTGACTCCCGTAGGCGACCTGCGCGTCGTGATGAGGATGAAATGATGATGAAGACAACACATACACCCAGCCCCCGTGCCAGCGAAATTAACCAATGATGGGTAAAATTCCCGACCCTACCGGGAATCGAACCCGGGACCCCTGTGACCAAAGGCCAGCACGCTAACCATTTAGCCATGGAGCCGGACTTATATCTAATAATCGATTCACTCTGACCTGTGAACAGGAATCCGCCATCGTCGCTGTCACCGCTTGAGTCACCGCAGTCAACAGCTCTATTTAATCAGTGAACTACTGTAATCATGTGTATAATTCGGAAGGAGGCCGTGGCGGCTTTTATGTTTGCATTCTCCTTGGAGGTGAAGTGAGAAACTAGCGTAATCTACTTCTAGAATACACGAGAGTGGGATATCAACCCATTTCTATCGTTCTTCCTGGATCTGAGTGGACACCATTTCAAGCGAATCTCAAATTCGTCAATGGGACTTAAAATTAATAACAACTCTTAAATTCGTGGCCGTAGGGGAGGCGGATGTCGAATGTGGACCAGCAGGGCGAAACGCTACTACATTAGCGTTATAAAGCACGGGGGCTGGCGTACTGTACTTAAACATTCAGACGACCGAACATTTATTGGAAAGGAATCACAGGAAAACACAGACAACATATTATCATGGACTGGACATGATAGCCGAGTGGTAGTCACCGGCTTTTTCAACAAGGCGGCTGCGGTTCGAATCCCGGCCAATGCTCGTGAGACTTTTCAGAAGTGTATGAGGAGGCACACTGATCTTTCGAGAATGGACGCAATAGAAGAGCAAATGACAGAAGGCAACAAAGAGGATTAATTCTGGACCCCACAATGAGGACGGAGAAAAACATTCAACAGGCTGCCAATGTCAATAAAGAGAGAACCATTAACCGCCCATGTATACCTCAGTTAAGTGAGAGATATAATCTACCTTTTAATACATGGGGCTCGGGGTACATAATATAAATTTAAGATAAAATTTCTTTAGGTATATGTAGTCAGACAGTACAACATATTTGCATTAATATCTGGAAAGATTCTTTAATTAATCTACATAATGAAAAACTGGCGTATGGCTTTTAGTGCCGGGAGATCCCAGGATGGGTTCGGCTCGCTAGGTGCAGGTCTTTTGATTTGTTTCCCGTAGGCGACCTGTGCGTCGTGATGAGGATGAAATGATGATGAAGACAACATCTACACCCATCCCCCGTGCCAGGGAAATTAACGAATGATGGTTAACATTTCCGACCCTGCCGGGAATCGAACCCGAGACCCCTGTGGCCAAAGGCCAGCACGCTAACCATTTAGCCATGGAGCCGGACAATCTACATAATGATTTATATAATCACTAGCCCTATTCCTAAATAGCTGTTACTATTAGTGCACACTGTGAGAGACTAGTGATGTGCAATATAATATGTACAGTACATAACTTATTGAACATAATTTATCACTTTTCATGTGCTATACTGTATTTGTTTGTGTTATGTTCTGGATCTTTATGGTCACCCGGACTGCTGGGCAGATATCCATGTTTTAGAAATGATTTTGTAAATAGCGTCCTTGTGCTTTCCACATACTGTAAAATTGGAGGTCCCGTTGCTATCAACAGTCACGTAAAACTACAAGTTTGCTTTGAGTTTTTTTTTTTTACTATCAAGGACGAAAATGTTGAATACACACAATGAGGTGCAAGTAAGGATACGAGTTCTAATGCACAATAAAACAAGCAATATAGATTTAGTTTTCAGACACACACATGGGAAGATGAATAGAGGGGAGTAGGTTTGAACATAGGAACACAGAGGTAGTGTTGTACAGCCTGACTTAACGCTGCATGTTCGACAAGTCTGAAACAAAGCCACCTTTATTCTCGCTTACATACGAGAACACATTTCACGCTATCCTCGAAGCCAGAATGTCCAGTGGGACAGTGGTCACATCATAAGGACTGACTGAGTGCTATTAGCAACGGGATAACAGACATGAGGCGCTAATAACGACTTTGATGGTACTTAGGTGGTATTTATTATTTGTTATGTATGACATACATTAGCAAAGCTTACTTTCGTTAATTCGTCTGTTGACAGTACAAGCGTGAAGTGCTCAAGTGATGTAGCGGTTGTGTTTGTGAATAAACAAGCAAATAAATGATTAAAATTTCCGTGCTAGTTTCTTCATTTTCATAATTTACTAGCAGTAGTAGTTGCTCTACGAATATTAAGTTACCTATGACTACTTTTTCTTTCACATCTCAACAGTCGGAGGCTCTACATATTCAATGTACTGAATGGACGAATTGTGACCCATTTAGCGATCCCATGAGTCACATGTGGTGCTAGCAGAAAGGAAGAATCTACATACTAAGAATGGTCCAATATAACTTTCAATAGAAAAAAGTAGGATAGAATCCCTTTAAGGCCATTATACACTTCCAGTTTTAAGCCAAGAAATACAAACATTGTATGTGGGTTTTTTTTTTTCAGAGGGCTGCCTAGTCGAGATTGTAAAGGCGAACTCACTTCACCTAGGGAGGACGTGAATTTGATTCCTGGTGAGGAAGTCGAAAAAATTTAGAAACAAGACTTCTACTTCTGGAGAAGCACATGGCCCAGGAGTTCGGAAATGATTATCAGGTTAACTCCTGACGGCACGGCAGTCGGACATAGGACTAACCACTCTACCCTAGTTAGTGACGAGGTTATGGATAATGGAAACCTTATGGTCCTTCGTGGTTCACATGGAAATAGTTTTTCTCTACTTTCTTCAGTGCGAACACTCCTGTAAACATCCAGGTATGTTGCAAGCCACCTCCAGTGTTCCAGTGATGACTATGGTCAGTTTATCTTCATCCTGTGTTCTCACTGTGAGAAATGTTTCTTTAGCCATCGGTTTGTTTCTCTTAACCTACTATAAAAGCCATTACGTGTTAGTCTTGAACATGCAGCCTACGATATGACCGATATAGAGAAAAATTATAGGGGAAAATTTTACTGGGGGTACCAAGACTGCATGCTGGTGTGATTGAAAAGCGGAAACTGCAAACAAAAATGTCTACAATTGACGTCCATGCTATTGGTTTTACGTCTTACAGACTCACACAGGCCTTATGATTAGAGCCCTTCGCGGATATACAAAATATTATCCGCATCCGCGAATTGTTATTCGCGGATATTGTAAATATTAACTACAGTATATAACACCCTAGGTATTGAAACGGATAGATCTATGAATATAATACCATAGGCCTGACACGTTGCACCAGAGCCCCTACAGTCACAGGTTTATGAGTGATTTTCTCTTGCGACAACTACCGACGTATTGTCCTTTGTTCCTTCCTTCCATTAATTGCGAGCAGGAGCTAGTTGGGCTTAGGTCACATTTACGACTTCATGGTCTCAAGGCTCTTTATATATATCACAACTCTCCCATACCACTGTCAAGAGTCACCTAACGGCAAGCAAAAATAAGAGTATACCTGAGTGAAAATTAATAAACTTCTATCCGCATCCGCGAATTGTTATCCGCGGATATTATAACCATACAGTTTGCATCCGCCAAGACAGTAACTTCGTGGATATACGCATCCGTGCAGGGGTCTGCTTATGGTCACGACGGGAAGGACAGGACTAGGATGGGGAAGTAAGTGACCATGGCCCTGCATGAAGTACAGCCCCAGCATTTGCCTAGTGTGAAAGTGGGAAACCACGGGAAACCATTTTCAGTGCTGCCGACAGTGGTGCTCGAAACCACCATCTCCCAAAGCAAGCTTACAGCAATGTGACGCGAACGACACTCGACTCGATCCGTAGAGTTGATGTTCCTGTTTAAGGATCTTAATATCAAGGGCTTCATAGACAAACTGATTGGAACGATGATCAGATATGGGAAGTAATTTTTCGAGGAAATACCGTCCCATCAATATTCATTATTAACTATACAATATTTTTCTAGTATGCCTATTTCTTTGCAAGTAAATCACAATGACGACTTTTATCAATACAGGTTTTATCCTCCAACTGATCAGTGGTAACTGATGCTAGACATCACCAATGATACCAACTTGGCAAACTTCTCTGTTAATATTTCTACCTGTTCACCCAAAAGTTCCATGCCTTTGCTTTTAGGAAAACTAACCATTGCATTAAGACGGCGAAAACAAAGCCACAGACGAAAACAGACCAAGATGGCACCAACTCAAAGTACCTCCGCTCGGCACCCGACCCCACACAATAACAATGAAGACGAAAGAGAAATGAATGTAATGCCAATATGTAGTAACGAAATAATTACCTGTGGTTCGAGAAGGCTGTCCATCCTGAGTCTCGGCCCTGGGTTGAGGCAGCAGGGGATGAGAGTCACCATGGCTCCGGCTCGGGAGGGCTCCGGGTTGAACCCCATCAACCCCTAGGAACTGTTCGGAGCACTGATTTCACACAGCTCCATGTATCACTATCGTGTCTTTCGTCCACTGGTTCACTAGCTACGATTATTTTAAAATTGTCCTAACTACCACTGTTCCAACACTACTAAATATTGCACTAGAATATTGCACAAACAGGAGCGAAATATTTTTTTATTAATATTGCATATCTCAGAATTAGATACATTCATGCTCTTGAAAAGATGTGGTTTCATTTCAGTCCAACAGGAAATGATGCAAAAATGTCGAGATGAGTATGTCGCTTTGGTGAAAACTTCAATTTATTTAAGAACGTCACAATACTGCAGAAAGAGCACATCAGTTTAATTTCTTGGCTCGTATTAAAAGCCCTCTGTTACGGTAGATAACTACAGGAGCGGCAAGCAATCGATCACCTAAACAAAAGGAATGTACAGTTCTTTACGTTCTTCAGAATTAAAACAATTTTAACAGGAAATAAGTTCTAAGACATTAATCATAAAATAATTGTTTCCGGGTGGAAAACAATACAAAATGGAAAAATTAAATCTCAATGGAAGATGATCTCGAAATTAAGTTTTGAACAAGTAATTAAGAAAATAGATTTTTATGTTAGCAATGCAATCAAGATGGATAATTCTTCCCAAAAAAATCATTTCTCTTTCAGTGATGGTCTTAGAGATCCAAAACTCTGTAATGACCTCTCGTGTAAGAAAATGTAAACGTCGAAAACTATGTAGGCTTTGTGTAGTTCTGGAAACTTTGATTTCAATTCCCATTTCTTTTGCAGATAAATAATAAAACACTACAATTTTTTAAGCGATTCCAAATAAAACTAGCGGATTGTACGTAAAAATATGCTTAGAGAATTGACAGTTGAAATCATCATCTTGGTATATAAGAACGAAATAAATTAGATCGCGTTTGATCATCACTATATTCTCAAAAACTAGTCTAAATACTTCTCAGCAATTTAATGATTAAATGTTCTTTGATCCATCCTTCGAAATTAAACCTACATGATTATAACGCCAGAAGAAACACATTTTCTTTTATGTGAACTTCTTTAGGTTGAGTCTATAAGACTGAAAATATGTAATTGGAAGATTCTAACTTAAACTTCATGAATGACTGTGGAAAACGAGCATTTCCAAAGTAAAGCTTTCGCTGCTGTAATTACAATAATTTAAGTTTTCTCATAGAAAGTATTAGAATTAGAATTATCACATGACACTTCATCTGAGGAAGTTTTAATACAAAACAGGCTTGAGAACACATCAGCATAAAAGGAGTGAGTAGTGGATATTGCAACTAAACAAACTTAGATAATAAAAAACGGAAAATAAGTAAATAAGAAAATTGACCCCAGTCTCACTAATAAACTTAGGTGTCATCGTTTCCTGTATGCGCAAGGTTTGAACTACTGAAAGCTTCCCATCACAACTTCTATAAAGTTGCTTTTGTGAATTTTTGTATCTTGTAGTCTACTGCAATTTAGAAGAATATACCTCATCATCTAAATGCTGTCGTTTGGGTTCTGGAGAGAACAGTAATAAACTACTATAGGCTACTACAATCAAGTCAGCATTCTGATGTATTCATTATTTCTCAGTATTAACAACGAACGGAAATAATTTACTCCGTAAACTAAGTTTTCGTCATAAATAAAATTTAACAAATTATGTCAAAATCAGTAAAAGCAGGATATGAGAAGCTATAATCTAAAACATTTAAGCGCTCGCTAACACTTCAATGACTAAAACAAATTAATAATAATAACAATAATATATATATGGTCCATTATCAGTTGATAATATTAACAGACCCCTGAATGTCAAATTTTGGTCACGCAGGAATTCGTAATAGTTCGAAATTGAACGAGGCGACGTTGTCGGATTTAACCACTAAAAACGCCACCTGTCACAGCCGGGATCGAACCCGCTATTATGGGACGGAAAGCCAACGACCGCACCACTGATGTCGGAAATAAGCACTTTGTGTAAAACTTAGAAAAGGACTATGTCAGGTCGATCGTTAGATTATTGGACATCTTCCACTGCTACCGAAAAATGTAGTATTAGTAGTATTATTATTATAATTATTAAAGCTACCAACATTTTCCCCTGGAAGTACGGTAGTGAGTGAAAAGATTATACTAGCCATCTACAAAGACCACTGCCTATTGTACTCTCTTCCAAATAATATAAATTCAGTGCCCATTACTAAAGTATTTCTCACCATTCAATTCCTTAAGTAACATTAACAATAAAATTGCCCGATTTGTTCCAGTTTTATGTTCGGTTAGTTAACGCACTGCATATTCTGCAGTTACAAGGCGTCATTCGATCTCCATTTCCGTATTAGCCAGGAGATTAACGACACATTGTTCAATAATCTTGAACGTAAATTGTAAATTGGATCGCTAACTTTAAACAGGTAAGTGCAACCGTGTGAATTTTCTGGCACTTTGAAATTGTTTAAGACCAATGCATTCAGATTTGATAAAAGTTCACTCATTTCATTATGTCGTAAATTATAGAACGTTATGCATAGTGATACATTTTATGGTGAAGTACCATATCTCCCCCCCCCCCCAAAAAAAAACCGAGAGTTTTACCTTTATTCTTCCTGCGAACCTGAACAAATCATTAGAATGCATTCAAGAACGAATATATACATAAACGAACATGTTCACGTTAATTACCCTTCTTGATGAAAAACAAACATACGAAACCACAATATTCAATACTGAATTAAAATCAGTAACACCGCAGCAAGTCAAGCAAACCAGCTATAATATTACGTAATTCGCTTCTGTCTGAAAAAGAATATACATACATATTTTCGGTGCTCACTTCTACCGGACCTATTGTGAGCACGACTTTCCCCATAAAGAATGGCGGATGTCAGATTTGCATAACAATTGCAAGGGTATACTGATTCGAAAATCAATATCAGTCTACAAATTTCAACTCAGCGACGGTTTGGAAGAGAGTTTACAAGTATCTAAGTACGTGTGTCACCTACCTTATTGAATCACATATAATGTACACCGTAATTTCAAGCTGCCATAATAATAATAATAATAATAATAATAATAATAATAATAATAATAATAATAATAACAAGAAGAAGTCCATCAATGGGTGCTACTCCCCGCCCCCTCTCCATTCAAACTTCAGTTAATTTTGTTATAAGATATTTTAAAATTAATAGGTTAGGTTTCTCAGTACTGTGCGCTCAAGATCCGCTATCTGACATTTAGAAGATCTTTACATTCTATCCACATTCTTCGCAATTCGTTATCACTTCTTCAAATTGGACGCACAAGAACACGTGAGGGAAGCATGGCTCTTTCCTCAGAACGCTCATCTTCTTCTTCCCCTCTCCCCCTTCACCCCTCCCCCTCTGTCACGCCATAATGACTATTAACAACAATATTAACTTCTGTATTAAAAAATGAGAATATAATCGTATTTTTAATAGCTAGTGTATAAGAAATAGGAACATTTGCATATTAAGCCCTGCAGTCACAGGACGTGAATGACATTGTTGAGTGCAATATTAACTAGAAATTGTGAACTGTTAAGAATGAGCACGGCCAGGCAATTTACACGCTTATAGGGTAGCAAATTTCCCTTCAGTTCTTATTGCTTTGTTGCAAGATCTGAATGCAATACAAAATACAATTCTTGAATCCATTGTTATCTAACTTATCTAACGATAGTGTGACCTCACTTCACAATGGATATTTAAAACATCGAAGAAAAATATCGGCAACAAAGGTAAACCTTCAACTGTTTCTGCACGGTATTGTAGCGCATAAGAACGATGTCAAATACCTGTCAGCAAAGAATGACTTAAAATTCTCATTTAACAGAATGATAAACGAAATTATTTGAAAGGCGGGCTCATTAACGTCAAAGAACATACACTGAGTTATCATAATATACTGCGCTTGGCTGCACAAATAAACTTATAAACTGCAGGCGAGGCACGGTACTTGGCGATAGACGAACCCACAACACTGTCAGCATGATCGTCACTTGCACTCCAAACAAACTGCAGCTCCCTCTAGCCCACAGCACACATGTTGAAGGAAAACTCCGGGCCTCACAATGGTAGCAGGGAGTGAGGGCGAAACAAAAAAACACACAACAAGATCTGTCCAATAGGAGACTGCGTATGGTACAGTGGAGCCAATGGCACGTCGTTAAACAAGAGCACATTTGGTTAGAGAGAGAGATGGAGAGACATGACAAGTGCAAGGTTGCGTGGAACAAAGATAAAAAGAAAAGGAGGACAGATGTACGAGAGTAAAAAAATGAAAAGAGAAGGAAAGAAAATAATGAGAAGTGGTGGGCCTTTTGCTACCCCTAAAAGAGAGAGCGAGAGAGAGAAAGATATTCAGTTCTTTGACCTTGTGGAGAGGCAAGGCCTCCAAAAACATTACAGCGACAAGCACTTGCAGCGGTACCAGCATGCAGCCTCCCACACAATGAGAGAGGATCCGCACATTCACCGCGAACTTTAAAAATGTGTTTGAGAGTCTGCCAAATCCCGGTTTGAAGTGCTCTGAAAGCGGGAATGCAGGAGATGTTTGGAATTCAATGTTGGTTGATTTGCAACAGGGAATTAGGCGTACGATACTCACGATAGGTTGGTATACTAAATCATTCACGTAGCTAAAAATAATTCTATATTTCATTCCACAGATGGGATTTCGAGTTTGTATTGAACTTTTACTGTTAGATAAATGACGATTATATTCCACCACAATGATAACCACTATTTCTTTATATAATATATTATTTATTTTGATGCAAAAGCTACTGAGGGCACTGAGCCGTGCTCACAATAACACTGGAGAACTGAAACTTTAATATATCTGAGGTAGAATATTGACTTAAAAAGCAGCTCTCTTAAGTGCGTTTTCTGTCCTAGGTCCCAATATAATCATTACTGAATAGTGACACAAAGTACAAAATACTGATCAGTAACACAAGTTATTACTTATACAAACAATTACACGGGGTTGATGACCACAGATGTCCTATGCTTTTAAGATAAATAAAACAATAATGAAGCTATCTAGTGTTTTACTGCAACAGTTACTACGTACTTAATAACATATGATGAAAGTAATGACAAGTGTAGCAGCAAATTTCTGGCCGGCCTTGGGTTCTTACCACGATGCCCCCAGGTTCGAGTCCCAGCAGGTCAGCGACTTTTGCCTGCATCGAAGGGCTGATTCAAGATCTACTCAGCTTAAAGCAGAATAACTAAGGAGCTATCTGATGGTGATACAGCGACCCCGGTCTAGAAAACGAAGTATAACAGCCGAGAGAATTCGTTGCATCATTTCGTAATCTGCAGGCCTTCGTGCTGAGTAGCGGTTGCCTGACAAGCTGAAGCTCATAGGAAGATTTGCTTCTTTCTTAAATAATTATTTCTGTTGGATAATTGATGAATTTTGGGGATTATATTTATGATGTTTTGATTTCATACGTTGAAACCTTTCCCTGAATTTTCAGTGCTTACTTTGAGTAATACTGCATAGCATCTTCCTGGATCTGTTGATGACAATTTGATCCGCTAGAAATATTCACCTTGTGCTTACAAGCGGAACATAGTTACATATCTGCGGATTCGACAGCGCGAAAACTATTCGAATAGTTACAATGTCACTATTACAGATGCAAAAATTGGGGTTGGGTTCATTAGTAAATGTGCAACCTTTAGGAGAGGAGAAAGAAAGTTAACTGAAGTACTGCCATTTTGAGAATGACCTATTGGTAAAAGAGAAAGTCACCCGGAGGGATATGAACTGCTGACTCACCATGTGGTCTACCCATTAGCGATCAGAGGCCTCAGGTTTAATTATGGTAATGCATGTGACAGGCCGGCCGCACACTGTAATCGCATAACGGAGATCAGGTTACCAGTGAGGACAGGTTGCAGTTATGAGTGTTTTATTAAGGCGACGTGGGAAGAGGTAACGACTTCAAGTCACCGTCTCACAGGTGCTGGTGGACCAGCGCTTACTAATCCAGGAGAATTCCGGGCTAAGTCCTTGATAATCCTGTGAGGCCCTTACACTCTCTAACCCTGTTACACTGATTTCATATCCATAAACTCAGCAATATGGGGGAGGCTCGGCTAATTCCACAGTAACTGGACTTTAATTTCACTGCAGCTTTACCCTAGTGTGAGGAAGTGGTCTAAATCTAAATCGGCTTATTACGTCCTCTTAACAGTTTGTACTCTGATGGTAACGGTTGTGAATGGCGTGGTGTTGATACCATCGAGGAACTTCAGTACTTACCCTGTTAACTGTGTCTAACGTGAGTACGCCTATACTATTTATGTAGTATTATTCGCAGTGTTATTGGCAACGAATTCAGGAACTACTGCGGAACTGGACATACCATGCTGAAGAATTGCTTGGACTGCTACCGATTTAGCTGAAGCACTACAATTAAAATTAAGTGAATTAATTGAGAAAGTGAATTGTACTATTTGTTTTGAAATACTGCATAAATATAGCATAAGTAAAGTTGTTCCAGTGAATAAATATCATTTTGATATTCATTCTCAAAATGTGTCATACTTCCAATTGTGCCTTAATATTGCGGATTTAGCAAAGTCTCCCCTTTTGACCTGAAATTAAAGTACCAATATGTATTTACTTCAAATTTAAGATTCAAATCATTAATGAAAATACTCTTTGTTGTAGGGAGAAAGTTAAGTTTTAGCTAAATTAGTAAACAATTTCATATGGCTCAACAACAATAAATGCTCCTTTCCATGCTTAACATTTATCCATACATCCATCCATCATCATTCGTGAAATAAAGTTCTTATTCTTAAGAATACACTAATTATCTCCATTTTTGCATATTATTATTTTAGTAAAATGAGGTCTGACTCTATAAATACTACAATTCATTTAAATCATTTAAATCATATTAGCAAAATAATCGTGTGAAGAGTTGTATCGACAATATACTCTAGAATTTCGAATACATTCCCAAATAAAACATTTTTTCTCTTAATCGCTACCTTTCATATATTTGTTTTACAATTTTGTTTAGAAAATGCAATATTAATTTTGTTACTGAAGTTAAATTACTTGTTTCAAAGACAAGAGCATAGAGAATGTTTATATTTTGAATTACGATGTAAACCATGAGTAAAAGTGAAGTTTATGAAAGCATATGACAGAGGGACGTAGCAAGTGATGTACGTGGACATTTGCAAGTACATCTTTTGAAGAAGTTGAGAAGTTTACTCCCTAGATTAAAGACAAGAGTATGTCCTATAAACAGAGAATACAAATTGAAAGATGACATCTTTTTGGCCCTCCCTTAAGTTGTGTTCATATTAAATTTGCAACAGACTCATAATGAACATATAATAATCCACGTACTCTTTAAAACAATATCCTACTCCAATGAGCTGAGAAGTTATAAAGCTATGAAGCACATATAACAGTTCCTGACTGACAAGTATGTATCCCCGAGTATTCTTAAATACAGACACCATAAATCATGAAATTAACCAATGCTATGTCATCAAAAAAAGAAATGGCAGGTATAAGTAGTTAAGCATATGAACACAATTTTCTAATGTTAAGGAAGACTCTCCTATTTTCTCGTGATTTCCTTCAATTGGTATAGGAATTGTATTTAGATGTGTATCATCACATTCAGTACAAAAAGAAGCTCTGCTGCACGTACACTATAATCTTATCGTTTCCCATTAAAACAACAATTACCACCACCAAATTTATGTAGGGTATTAATATTGAGTTTTACGTGACTGTTGCCATCATGATCATAACCACAGAACCTCCAGTTTTGTGTGCAAATTGAGCCTCATGGAGTGACGTTTCATTTCAGAAATCTCTCATGCGGTAACCAGGACTCGAATTGCGACCACTTTGGTGAGAAGCCACTCAGCTATCTCAGCCCCTAACACAGATTATACTATATGTGAATACGACATTTTAACAGAGAACTGGTCTTTGTATTATTTATCTGTCTGTGATGGAACTTGTACGTAAACTTATCACTTTACATTAGTTAGTAGGTTCAAAACCCCCTGTGAGTGGAGGCGGTAGAATAACACCCACGCTATCCCCTGCCTGTCGTAAGAGGCGACTAAATGGGGCCCCAGGGGCTCTCAACTTGGAAGAGTCGGCTGGCGACCACGGGGACCTTAGCTGAGTCATGCCACTGCTTCCACTTACTTGTGATATGCTCTCACTTTCATCTAACCTATCCGACCTCCTTTGGTCAACTCTCGTTCTTTTCCGATCCCGACACTTTTAGAACATTCGAGGGCTAGGGAGTCCTACATTTTCACGCCCTTCATAGCCCTTGCCTTTCTTTGGCCGATATCTTCATTTTTGGAAGTGTTGGATTCCTTCCGTTCTTTCTCTCCGATTGGTGTTATATAGAGTATGATTGCCTAGTTGTACTTCCTCTTAAAACAATAATCACCACCACCACTTGTAAATTAAAGTGATTGTCACGGTGCTACGATCAATAGATCCGGAAGCATGTAGAGTAGGGACTACTGTCGGCTAATGTAATACTTCCCCGTGGTTTCCTGTTTCATTTGAGGATGATTCTGCGAAGCTGCTTTTCTTACAATGCAAGATCAATTCAATCTGAATTTCTACTTCTGCTACTATTCATAAAATCAGTTTCATCTACGGCTGAAGACTGTGTCTGGATCATCTTCCTCAGCAGTACTACGACGTGAAGTGCTGAAGACAGTTCCTGACAAAGGTAGTTGAGAAAGAATTCCTCGTCTAGTCCGAGATCAAAGCCAAATATGGAATGCATATCAAATCAAAATAAATTTATCGCATGGTTTATAGCCTATCCTGAACTTCACACACTGTTTTGTAAAAAGTAAACACATATTCTTCAGAGATGGACACCACGGTGAGTACTAAAGCTGAAGCGCTCCAGTGTATGCCCTACGAAGGAGCGGTTAGAATGAACGTGACAAAGAACCAAGGATAAAGACATACCACGGCAGTCGATTCTCAGATCTAAGAGATCGTAACACCACTGTGTCCGGAAGTCGAGATCGAAACAGGTCATTGGAACATGAAGGCGATAATTTATATTGCGGAAGAAGCAGTCGTGAATGTCAACGTTACCGTCCATAAAGACGTTAGCATCGGAACACTGCAGTCCTTTAATTTCCACGTTGCTTATTAAGCGAGGCTCATAGTCGATACAGGCCCTCTCATGAGGACAAAAATAAGTGAGTAATGTCGTAGGTACAGGAGGGCACTTGCACACGTGCATAAGTTATGTACACACACGGGAGCAGCTTAAAACAAAGACATCTATTCTAATCTTAGATTTCAATTAAACTTGGGACATGAAGCTTGTTTCTTTGCCCGTATTTGGTATCCTTTATGAAGCTTCACTTCCTGTGATCCATAACATATAGTTATGCCCTGATATTATGTCTCCTACTACCCTGATTTGAGGAGATCACAGCCTTCATGTCAATCAATGACTTGATATGCCCGGGAAGTATAGCTTCAGTGTTATTCGCTACAAACGGGTTGTTTTTCCTTTGAAACCTTTCTTCAACGTAATATTTCCCGATTACAAAGAACCAAGGATAAAGAAATAAGTACATTAGTAAGTTCAAAAACCCCTGTGGGTGCGGGTGGTAGAATCACACCCACGGTATCCCCTGCCTGTGGTAAGAGGCGACTAAATGGGGCCCCATGGGCTCTCAACTTGGGAGCGTAGGTTGGCAACCACGGTGCCCTTAGCTGAGTCATGGCACTGCTTCCACTTACTTGTGCCATACTAATGATTGCTTCATATCGGAAGATGTAGGTCAACACCTCACATAGCATGTTTAGGGATAACGTTTCCAATATGAAGTCGAAATAATTTTTATAACGTGAACAATATAAAAAGTACATTGTTGATATGATTCCCTGGGCGTTGTAGCATCCTGCGTTATTAGACCTGGTGCGATTGGAATTGGAATATGGTCCACAAAGCCACATGTTATTGCACATGTTTGTACTTTATAAGCGAGATAGACCCTATTTATGCTTCAAATTGATTTTAAACTTCATATCCGTGTTTTACAGACCCAAAACTTTAATTATAACTGAAAAATTAAAAAACGAATTTTTGACCCCCGGTTGAGTTGTGTCTTACCTGAAGTGAAAAAAAAAAAAAAAAACCTATTAAAAGGCTGGAAAGAAACAAGAAAAATCAGAGAAAGTATATGAGAGATACATTGAAGTTAATTTTACACTCTTATTAAGCAACTAAACAGAAAATGGAAGAAACGAGGGAGAACAGAAAAATTATAGTATTATCAGCGGAATGTGGAGAGGAAGGTGGAAACAGAGAGGATACATGTAGCTAGTAGTAAGGATATGCAAGAGAAGGTGCCCTAGACTCTCCGACTATAAGTCCACGAAATATCTCACAAGTTTGATTAATTATGAAAGATACCGGCACGTCGAAAAAGGATTAGGGATTTTTTTTTGGGAGGGGGGTAACTTTTGCTGTTTGGAATACCGTTGGCATTTTCTATTATAAATAACTGCATGCATCTTAATACAATATTGCCAGGCTAAGTGGCTCAGACGGTTGAGGCGCTGGCTTTCTGACCCCAACTTGGCAGGTTCGATCCTAGCTCAGTCCGGTGGGTGCTGTTTGAAGGTGCTCAAATAGCCTACGTCAGCCTCGTGTCGGTAGATTTACTGGCATGTAAAAAGAACTCCTGTGGGACCAAATTTCGGCACCTCGGCGTCTCCGAAAACTGTTAAAGCCAATGGCATCAATCATCAATCCTATTACAATAATTAATAAATAATCTCTCCCCAGTTGCTGGTCATCCTTAATTGGTAGAGAAGAGTATACTATTCATTAATTCATTCTTTTGGAAGAATGTCAAATGAAATGCCCAGTTGACCCGGGGCCGTCTCGAAGTAGTGAAGCTAGTGAAGATCTCTGATCTATCATCGACTCAATTCACAAATGAAGAAGAGCCCAACTCTATGGCTGAATGGTCATCGTACTGGCATTCGGCTCTCATGGTCGCGGGTTCGATTCCCGGCCGCATCGATGGATTTCAATCTACATATAAACGGTTAATTACTTTGGCTCGGGGACTGAGTATTTGTGTTCTCGTAAACATTTCTGCAACTCAAACATTACCACACTAACGCCTAATTTTCCATGCACAGCAGATGCCGCCCATCCTCGTCAGAGGGTCTGCGGTACATGGGCTGCCCCAGATTCGCAACAACAAAACTCTTGTTATTATTATTATTATTATCATTATTATTATTATTATTATTATCTGAAGAGGAAGAAGAACATAATAATGTATTAAATACTGATCGTTCCTTAAATTAAATAGCCTTGATCTGTAAATGACAATTATCTAATTCCATTATATTTTCTATATTGAATCGGTAAAGCTCTCAAACAGAGAAAAGAGGCTCTGAATTTCGTACTTTATCAAACTGTGGTACAAAGGATGCGAAAGTAAACCACTGCTCTCGATTCTAGAATGTTGTAACCAAGTAATATCTTTCACGTCCCTTCAATTCAGGGATGCTAGAAGAGAAGAGAAGAGAACTATGAGTACTGTTCTGCAGGTAAGAATTTACTTTTAATTCCTAGACGAGGTAGCTTCTAGATTACTGTAAAAGGGCTAATTGGTGGGAAGAAATCGCCCTCCATCCCTTCAAGCAGACAACTATCTCACTCAAGAGTTATTAATGAATTTAGGCGTAAACGCCGTGGGATCCAGATGTAAGCGAAAGGGTTTCAAGAAGAAAAATGATTCTCGTTAGGGGACGCCGAAAATAGATTGGAGTTTGGAAAGAACTGAAGTGGTTCGTTGCGAAGGAAAAAAAAAGTGTTTATAAGGAATGAGTAAATATATTAAAACTAGGGTTAAGGAGAAAAAAAGAATCAGGTCATATTGAAACGTAGGTCAGAAGAAAAGGGTAAAACTTGCGACGTCTTGGGGAATGAAAGGACACCCTTTCCTTTCTCAGTGGACTGCATGCACCATTATGACTGTTTGTTCAGGGTGTGCGCGAAAACTGTTTGGGGAGTAAAGAGGGCACCGGAAATCGTCTGCGACCCTCCTCCTTCCCTCGGCAAGGGACCCCTCCGCGCCCGGCGATATTTCAGAGTGCTAACGTGCCTGACAAGAAACCAGCCTCTGCGCATTCCGTGACTTCTCATTAAGCCAACATCATCCCCAATACACTATTATTAAGAAAAAAAATCCTTGTTATGAACTGTGCGGGTTTCGAGTCTTTGACGGGCTTCGTACTTCAATGGTTAATACTACCAGTTCACATATTCGTCGTTGCTTCGTACAACATTGTGGTCAACAGCTCTATGTGTACTTAGAGGGGTAATTTAAATTGGAGTGTATTGAATTTACTGATAGTTTATACGTTACTGCCGGTCTAGAAAGCCAAGAATAACGACTGAGTGAATTCGGCGCGCTGACCATACCTCACCTTGTATTCTCCAGGATCTGGACTGAACAGCAGTCACTTGGTAGTCCAAGGACGTTCAGGGCTGTAATGCCACGGTGTTTGCCTCTTTTTGCTTCATGTTAATCAGGCTGAAAAGCAGCATTTCTATGCTTACTGTCAACAGCAAAGCATCGTACTCATTGCCCTGCTGAAAGCCAATGAAACCACTGAAAGCTTGGCTTTCTTGCTAAAGATTTGTTAAATATTTGCACGCGTAGATTTAATCCAGGAAGTATTTCTATTTAATAACTAGGTTCTGTACCCGTACTTCGCTATGGAATTCTATAAAGAATTCTAGATGAAGTCGTGCACGTGTTGTGAATAAGATTTTATTTAAATTGCATAATGACATGTTTTTAAAATTTAAAATTTTAGGCGCCTCCCACTACCATTTCATCCAGCGTGAATAATGTTATTTATAGCCTATACTGTAGTGCTTTATTGCCCAACTCTAAATATCGATTTTTATTTAATTCTGTTCACTCATTTTTTCGTGATATGGCGCTGATATGGACTTAGCAACAAAAATCGAAATTCTTGAATATATCTTATCATAGCCCGTACGGTAAAAATGTACAAGACATAAATTATCGGAAATTTAATTGTGCAATATTCATCGATAGCACTGCTAATGACAGGTTTTTTGTGAATTGAATTTTAGGCTTTCCACTAAAGTACCATTTCACTCGGCGTGAATACCATTATTTATAGTATAGACTGCAGTGCCTTTACATACCGATTTTCATTAAATTCTCTTCAGCCATTTTCTCGAGAAGCCCGTAAAGACAGACAGACAGACAGACAGACAGACAGACAGACAGACAGACAGACAGACAGACAGGAAAATAAGTACATTTCCTTTTTGCTGAGGACATGTCCGATCGATTTTTACCTCAGTGACGCAATGATTAATTTAGAGTGGATGCAAGGAGGTTATAAATTAAGACATATATCAACAAGGCTCGCCGTGCATGGATTTCACCATAAACTGTGTGAATCCATGCAATTTCATGACCCCTGCCATGACTGTAAGTGCAGAAGATGTGGTGAACTCTGTGAGAGATACCATGTACTAAGGTGCAAATTGAGAACAGAATCTCTGAGACACTTTTGTGAGTCAGTGTAATACTTGTATTCATGCACATTGTGCGCAATTAAATATTTATTATGAGGACATGTCCGATACAGAAATATCACTCTCTTCAAATTCTGAGCAATGTACGGACGAAACTCTTATTTTATATACCAGATGATGAGCCCAAAAACTGTCATTAAATTGATATCAACTCAATTGAATATTAAACTTAAAATAGATATATAGATAAAATAGATTTATATTACGATTGTGTTCGGATAGATAACAACTGGTGTTGAATTAAAACAAACGATATTCCCTCAGTTTCAAACTAAAGCATTATTAACAATATTTTCAGCTACAAGAATTAAAACTATTAGTTGCCTGATTAAAACAACTGTTTTACGAAATATACCGCTTCATGATTGCGTATCTCAAGTTTACGAGTTCTCAACCTATTGTACATAGATAGATAGATAGAGAGATAATGCCTGGAAACCTGTGCCATGTGGTGTCAGTACGTATGTCATCAAACCGGGGCCTGGACCAGATGAAAGCGGTAATTGTTCACAAACTAGGGTACCCGAGCAGTTCATAAAATGTACTCATATATTTGAGACAGAGAAAACAAAATAGCGTTTGAGTAAATTACTTCGCTACTCTAGCTGTTTCATTTTACTTCAATGGTTGCAATTTCATCGCCTTTGACTTTGAACAATGCAGTAGAATAGTGAATTATTACCGCATCATTACGGAAAATATAGTGCCTGACACTTCCTAGAACACATTCAAGGGAATGATATTCCGATTTTAAAATACCACCGTCTGGGGAAGGTACACATGTTTCGTCAACACTACACTTTTCATACCCATCAGTGAAATCGTGCCGAAATCAGTGGCGCAGGCAGTTAGTCATTGTCATACTCTGAGATAGTGGGTGCAATCCTGGCTGAAGTCAAATATATGCAACAACTTTGGGACATTTGATTCCGGTACGACAAAATCCCCACACCCTGGTGTCTCATAAAATCTATAGCAAGTGAAAGAACGTTGAACAATTGTAGTAGTAGTAGTAGTAGTAGTAGTAGTAGTAGTAGTAGTAGTAGTAGTAGTAGTAGTAGTAATATCATCCCAGGATGGTAGCATACTACGTGAAATTGAATCAAGGTGCAGCAAAACTAGTACAGTGAGCTCCCAGTTGTGATCAATAGTATTCTGTAGTGCAAAACTACCTTTACCTCGGTCTATTTTCATACCGAATTTTCTGTACGGGACTGAGAGTTTGGGGGACGCAGAATATCTTATAAGTTGGAAGTAAGGGGCATCAAAGTAGCGATAATAATTGCTGATATAAACAGGTATTATAAATGGCAGGAGGCTACTCGGAATGAGGAGATGAAGGCTACCTTAGGAATGATCTCGATGGAAGAAGCTGTATGCATAAAACTAGCTTCGGTGGTAGGGCGAATGGAGGAGGATATCTTACCTAGGAGAATAATAGACTCGGCCATGGAGGGTAAGAGAAGTAGCGGGAGACCAAGGCGACGATCGTTAAACTCTGTTTTGAATGATTTAATGATAAGAGGTGTGGAACTAGTTAATTGCAAATAAAGAATTACGAGGGGTATAATTAATTCACTGAGGCTTGCAGACTTAACAAATGAAAAGTATTATAATTATTTACCTCGCCTCAGTAGCGTAACGGTTAGTGTTAGTAGCTGCCGTCCTCGGGGGCCCGGGTTTCATTCCCGTTATTGCCAGAAATTTAAGAATGGCAGGAGGGCTGGTATGTGGTTGAAATAGTATTGGGGGTGTACCTGAAAAAAGCTGCACCATCTCCGGAATAAGACACCATTTTACTTTATTATTATTATTATTATTATTATTATTATTATTACTGAACTAAATACATAAGTTAGAACATCGACAGAGATTTCAGCTGGACGGACACACAACGTGCCCGGTGATGTCATTATAGTCGAGGAGTTTGCATAATGCTTTTCATTTGGTTGACCTGTAGTCCTAATCGATTTCCGGCTACAACTGACATGGGTGAGGGATACGAGGTGCACTATGCCTCAGAGGAGTGAGTTAAACCCGTCTTTTCGGCATCGAGGAAGTGTTTTTCCATGGTTTCTCAATGCAACTCGAGCACAGACATCACATCCACAGCTTATAAGAGACGCTTCACACTTACCGTTCGGGTTAAACCAAACTGTTTGCATTGAAACTTGGTAGGATGACCAATTAAGATACCGGAAGATCGCTGCACGCCCACCATAGTTACATAGTCTGTCGCAGAATTACAAAATGGGAAATTCTGAAGAGGAATCCGGTAGTTTCCTCGTTTGTGCTAATAAAATTCAATATTAATAGCATGCACGTTCGTGTATAGATACCAAAATGTCATACTCATTAATAATTTAACTTTCATTATAAACGATATAGAAACATTTAAACCCTAATATTTTGATATTTCCATATACTGTCCGTGTTAGCAAAATTCCCTTGTAGAGCTTGAAACTCTGTTTATATTGTAAAAATATAAGTTTCACTTTAAAATGTCTTACGTCACTCAAAAACTAGTGATATATTTCTACATTGCATACACATCATCAGCTAAATGCACTGAGCCGCGCAGCTATTTTTCAGAACTTAATTTAAAATGAAAGTGAAAATAAAATCCACAGCCTGTTTCCAGTCATTCGACCGGGTCAGGAATGAAATGAATGAATCCCCATCTAGCGGCGAGGATAGGAAATGTGACGGCTGCCGAAGCCTGTCGCACTCCTCTGGGGCAATGATTAATGACTGACAGATGAAACGTTAATGGAGAGTGTTGCTGGAATGATAGATGCCAGAGAAAATCGGAGTACCCGGAGAAAAACCTGCCCCGCCTTTGCTTTTTCCAGCACAAATCTCACATGGAGTGACCGGGATTTGAACCGCGGAACCTAGCGGTGAGAGGCCGGTGCGCTGCTGCCTGAGCCACGGAGGCTTTCAGAACTGAATTATAATACTACAATTGAATATACGGAAAAGTGATTATTTAAGATATGTTATGTGAGCATTCATACAAGTTGAAATCTGTGAAATCCAACGCAGTTTCCTTATAACCATCACCAGCTATTCTATATCTTCCGTAACCTGCAGTGGGTGTGTGTCAGCGCTCCCATATTTTTCACCCGATCTTCCGAACAAGAACAAGGTATTAGCAAATAACTTCTCAGGAAGGTGTTCAATGGACAGTTTCAATCAAAACTGCGCCAATATAGTGTTTCCAAGAAGAAGAAATAATCCACTAATTTATAATTTTACGTAACTGTAGGTATCGTGATCATAGCCAAAGGGGCTCCAGGTTTACGTAGAATCGAAGTCAAGGGGCGTGACTTCTCATTTCAGAATCACTCATGCAATGGTCGGGATCCGAACCGCGACCGTTTTAGTGAGAAGCCAGCATCAATGTTACTCGGCTATCACAACCCCTGCGTCAAAGAAAAGAAAACAAAAGGAAATAAAGTGCATGTGTCCAATTTTCCTGTATCTTCTACTTCCACCGCTTTTCCCCACACTCTGGTGGAGTCGCGGGTGCCGAACATGTAGTCTATATGTGGCCCTGGTTTGCTGCTGAATATCCTTCCTGACGCCACAGAGGGTTGGCGTGTTTCTGTGTTTTATCCATGAATCATTGCTAAGTTCCGCGTTTTAGTTCACACGTTAATTATGGCATGTTAAATTGATATCTTTCTTCGGAAGCATGTGGTATTAGTGTGAAGTACGATAAAGCTGAACCAAATCGAGGCAGAATAAGGATGATTTCCGGTTGTATAGTACGGTCGAGTTTTTTTGTCCAAACTTGAGTAAAACTGCCTGTTTTCTCCGTTACATACATACGGGATTTAGGGTAAAAATAAAATGTTCGTAAATATCTCCGTTAAACGAGCGGGAATTGCAACTCCTATAATTTTTATTACACAAAATATTTCGATAGACGTAATATATGCCTTTGCTGGCGAGACCTCGTGTTTACAGTGGTAGGAGACAGATCAATTTTGTTACCTCCATTGATCTGTCTGTCTTAGTCTTATCCTTGGCTTTGACAATATGAAAGTGACCGAGGTATGAGCGATGCTAGTAATACCATTCCTTATGCAGCCAGTCCCTGTTATGAACGGTGTGAAAATGTTACTCATAGGGTCGGTTAGTCCATGCATTTCAGTAGGATTGGCCGACTGATATATAATAACAGATTACGATATTAAATGAAATATAACGAATCTCAATAATTTTATAGTCTTTCACAAGCATCGTAAAACCGTTATACCGAGAGAAAAATATTAACCACTGGTTACTTACACAAATGTGAAGTACTGTCAAGAGGTTTGGGAAATAAGATAATATTAGAGAAAAGAATGAAACATTTTTTGTGGGAATTCTGCACAATGCAAGTTGTAAAAATAATTGTTCCCATAGCAGTAGCAGCAATGGTTTAGAACAGGGGCTCTTAACATGCAGTCCAAAAACCCCTTTGAGGTTTGCGGAAGTCAACTGATACTAACTGATTAAACACTATAAGTTTAAGGTGAACAGTAGCAAACATAGTAATAAATATAAGGATTCACAGTTAAATATTACATTTACTACTGCATAGGCTACCTGTGTGAGGCGGGATTAAGAACACTTGTTTCTATCTAAACATAAAGTTGAAATCGGTTGGATATCAAAGATGACACGAGTTCTGCCTTGTCAAAGAGTATCACATTCTTATTCGTGCCCAACAACAACGTCCACCTCCATGGCGAAGTAGCGTGCTGGCCTTTGGTCACAGTGGTCCCGAATTCGATTCCCGGCACGGTCGGGAATTTTAATCATCATTGGTTAATTTCGCCGGTACAGGGGCTGGGTGTATATGTCGTCTTCATCATCATTTCATCCTCAGCACGACGCGCAGGTCGCCTACGGCCGCCAAATCAAAAGACCTGCACTTGGCGAGCCGAACATGACCTCGGACACTCCCGGCACTAAAAGCCATACGCCATTTCTTTACAACAACGACAACGACGACGACGACGACGTTGTCATCGAGACAAACTTTGAAGCCGAATTAAAGATTTATTTTGTTTAGTTCAACTTTCCCTTAATGGTTCTATTTCTTTTTTGTACAAAATGATCATTAATTTTTGTATGATAAAGACAAACATATGTGGCTCCGGCAGCGCGTCGGCCTCTCACCGCTGGATACCGTGGTTCAAATACCGGTCACTCCATGTGAGATTTGTGCTGGACAAAGCGGAGGCGGGACAGGTTTTTCTCCGGGTACTCCGGTTTTCCCTGTCATCTTTCATTCCAGCAACACTCTCCATTCTCATTTCATTGCATCTATCATTCATTAATAAATCACTTTGGGAGTGGCGACCCCATCGTACTAACAGCCTATATATGCTTCATTCATTACATCCCTGACCCGGTCAATGACTGGAAAACAGGTTGTAGGTTTTCATTTTCATTTTCAAAGACAAACATAACTGATTTGGTTAAGACTGTTTAATTTACATTGTATTTATGCTTTGTGAACATCATGCACAATATGAGAAAATCAGTGAAAAAAAAGGAAAATATTCAATGCCTGCAAAGTTGTGCTTTTGTTAAATTTTTGTAGGGAAGAGGTCCATATGTTTCACCGGATTTTCAAACACAAAAATGGTTAAGGACCCTGGTTTATAATATGAAATTTAATATTTTACCTATCTGTAAACATCACTAACCTCCGCTGGGATGAAACTCGCCATCATTACAAGAAGCTAACTCGTCATTCACTGCACCTTTCCATCCTGAGTCATGCAGCACATTCTAACAGAAGCGCCTTCCCACTGCTTACTATTTCCCCTAATTTTATAGAGCATTCAAAGTTTATAGTATAATATAAATTAGAAAAACATTTTAGGACAGAAATACAAATCACGCTAATCTCATAAGAGTAAAAAGAAGGCTGGCCTTGTATTCGCTAAGGCATCACGGTGAAGGTAGAGCGAAGACTGTACAGCTCGGCATAATGAGGCTGGGAACGCACTAATTGGCCACATCCCGTCTACAGCATGCCAAGAGCCGCATGCCGTTCGAAGAACGACGCTTACTAGGTTTCATTCAATTAACCACACATTGTGCTAATTTTTGCAAATTATCAACACCAATTTACATTACTCTCGTTTAGCTCCCTTGATGCTGGCTTGGCTTATCCAGGCTTCAGAGATGAGCTTCTATAGTCGGGATGTCCCACCTACTGAGATGTTTCACAGTGTCTAAATACAATAATTAATGTTGCAAGTGTCTTCCGCCATCCAGGTGGCCACAGGCTTACTGCAGGAGAGTAGCGAAGGGAGATCCATTCAGTTTAACTATTATTTAATTTCCCTCTTCACGTTGTTTGCATATATATAAATATATGCCTATAAGTGTGTCAAGTGACTCAGACGGTAGAGCGCCGGCTTTTTGTGCCCAAATTGGCGGGTTCGATCCCGGCTCAGTCCGGTGGTATGGAGGTGCTTAAATACTCCAGCCTCATATCGTTAGATTTAGCGGTACGTCAAAATCTCATTCAAGGTAACATGCCGTTATTTCGATGTGTTCGAAAACCGTAAAAATAGTTAGTGGGACGACAGAGCAAAACTTATTATGTATAGAATTGTATAGAATGATAGTGTATTTATATATAGTACAGACATGTTAAGACGCTTTGCAGGGGACCAAGTAGAACATACGTCTTACTGTAAGAAGGAAACCTTATTACCCGCGAATCGCCACCTGGCGTAGTGTCACTAGTAAATCTTCTACCTTTTATTTTAATGTACGAATTCATACACAAAAGCACTGTGTTGGGAATAACTAAGTTTAGCTTAAGGTGGCCTGCATTTTACCCTCCACCTCCTCGTGATAATAATAATAATAATAATAATAATAATAATAATAATAATAATAATAATAATAATAATCCCACAGAGCAACATGCAGATGCTATGGTGCCACGTGTTAATCGAGGTGACATACTGAGCTTTCTTGACCGAGTCGCTGCCATTCCCATCAGTCAGCTCCCCAGTTCTTCTCAAGAGGCTAAATAAACTCAGTCCAGAATTAAAATCTCTGGACTGGATTCGCCAGGCCCTCCAGGTAAGCAGCAGGCATGCTACTCCTGCACCACAAAGCAGGCAGGAATTTTAATATCAAAGCAAATTTGAAAGTGCTTTAAAATCAGCAGCGGAACTGAGTGACATGTTTACAATGAGTATTGTGGGCCTGGAATTGTCAATGTCTTGAAAGCTATTCACTGTAGCCCCTCTTGTACGGGCTGGCCTTGCTGCCTTGACCAGTCAGTATGAATGTATGATACCGCTTCACAAACGCCAATCCTCACGGAAGCTCGCATGTATCAGAACGGTCCCCCTGTTGACTTGTTAGCGAGTGTGTCCGCAAGTAATGGGCAGAAGTCCATCAAATGAGTTCTGCTCGTTTCGACCATGGGTGTGGTGGACTGATGGTCAGGGGTTACCAAAGTACTGTATCCAAAACGAAAAGCCGAAAGTCTAAGAGAGTCGGAAGATAGAATTACGTAAGTATCAACCATATCCTACAACGATTGCCAAACGGCAAAGAGAAACTGAAATTCGGTAATGTATATCAGTCCATCTTATGGACTCAGCAAGGATCTCCGAATTTTAATAATTAAAACCACCCAAAAATCCATTTGTAGGAGTTCACAATGACTGATGATATTATGATGATGGTTGTGGTGATATGTTTAATATCCCTTCTAAAGGACTACGGGTGCCGCGAATCGGAATTTAGTTTTGAAGGCTTTCCTTGTAATATTGGAAATACCGAGCTCGATAGCTGCAGTCGCTTAATTGCGGCCAGTGTCCAGTATTCGGGAGATAGTAGGTTCGAACCCCAGTATCGGCAGCCCTGAAAATGGTTTTCCGTGTTTTCCCACTTTCACACCAGGCAAATGCTGGGGCTGTACCTTAATTAAGGCCACGGCCGTTTCCTTCCCACTCCTAGCCATTTCCTGTCCCATCGTCGCCATAAGACCTATCTGAGTCGGTGCGACGTAAAGCAACTAGCAAAAGAAAATATATATATATATATATGAATACAGACCTATAGGACGCGTGAAAGACTATTCGAATCTTGTCACAACTCAGATTTTTAAAATGGGAATTTACGTCCTCCTACTTTGGATGCAACGGAAAAGTGAAAACAATGTACTTTATAAACACGAAATTGGCCGGAAGTATCCTATGTGAATTTGGTTTAGTATAAATAGAATTTGTTTTAAATTTCGTATTTTTTAGTCATGGCCCTCGCCAAGTAATTAGCATGGTAAAACTCCCATCATAGACCCGGGTTCGATTCCCCGCTGGTACTGTTTAAAATCCTAATATGAGGACTGGAACGGGATACTCTCAACCCTCTAAGGACAATTTAAAAGAGCAACGCGCTTAATTCTAGAAGTGCCCCGTATTGCTGGTTTAACTCAAGGTGAACAATGGGATAAATGCTAAGTAGGAAATTTTAATCACAAACACACATTTAGGTTTTTTAGAATATGAAATGCAATCTTTTATTCTGATGCTCAAGACCTCCAGTAATGACCAAGGAAGGTCGGTCTAAATGTTATTGCAAAAAAGATCAATTCATATAGACCTACGTACAATAAATGCAGTAAATGACAGCAAGTTCAAAACAAGGGGAACGATGCAGAGAATATGAAACGTCGGAGCCTTTTGTCAAACTGGAGAGATCAGTCGCGTAGCGTAGTTGAATAGGTGCTCGCCACTTATTCCCACAGTTGTAGATCGAATACTGACGCAGTCGGTTGGCATCTTAGACAGCTTAAATTTATTATTATTATTATTATTATTATTATTATTATTATTTGCTTTACGTCGCACCGACACAGATAGGTCTTACGGCGACATTTCCCCTGGAATGAAAATGGGAAACCACGGTAAACAGCTTACATGCGGAAGATCCGATCGGTACATTAATTTAATCGAGAACTCCCTTTCAGAACAGAATGCCGGCACTCCAATGTATTCTAATAGTAGTTGAAGACACATAAAAAACATAGCATCATCATAAGACTGGAGGTAGCGATGGTGATGTATGTTGCTAGCAAAATCAGAAAGGTAAATACCGCATTTATCCAACTGTATGTTATTGGGGGGGTGGGGGTGGGGGAAGTGAGCACTGGTGTACGGATGTAAGATCTACCGGGTGAGGGGCAAAAGATCTTCATAGGTCGACGCCCCGAACAAATAGCATTTAAAAAAAAAAAGATCTCCAGCGTAACAAATTCAATTATCAAGGGACTTTTTTTTTTTTGCTAGGGGGCTTTACGTCGCACCGACACAGATAGGTCTTATGGCGACGATGGGATAGGATAGGTCTAGGAGTTGGAAGGAAGCGGCCGTGGCCTTAAGGTACAGCCCCAGCATTTGCCTGGTGTGAAAATGGGAAACCACGGAAAACCATCTTCAGGGCTGCCGACAGTGGGATTCGAACCCACCTATCTTCCGGCAAGGCAATTTAGACCTTCATCAATCGGTATGTGTGGGGGGGGATTTAATAAGCATTTTGGCCAGATGTTATCTCCAATGAAAAGAAGTGGAACCATACAAATGATAAGTCTACGTTGGTGCTGATCTAGGTAGATGGACGGGACACACATTCCGTAAGACGGCGGTAGAGGCAAAGTTATAAACAGACCGCAAAGGGAACAGTGGATGAGGCAAAACGAATACGAAAGATGTGGGAGAGAGGTGGAGGAGATGGCCTGAGAAACGGAGTCTGTTGGTGAGGAAAAGCTTGTTCGAAGCTTTGCGTTCCTGTATTAGGAAGAACAGGGCGTATGTAAAGAGAAAAGCAAGGTCACCTATGTCTTACTAAGAAGCAGCATGCCAATATCTTTTCTTTGCATCTTGTATTTATAATAATTAATTGTTGATCTCTCGTATTATTAAAGCTGTATACAGCTACAAAAGTACAACAATTAATATTTCCTTCCCTCTTTGCGGTATAATATAATAATTTCATGTGGCTATTTCTATCCGAGTGCAGCCCTTGTAAGGCAGACCCTCCGATGAGGGTGGGCGGCATCTGCCATGTGTAGGTAACTGCGTGTTATTGTGGTGGAGGATAGTGTTATGTGTGGTGTGTGAGTTGCAGGGATGTTTGGGACAGCACAATCACCCAGCCCCCGGGCCATCGGAATTAACCAATGAAGGTTAAAACCCCCGACCCGGCCGGGAATCGAACCCGGGACCCTCTGAACCGAAGGCCAGTACGCTGACCATTCAGCCAACGAGTCGGACCCTCTTTGCGGTAATTAATTGGGACATCATGGTTTCTTGCACACAAAGATAATCAGCGTTCAGTAAGAAGATTGGATTTACTCCACTCAATAGGACCTACTTAAGTTGAGCACTGCGACGGGAGCGTACAGACATCGATAAGCAATTCTCCGTCAGCATATGCCACCTGCTGTACACAGTATCTCCACGCCGCCCTCAATTCGTCATGGCCCATTCCTGGAAATTATGCAAGCCATCGGAACAGAACAGAACAGACATCATCTGGCCCGCACTTGTACGCTGTTGAGTGCTGGCCCGCTGTCTGCACACGCGCTTCTTTCAATGGCCGTGTCCCCTTCCTCAGACTTTCCTTTATGGGAGGAAGACGACAACCAAAGAGTAACACCAACTATCTTCCCACCTCACTTTTAAAGACAAATAAGTAGTCTTTTACAAACACACTTGAATGTACTAACAACGTGCATAGGTCCATAGATCTGATAGTTGTACGGATATTACAAAGATACACTAATCTAATGCTCATGGTTTTCAAATAATAATAATAATAATAATAATAATAATAATAATAATAATAATAATAATAATAATAATAATAATAATAATAATAATAATTCAGCAAGATAAAATTCCGGCTCCTAATACTGGCCTTCGGTTCGTAGGGCCCTGGATTAATTTCCGACCGAGCCGGATGTAGTTAATTTATTTAGCTCGGTGGTGGGGTCTTTGTGATCGTTTTAACACACATTTACATACAACACATCACATTATCAACCACCATAGAAACAAGTAATTGTAAATAAATTCCACCATAGAGGATTTTGTTAGGAAGGGCATCTGGCCATGAAACTTGATTGAATCCACCTTAAAGTCGGACCCAAATAATTGTAAACGAAAAGACTAGAAAAAAGAAGGTTTGCAAGGAACGTCGACAAGGGTGGAGGAAATTATCCAAGGCGCAGAACCTCGAGAACCTTCGATATCCACGGTATACGAAGTGCAACACAGAACAAGTTACTCAGTGATGATCATCAACCTTCTACGAGGAGAAGGCAACAGAAAATTGGTCTAATCAAACTGGTTATAATAACCAAGTGGCATTGTCACTGAGTTTTCACTGAGGCAGCTGTAGTTCGAATCCAGGCCGATGCATTTAGTACCTTTGAAATGAAAAGTTACGCCCATTCTGGTTTGGATACTACTTATGAAAATTTAGTACAGTTGATGTTCATATAGTTTCGGGTTCTGAAATGGTGATCAGTCAGCATCATGAGGACAATCAAGGCAGTCTTATGTAAGAGATATTGACACCAGTATCGCAAATTCGGTATCCAGAGATGTCTCTTTTCGGAGAAACCCCTTCCATCCGGTTACGTCTCAAAACTCACGACTACAATCTAGTATGTAAATTAACATTCTAATGAGTCTCAAAATTCACGATTCTGGACAGCAGGTGCCTGCGATGACCGCAGGAGGGATGAAGTGCGCGGTGACTCATGCTACCCTTCAACCCATGTTTCTCCACCCACTTTTAGAATGATATATCCCATATATAGTTAACAGGAATATTCGCCCTACTACACACCAAGTTCTCCAAGTACAAAACTGATCTCTACTCAGATATTCTGCTTGGTACACAACATGGAATTCATTACTTCGCGAAAAGGTAACCTAAGTTTAATGTAGCGGTTATAGGGTTTATAAGTAAAGCAAGTCGGGCGAAACAGTGATTTTTTTTACAATTTTTTTACGTGGCACCTACACAGATAGGTTTTATGGCGGTGATGGGATAGAAAAGGCCTAGGATTGGGAAGAAAGCGGCCGTGACCTTAATTAAGGTATGAAAATTAAGGTGTGAAAACGAGAAACCACGTAAAACCATCTTCAAGGCTGCCGACAGTGGGATTCGAACTCACTATCTCCCGAATACAAGCTTACAGCTGCGTGCCCCTAACCGCACGGCCAACTCGCCCGGTACAGTATGGTTTTGCCATAAAATATACTGTCATCTGCGTGTGCCGGTAAAGTTATAATAGCAAGTTTTAAGTGAAACAGCCTACCAGTGTGTACCTGATGCTGCGTATACTTTGTGCGAGGCTACACGACAGGGCCACCTCTTGATGAGAAAGATGCCAATTACAAGAGAGCACACAGTTCTGACTTAATGCTGTCACTGAAGCCAGCAGCGCAATGGGCTTGAAGCTTAATGAAAAGAAGACCAAGTGGATGGTTATAAGCAGGAAAGAAGATGGCATTCGAGGTAATCTCACAACAGCGAAGGGACAGATCGCGAGAGTAACAACATTTAAATACCTGGGATGTCAAATCAATGACGACTGCGACCTTACTCACGAGTTCCGATGCAGAATTGAGCAGGCCAGAACTTCTTTTCAGAGACTTAGGAAACTTTTGACAAGCTGTGACCTTTCCATTTCACTGTGGACACGACTACTCCGGTGCTACGTTTTCAGCATTCTGTTATACGGCGTTGAGGCATGGACACTAACTGAGACCATGTGCAGGAGATTGCAAGCATTTGAAATGTGGACGTACCGAAGGATGCTGAAGATACCTTGGACAGCTAAAATGACCAATATAGACGTTTTGCACCGTATGAACAAAGAACCAGAAATTCTCACTACCATGAAGAAAAGGAAACTAGAATACTTTGGTCATATGATGCGGAACTCTAAATACCACCTTCTGCAAGTAATACTCCAAGGGAAAATTAATGGAAAACGTGGTCCGGGGAGAAGTAGGACATCATGGCTCGGCAACTTGAGCCAGTGGTTTGGGGTGACAAAGCTTACTCTGTTCAGAACAGCTATGAACAAACAACAGATCATGCTACTGATCGCCAACGTTCTGCGAGGACATGGCACATGAAGAAGTCACAGTTCTGGCTGGCGCTAACAATGGACCGTTTTGGACAATTCCGATTACATTTTCAAATATCTACAGTAGTTATGTGGCTAGGGTGGGCATTTATCCACTCAAAGAACTGGCCCGACTCGTGAACTTTGAGAATGGCCCAGGTAAAGAAACCTACTCTTCTAGGAATTCGTGAATTTTGATACCAGTGAGTTTTAAGACTCATGAGTTTTGAAACGACACGCTTCCATCCCACTCTCCTTGTGATCCTACGAGATCCATCCTTTACTGTCAGAGGATAAGTAGCCTACATCTTAATATAAATAAAAGTATGTATATACAGTCGAATCTCGATATCTCGAACCTCCAGTACTCGAATTTTCAGTATCTCGAAGTAACCTAAATTTCCCGGCCGTTTGTTCTATTCTTCACGTGTATTTATTTCTCTATTACCCGAAATTCGGTTTCACGAATTTCTCGATTTCTCGAAGCAAACATTTCCTCCATTGAAGCAAAAAACGCTCTGTAACTCGAATTTTGTACAACAAAATAATAAAATAATAATCGTGCGGCCTCAGCTACCGTCTGCAGACATTTCAATTTGACGCCATCTGGCTGTCTGCTCGTCAATTTCGACGTCCCGTTTTACTCTAGGCCCACTAGATGGCAGACCGAGTAACTCGAAACTCTCTTGGGCGTCTATGGCTGAGATTTAATTAATTTTGTCGGGTAAACACCAAATGTGTCACCAGAGATCTTTTACATGCCGACATCGTACGGCATGGAGTGTCGAATGGACTTTCTTGCGCCCTTCAAAAATCCGACTACCTCTGCCGGGTTTGAACCCGCTATCTTGGAATCCGGAGGCCGACACTCTACCACTGATCCACAGAGGCAGCATTAACTGTGCAATACGGCATTTGTGGTTTGTGAGGAACAGTTAACAAGTAAAGAAACGTTTACCGTGAAGCTGCGAGCTAATATGACGGGAACCGAAAAACTAAAACTTCTAATGATCGGAAAATCGGTGAAGCCTCGCTGTTTCTCTGGTGTGAATTAATGACTGGTCATATACGAAAGCAACCCCCGAAATCGCGGATGACAAGCTCCATTTACGAATCTCGGCTGCGTGGTATTGGCGAAAAGTTTCAACGTGAAGGGAGGAAAGTTTAACAGTAACAAACAGAAGTTACTAACAAAAGGTGTTAACCGAGGTGTCTTTCTTGTTTCACTACTGTATGTACTGTATCCCGTCTTCTAAAAAGTTACTATACTGAGGGTTATAATTGAAGTCATGCCATAAAATAGAGTTAGTTTGTATATATTTTTCAATACTGCTAAAATCATGTAGTCCGTATACGGCCGTAGATACATAGGTAAGGGTTATTCTGCCCGAAGGCAGGTCCGAACCTCCGCAGAGGTGTTCCTGAGCCGGAGTTTACGTGCGGTAGGGTGGCCAGTTCCTTTCCGCTCCTCCATTCCCTTACCCCGCACCAACAGCGCGTGGCAACCCATCCAACTCCTGACCACGCCCAATGTTGCTTAACTTTGGAGATCTCACGGGATCCGGTGTTTCAACATGGCTACGGCCATTGGCGCCCGTAGATACATATGATTCAATTATGTGCTATAGCCTATATGCTCAAAAACTGTATTCCCTACACCTTGAAATTTCGATAACTCGAGGTGATTCGAGATATCGAGGCTCCACATATGTGGATTTGTTCGACATGTCCTTCCAAACCACAGGACCGATTTCAACAAAACTTGGTGCACATATAACTACCCGACTGTGGTGGTAAGACACCCCTTGAGTTGGGAGAGGTGACATGTAGAAATAATCGAAAATAGTGTCGAACGGGCGGCATAGTGAGGGTGGGGCTGAGAAGGAGTGAGAAAGAAAGTGTCCAAAATGACCGAGATTATGGATGTAGTTCCAGAAGATCTCTCAACCAGACATGGTAGGTACACATATGACTTACTATCTGAAAAAAAAGTTGATGATGATGTTATTTGCTTTACGTCCCACTAACTACTCTTTTACGGTTTTTGGAGACGCCGAGGTGCCGGAATTTAGTCCCGCAGGAGTTCTTTTACGTGCCAGTAAATCTACTGACACGAGGCTGACGTATTTGAGCACCTTCAAATACCACCGGACTGAGCCAGGATCGAACCTGCCAAGTTGGAGTCAGAAGGCCAGCGCCTTAACCGTCTGAGCCGCTCAGCTCGGCGAAAAAAAAATACTTTGGAGGTATGGCACTTCTATCACCCCTGAAGGAGGAGTTGGGGAGGGATTGAAATGTCAAAATTATCGAAAACAACCGAATGTTAGTATGGAATTCAGAGTTTTCGGGGTCGCTCTGATGAACAGTTACACTCCATGTTCAGCCCAGTCTGCATGGGCGGTAGGGTGGGAAGGGCTGAAAAAAAAATGATGAATGGCCGAGAGTATGGCTGTTATGTGGGTATGTTCAAGCACAGCTATCAATAAAACTTGGTACATACATGACTTACTATCTGGAAAAACTACTGGTTGGGTATGACACCCCTAAGGCCCCTAGAGGAGGGGGTGACGTGTAAAAATTATCGAAAACGACCATTGTTGGTGTCGAATCCATAGTTACGGCACGCAGCTGTGAGTTTACATCCGGGAAATAGTGGGGTTCGAACCCCACTGTCAGCAGATCTGAAATGGTTTTCCGTAGTTTCCAATTTTCACACCAGGTAAATTATCTTAATTAAGACAATGGCCGCTTCCTTCCCAATCCTTGGCCGTTCATTTATAAAAAAAAGTGTCACCAGAGATATTTTACATGCCGATATCATACGGCGTAGAGAATCGAATCGACTTTTTTCCAGCCTTCAACCAACCAACTACCTTTATCAGATTTGAACCCGCGGTATTGGGATCCGGAGGCCGACACCGTATCACTGCTCCGTGGAGGTTTGTCAACTCAATATACAGCAGTAAATGAAGGTGAATAGATGAGCCTACAACGTACCTTTACAAAAAATGAGTCAAGTCCTAGGTGTCCAACACGATTTTCAGGCTATAATGGTGACCCGGAACCTCTCCATGCGTCACACAATTAGACGCCGAACTTCTACCGCTGCATCAAATGTTCAGTTTCTCCACGAATAAATGTAATACCGAATAAAGCGAAGCGAGGCCAGGTTTTCTCCGGGATTTTCAGTTTGCCCAGTCGATTTCATTCTAGAAGCATTCATTCATTACTTATTTTTCAGAGGTGTGCGACAGGCTTCTTCCTACATCTTACCTTTAGCCGTAGTTTGCGCTCAATCACCTGATCGGACAATGGGCTGGAGTCAGTTCAAGTGTCACGAGTACTCGTACTCGTATCTGTAGGTTTACTGGCACGTCAAAGAACTCCTGCGGGACTAAATTCCGGCACCTCGGCGTCTCCGGAACAGTAAAACTAGTTAGTGAGACGTAAAGCCATTATTATTATTATTATTATTATTATAAGTATAAGTACTCTACAGCCGGCCCTGTGGTGTAGGGGTAGCGTGCTTGCCTCTTACCCGGAGGCCCCGGGTTCGATTCCCGGCCAGGTCAGGGATTTTTACCTGGACCTGAGGGCTGGTTCGAGGTCCACTCAGCCTACGTGATTAGAATTGAGGAGCTATCTGACTCTGAGATAGCGACCCCGGTCTAGAAAGCTAAGAATAACGGCCGAGGGGATTCGTCGTGCTGACCACACAACATCTCGTAATATGCAGGCCTTCGGGCTGAGCAGCGGTCGCTTGGTAGGCCAAGGCCGTTCAAGGGCTGTAGTGCCATGCGGTTTGAGGGGTTACAAGTACTCTATGCAAACACGTGGAACGCGAGGTCCACAATCATGAGCTGTATTCTTGTACTGTTCAGCATCTTCCAGTCATACTTTGTCAGCCTGTAGGCTACTTAGTGTGGTCATTTTCGTGCATTTAATTCAAATTGCTTTGAGCTTCCCAAAGACAAAAACATTACAGAAGGCAGTTCAAAACTATTATCTCTGGAATACACGGAGAGAAGTGTGTTAGAGTGGACGATGTTTATCAGATGTTTAGTACGATGTAGCCCAGTTGACCTTCCAAACAGTCTCACGCCCCATGATGCCCTCCTCAATTGGAGTGCACCATTTCGCCAATACGTCACCACACTACGACGCTCATTAGCACCAGGGCAGTCACTCCCAACACTCGTTACCAAGCCCCCTCCCCTCTACCGCACACATACACACAGCCGATGAAAATATTGACAGAACTCCGGTCATTTTGAATCAACTGTTAGTACTGAAACACAATGGCATAAGAAGGATTTAGAATTATTCCAACCCACCTATCCATTACATTTCTAAACATTTTTGGCATCCAGTTCATGATATCTCATAATACGTTCTCTGTATCCGTTCCTGCTTTTCTCATTCCCTACCCCTGAATCTTTTAGTTTCTGAGGATACACCTATTCTCATCACGAAATCGACTCCAATTCACAGTTTCATCCAACTGGTATTTTATTCTATGTACCCTTTACATCATCGTCATAGTTACTATCACCACCAAGTGTTCTGTCAGAAACATTTTCGTAAATTTCAAATATGTAACGTTCGGTTTATCTGTAAAGATCGAATCCTTCCAATCGGATCTGAAATTTGGTTTTGGAAGCGTCCTGATCGCTGCTTCGCGACTCTGCCCATATTACATTCTTTTTCTTCCTATTTTGACATCATGCGTGAGTAAACAGTCCTAATTCCTAAAGGGGCCATACAATCCAATTTGGTCTCCCCTACAAATCATTTTAGCAATACTGGGCGTAGTCGCCACTTGGATGGGTAGTCCACGTGCTCTTGACTATGATGCAAATGTAATAGACTAGTAGGCCTATAACTTGGAAACAATTCTCTAACCCATGGGCAAATAATGAAAATATCGAGCTCGGTTATTATTATCATTATTATTATTATTATTATTTACGTAGTTATGTATGGACTTCATTTGGTATAAGTCGTGGTCTTATTTGTGTGTTGTGTGTGAGATTATGTTACGACATGTTTGCTGTGTGTATATTAATAAGAGTTTATTTAATGCAAGTACACGTAATTAATAATATATAATTTATTATAACCTCTAAATATGATGTATAAATCCAACGTAATGTTGTGCGACAAAGGGTAACAGTCCAGAACAACGTAGCCTTGGCACTAGGGAGTTACAGAAAATTCCATTCATTGTAAATAGGTTATTGGAGAAATTACAAGAAAACATTTTGTGTCATACTCTTCTAGAAGCCTGGCCAGGCAATGCGTATAAAGAGGCAGTCTTGGGAGTTGGAGTTAGAGTGGTTACCGAGAGTTGCTAGTGAAAGTCGTTAGTCAAATATGTGAACTTATGTTGTGATTTTGTTGTGTTGTTAGTTGGTTGACATGCGAATGTTGCAGTGCTTCGTAGCAGTGTTTTGTTCAAGACGGCAGTTTATTAGAGCAAGGATCATGTGTGTATAATTTCTAAATCAAACTGTACACAACTGACAGCATTTCGCGTGTGCTTCTTTGTGGTTACAACTACTATAGGGGGAGCGAAAAGGTCCTGGCCAGCCTATCGCGCAAGAATACTCCGCTTTAATATAACTCATCAGGCGCCTTGACTTAGCTGGTGGTAATGGTTAGGCACATGGTCTTTACCAGCCATCCACTGTCCTAACTGACCTTCACTGCGAGCATTATTCCCATCTTTGGAATGGCACTTTTCGAAAAAGTTCCGTAGATTATTGTTCAAGGTGAGATCATGTTGGATGGCAATCCTTTTACGATATCATTCACTAATGCTCACTAGATTCCCGAAGCCTCCAAGTAGGAAGGGACACACTACCACGGAGCTGGCGGTGAAATTGTAATTATAAATGCTTCTAATTTTACATCTGTGCAATTGCTATACATTTTTAAAAGATCGACTGACATAATGTTGCCCCGCAGAAGCTCTTCAGCATACTGGAAACAAACAACACGGAGTTGTTGGACACTCCTAAATTCCACTGACCTCATCCAAGATTGAGCCTGCTATCTCCGGAACACAAGGGCAACAACTAAGTAATTGATGTAAGAATAGGGGCCGATGACCTAGCTGTTAGGCCCCTTTTAACAACATCAATCATCATCATCATCATCATCATCATCATCATCATCATCGACGTAAGAATATGACATTTTAATTTACAAGGAACAGGTTTTGAAATAACTTTATCATACACTATAGGTCTAAATTTTATTGGAAATACATTATTTTATAGTTGCCTTGATTTACACAAAAAATTCGTTTCGGAAATTTAGTTTTATAGTAATGTTAGTTTATTTCCAAAATTTGCGAATTGCATAAAAGTGCTTAGGGAGTGCGTAAGTCCGCCTCCTTGGCTGAATGATCAGCGTAGTCGCCTTCGGTTCAGAGGACTCCGCTTCGATACCCGGCCGGGCCGGACATTTTAACCTTAAATGATTATTTCCCCTGGCTCGGGGACTGGGAAGTTGTACTGTCCCCAACATTTCTGCCAACCACACACAATACTAACCTCCACTATAAAAAACACGCATTTCCCGTACATGGCAGATGCTGCCCACCCTCGTTGGAGGGTCTACCTTACAAGGGCTGCACCACGTAAGCCCGGCATTAAAAGTCGTACAATAAATTAATAAAATAAATTAATACAAAAGAGAAACTCGTTGAATCTCAAGTTTTCTCAGTCTTCTTGTATAGCGCAGAGATGTAGACTATCCTACAACTCGAGCGTGCACGAATAGGAAGTCTCAAAATGTAGGAAAATTGAGGGAAATTCTGAGGATTCCTTGTACAGCTCATCGTACGAACACAGATTCTGAAACACCTTCGAATAAAAATTCGTCTGCCATTTAAGGTCTCGCAGCAGATTATACGCTACTTTGGCCATACAATGCGCCGAGAATCTTATTTTTCTACAGCTTTTTCCCCACACTCGTGGGGTCGCTGGTGCGAACTATGTCGCACATGTAGATCTGGTCCAGTTTTACGGCCGGATGCCCTTACTGACGCCAACCCTATATAGAGGGATGTAATCACTACTGCGTGTTTTCTGTGGTGGTTGGTAGTGTAGTATGTTGTATGAATGAAAATGTTGGGACAAACACAAATACCCAGTTCCCGAAAAAGTATTAATCAGACGCGATTAAAATCCCCGACGCGGCCGGGAATCGAATCCGGGACCCTCTAAACCGAAGGCCTTAACGCTGACCATTCAGTCAAGGAGTTGGACATACAATGCGCCGAGAATGTAGTCTTCAAAAGATGATTGTTGAGGAACCAGACCACGAGGACGAGTACCAACACGTTGGATCAACATGGTGAATGGCCCCTTACAGAGTCCTCTCCGAGTAACCACACTGAAGGCTTTGGATAAAGAAGAATGACGAAGCACGGCTTATCAGCTAGATGACTGAATTGTGATAGTCACGACGCCTCCCTCAGCCATGAGGCAAGACAAATAAGGAAAGCCGAGGCGGGAAAGGTCAGTTCCTGTCACCTGGGAGGACAAAGGTTCGACATCCGCAAGAAAATCGTAAAGTTTGGAAACGAAATTTCCACTTCTGGAGAGGCATATGGTCCTGAGGTTAAACTCAGCCTACACAACAATTATTATCAGTTTAATTCCAGGGGACAAAAACGACCAGGCTTAGAGCTAACCACTCTGTACCACTTAAGTGTGTTGTTATGGCCTGTACGGAGGTGGCTTTGCTACGCTTACATAAAGTTCCATATAACATTTTTAGTTTATATTATTTTATTTTTCAAATTATTAATCATAACGTAGTCTATTGTCTAGTAGCCTCCGTGGCTCTGCGGCAGCGCACCGGCTTCTCACCGCTGGATACCGTGGTTCAAATCCCGGTCACTCCATGTGAGGTTTGTGCTGGACAAAGCAGAGGCGGGACAGGTTTTGCCTCGGGTACTCCGGTTTTCCCTGTCATCTTTCATTTCAGCAACACTCTCCATTAACATTTCATCCGTCAGTCATTAATCATTGCCCCAGAGGAGTGCGACAATGACTATCCTCGCCGCTAGATCGAGGCTTCATTCATTCCATTCCTGACCCGGTCGACTGGAAACAGGCTGTGGATTTTCATTTTGACCGGAATCTATCGTCTAGCTTTGAATTTTATTTAATATAAATCCTTTCAGTTCCCCGTCGAAGTATGTAACGGAAACTGTTGCACTGCATTAAAGTGTTTCCAAAGCATTCTACATTAGAACATATAAATACTATTCTGTAGAAATGTTGCGCAGCGCGATAAGCTTTGAAATAAAATTATTATTTAGTGCGCTCAAGGTACGATGGTGATCTCATCATTTATCGATGAGCTTCACCAAGAATGTCAGCGAGGGCATCATGTAGATCACTATGGAGTTATCACGCTAAAGGTCCACAATATGTCTATCAATCAGGGCTGAAAGCTAATTAATAAGAAACCATTAGACGACGCTTTTAAAAAATAAAGCCCGTTCATTAGGGAGGCCAGGGGTGTCAATCATTTCTCTCTCGCGTGGCAGCACCAGCAAACAAACTTTTTACGCTCTGTTTTCTTTTACATTTATGATATTATGGTTGCTGGAACTGGTAATATTGTCCCTACCCAAACACGAATAATATTTTTTCGTATGCTTATGTCTTCCCGGTGCTTTACTATTTAAATCATCAATATAATTCCTATTGTAATTTGTCACCGCACATTTAAGTATTGCTACTACCACATATGTGATCAACTCTGGAATATGGATGATTTTCGTTAGTACTTTTTTTTTTGAAGAATTTAATTCTTCACTGTGTTAAGCAGTTAAAAATGGAAACAAGAATGAGCTAAAGCGTATCTCTGGATCTGTAAAAACAAGTGCTGCAGATTCGAATCTCGACGTCATCTTTCCTCCTCCACTTCTACTACGCCTCGTTTCTACCCGAAATCCAATTAATTACGAATAGTTCTGTATAGACATCACAGAAAGAAAAATTAATATTGGATATGTGAATCCCATGACTATAATTTCCAAGATCCTAACTGAAACAAGTAGAAATTTCAACAGTTTTTTAAATCAATAGTTGAGTGGAAGCTACGGAAGGAGACTAGGTCATGAGGATGTTTATAACTTTGTTATAGTTTTTGTCATCAGTCCACAGACGGATTTTAACTTCATACCACCCTATCATGTTTTGACATTTTCATTTCTACGAAACTATGGCATAAGAAACTATAGCATATCCTCTCAATCTAACACCTCTTCTAGTCAAATTTCGCAATACCTTCTCTTGTCACCAACATGATTCGGCATCTAGTCATTTTTAAAGCAATATTTTCAAAGATTGTAACTCTTTCTTTCCGAGTTATTGTCCATCTTTCACTTTCATACTATGTAATATTCCAGACAAATATCTTCAAAAACACGTATCTTATACATAGATACATGTTTAAAATGAGCAAATTCATTTTTCTTAATATAAACCTTCCTTGTTTGTACCAGTCTTCATTTTATGTCCTTACTTCTGTAATCGTTAGTTATTTTAATAATGTATCTACTTACTTACAAATGTAATTTCATAATATAATATTTCCTTTAACATCGCACTTTATTCAAATGCAGTCCGCTTCCGTAGTGTAACGGTTAGTAATATTAGCTGTCGTCCTCGAAGGCCCGGGTTTGATTCCTGGTACTGCAATAGATTGAAGAATGGCAAGAGGGCTGGGTTAAAATTGTAGGCACTATATGCAGCTCACCTCCATTCGGGGGTGTCCCTAAAAGGAACCGCACCACATCGGGATGAGGACACGAATTTACTCTTCATTAAAATGCTTACTACCAACATCCAAGTAATATTGTTACCCATTTCCGTTTCTTTAGGACTGGTAAAGACTATTCTGATGGGTGTAGAAATGTTGCGTAGTGAGATAAACTTTGAAATAAAGTTATTATTTCCGCTCCGCTATACACTTAGATGAAGACCATATTTTCAAAACAGACTTGTTTAAAGGCTGCTATATCGGACCTCAGTTTTCAATGATGTATCATTGTCAAACATTTCCATTGAATTTAAGTTGAAATTATTATTTTCCAAAGTCGGTCAAAAGAAACTCCATTTGTTACCTTATTATAAAACTTACTACAAATTACGAACCAAGTATATTTAAAGGTTCTATTTTTTAACAAAAATAGATCTTTGATTGAGACACAAAAATCGATGTGACACTTGGAATTTAAGTTTTGGGAGTTCTGGGTGGAATGTTTGAACATGAAACTCGTGGACGGGCTTCAGTCTTAGGCGGATCCTGAAACTTAAATTTACATTGCTCAATACTGAATATGTCTGCTTACCGAAGTACAGTGTTGATAAAAGCAGCACTTTTTCATATGCAGTAGATGGATAATGCTCTGCAATACTTAAGCCAGAATGAATCCAGATAACCAATCGATAGTTTTGAATGAACCCGTTACCTATTTGAGTAATACTGTTTTTTTTAAATCCAGGTGGTGAAATTTAGAACAAAATTTCCTAATTTTTGCGGTACACCGGTTGGAAATATAAATTCTAAGAAGTATCACTATCAATAACAAAGAATAATAAGATGATCTCTTTAAATTCTTTTTTTTTGTTTGCTATTTGCATTACGTCGCACCGACACAGATAGGTCTTATGGCGACGATGGGATAGGAAAGGCCTACGAATGGGAAGGAAGTGGCCGTGGCCTTAATTAAGGTACAGCCCCAGCATTTGCCTGGTATAAAAATGGTAAACCACGGAAAACCATCTTCAGGGCTGCCGACAGTGGGGTTCGAACCCACTATCTCCCTATTATTGGATACTGGCCACACTAAGCGAGCGCAGCTATCGAGCTCGGTTCTTTAAATTCTATCATACATACAACTGGACAAAATTGATGAACATCTTTAAGGAGACATGGGTCAAATGAAGAGACAGGAGACTAATTCTTAACTTGTACATGGGACAAAGAGTAAAAGTGCGACTAAACTACGGAGAAACCAACAGCCTGGGAATAGGAAGAGGAGTCAGACAAGGATGCTGTCTATCGCTGGGTCTCTTCGACCTGTATGGAGAATGACCGGCGAGAGAAGCTTTGAAAGGATGCGGAAACTTCAGGATTGGAGGACGCCTCATGGACACCATCAAATATGCAGAAGACCTGATAGTGTTCGCCAAAAATCAAAGACAACTGCAACAGATGATGAACCGGTTGGTGGAAACTGGAAGAAAATATGGCATGGAAATCAACATTATGAAATCAAAAGTGATGGGGATATCAAAACGGAAGAGACCCTTGAGGATAACTGTTGGCAATCGAGAAGTGGAGAATGTGAAGCAAAGTGCTTGGGAAGCTTGCTGACAAAGGATGCCCACTGCAAAAATGAAATTCGAGCAAGGATCGCCATGGCCAAAGTCGCATTCAACAAGAAGAGGACTCTGGTGACCAGCAAGTTGAGCTTGGAAGAAACTGGTGTAGTGATACACCTGGAGCATTGCACTGTATGGAGCAGAGGCGTGGACCATGAGAAAGAGGGAGAAAAAATACCTAGAAAATTTTGAAATGTGGTGTTGGAGGAGAATAGAGAAGATAAAGTGGACAGATCGGGTGACAAACGACGATGTACTGAGAAGAAAACTATCCTGAATACAATTCTTCAGAGGAAGGCCAACTGCATTGGACACATACTTTTTTTTTTGCTACTTGCTTTACGTCGCACCGACACAGATAGGTCTTATGGCGACGATTGGACAGGGAAGGGTTCGGAGTGGGAAGGAAGCGGCCGTGACCTTAATTAAGGTACAGCCCCAGCATTTGCCTCGTGTGAAAATGGGAAACCACGGAAAACCATTTTCAGGGCTGCCGACAGTGGGGTTCGAACCTACTATCTCCCGAATACTGGATACTGGACACATACTTGGACGCTACCTAGTCAGAAGAAGAATTCAATATGTGGATGACGAGAAAGACAGGAGATACAGCAGACTGAAGGAAGAAACTGAAAACAGGGAAAACTGGCGTCAGAAATTCTCTATACGAATACACGGACCTGCCACTAGGCAAAAATACTACATAAAAATATACATATGTCTGAATGTATGATTTACACATAATAGTTTATAGCATTTCATACGCATGTTTTATCGTACTTTTAAAATACCTGAGCCAGTTATACGAATTCTACGGATGACACTTTTTTTGGGACAACAAATGCTGTTCAGTCGTATTTGATCTGAAGTTTGTACACAACAGTATATCGATCAGTACTTTCCCCTGAGCTTTTTTTTTTTTTTTTACACGTCAAATTAGCCGAGTTTGTTTGATACGAACACCTGATACCTGAACCACAGATCACAGACGTAATGAGGTCCCTGGGTGCGAGATACACAATCACAATGCACACACACACGGCATTGAGTTCACTCCGCACAAGGATCCACGTAGGAGATAATTATGTTACAAAGTGCTATCAGTTAAGCATGTGTTAAATACTATAGGAGTAGGATACACTGACATTCTCACTACAGTCACAGCACATAACTTAGGACATTAATGCCTTTAAATAATCCAAAACCTATTTATTGAATTTATTTTGGTAGTGGTTTAACGTCACAGTTACTCAGATAAGTTTTCGGAGACGATAATATAGGTATTTCTAGGACTGGGAAGGAGACGGTCGTGGCCTTAATTGAGATACAGTCCAAGCGTTTGCCTGGTGTGCAAATGGGAAAGCATAGAAAACCACATTTACAATTGCCGAAAGGATAGCTTGAACCCACCATCTCCCGAAATCAAGCTCACAACTTCACGGGCCGTACCGCGCAGCCACGTCGCTTAGTACTGTGGATAAAAAAGCTTTTGGGAGCAGAAAATCTTATGTTAACATGTTTAATACTTTTGCCAATATTAGGTTACTAAATTTAATGCTATTTCAAAATGTGACCAGAATATATGTTTTATAGTCGTGTAATTGCTTTACTTTCAGGCCGTGTTTGTGATAGAGGAGTAAAAACTGGATTAACTATCTTACACGTACGTGGGAAATAACAGACATGAAAGTTACAAGAATAATTCCTAATACAAATCAGGGGGCTGATGACCTTCGATGTTAGGCCCCTTAAAACAACAAGCATCATCAGCATCAATACAAATCGGTGGAAACAAAGGCTGGAGGGTATTTGTAACGCCGAGATAAGGTTTAAGTTAGAAATGAATGGTCATTATACGGACCTGTACGGAAGGCCAGTTTCAATGATTGGGGTGGGGGAGGATGTCGACAAAGCAGGGCAGGTTACCTTGGAGAAAGGAGACTAATGGATGAGGCAATTGAGGATACGGAAGGAAGGAAGGAAGGAAGGAAGGAAGGAAGGAAGGAAGGAAGGAAGGAAGGGAGGAAGGAAGGAGGGAGGGAAGGAAGGGTGACAAATTTGTAGTTTTAAGGGACAGTTGATATCATGATCATGGCCTCCTATTTTATGAGAGATGTGAAGCACAGGAATGTAGTTATTTGAAAATTCGCGCAGATATTGGACGGAATTCTAACCGTAACCACCATGGCGAGAAACCAGTGACAATGCCACTCGGTTATCACGGCCCTAAAATGTAAAAATCAGAAAGCAGGGGAAATCTTAGGAGATGGATGGGACAAGGGGCTTGGTATATTTGTGGAGGCCCTGCAGATTGAACGTTAAGAAGCATAAGAGTCTGAAATAAAAATGTATGAAAGAGTATTATCATCATTATTACTACCGTATCTATTCCAGTGATTACCAACCGCGGTTCCAAGAAACATCTTTTGAAAAGTAGTGTTCGAATTCCCCCTTTTATCTCAGTTCCAGACTCAAACAAGCATGGAGATATTATACCAGTGATTTCCGACCATTTGGAATCCATGTCAGAAAAGCTTCGCTTCGTTATCATCTGGCATGATCACGAACTCTTTCAGCCTATAAGAAGTCGAGCAATTGGCTGAACTGAAATGTGATCGGACATTATACGTCAAATTCAATTAACAGTATCGTGGTGTATTCTGGTTATCGGTGAAAAATAAGTTTTATGCAATCTCGCAGAAAACTTTAAATATATTACTCTAAAACCAAACAACCAAATGGGCTATTTATTTCCATCGAAGAACTTCGTGTTTGCCTATCAAAGCTGCACACAAGAAAAAGATCTTTAAGAAAGAAGCTCAAAGATCATATTGAACAGTAAGTGTCAAGAGAATTGTGCATTTGGATGTCTTCTATTTTTTAAATTTATTTATTTACTTTTTATTTATTTTTTGACTAGTGGTTTAATGTCGCACTAACACATCGAAGAATTTCGACGACGCTCGGACAGGCTAGGAATGGAAAGGTAGCAGCCTTGGCCTAAGGTACAGCCCCATCGTTTGCTTGGTGTGAAAATGGGAAACCACAGAAAGCCACCTTCAGGGTTGCCGACGGTGTATTTGAATAACTGTTTTAAAATTTTAGCTGAAATTATACATTTTAAAAATGCTCTGCCGAAACGTTATTAATAAGCTGTAAATATCTTTATCTGAAATAATTTCCGTATACAATATAAAAATACCTCTTCAGTTATTTTTTTGTAAATTTTAAAATTAAAGTGAATGTATTCCTATGTAGATGATTTCTTTATTGGATATATTTTATTTTTTTAATATTTTGTATTTTATTCCAGTTTTATTTTAATATCTTATTTTGTTAAACATATACTAATTGCTATTTGGCTCGTCTATTGTACAATGCTATCTTATATTTTGCCCTAGGTTTAAATATGTGCCAAGCAGCCAGGGTTTCCGAAGGTTTAGTTAAATATTTCTAGTATTCCCGAGAGAAAAAAAGTTGGGGAACACCGCAAATTCTTTGAATGGACGAGAGACAATTTTAAATTATTCCCGGGTTAAGTTATTTCAGAAAGAATATTTCATTCTATTTTATCTTGTATTCGGGATCTCCCAGAAGAGGATGAATTCAGATTTATCAGAATTAAGCAGAAAAGCACTAGAGTGTATTCATAATTAGGAAACTAAAATACGATATTATACGTATTCAAATTTTGAGTGTGTTAGGATATTATTTACTAAGCAGCTCTGAGCTGGTTGCTACATTAAAAGGGGAAGAATCCTATTAGACACATAACGAAGACAAATACCGGGCATTTTGAATTGCAAATTATCATAATGACAGAACACTTTAACACAATCCGAGAGACAAGAAAGCGTGACCACGTCTTCAATCTATTTCAGAATTCAATATTCATGTTTCTAAAAGTAAAAAAGAAAGCGATTTCATTGACTTTTTACCTGCCAATATTCTTCGCTTGGGAAATGTCGGTATTAATAAGATGTCACATCACTGCACTTTAAACCACAGGTAATGTTTTTTTTTAACTAACAAAGAAGGTTGGAAAGTGTCAAAAGAGGTTAAATAATCCGGTACAGTGAAGCATGATGCCATTTATTCGAACACTCACTTCACAGGTATTTTACCAAATTCTCGAACAGAGTTCCCAAAGTGTCAAAACAAGTGAATGTGGTCGGGCCGCAATACGAAGTGACATTGCCGTATCGAGTGACACCAGATGGCGAGCCGCAGCACTAGTAATTGCTAACTTCTCTCAAGGCACACACATGGTGAGTAATAAAGTGTTACTTCTGTGACGTCAACTTCTGACGTTTTAAAGAAAGAGTGATGACGTGCGCTGCTCAGGGGTTGAGACTTCCAAGTTCTTCACTCGGAAGAGGCAGAACAACACATGATGATGAAAAGAAAACATCAGTACGGTACATCTGCAGCATTCCTTTACCAGATTTTTAAGAAGAGGTTAGAGTAAAAAACAAAAACCGAGGACTATTAAGAAGTAAGTCACTCAGTACTCTTAGCTCAATGAAATAAAATACTGTTTCTTAATGGAAAGCAGCTGAACACAGTTTAAATTCAAACAACGTGACTCCTTTAGAGGCCTGATATCTTCGTACATCTGTTACTGTTGTTGCTTAATTTTAGGGATTAGTCACGTCGTGGTCATAAGTATGAATTAGTCTCCCTCCCTCACCGTTAAATCTGTATTACTGTGATATCTATAATAATAATAATAATAATAATAATAATAATAAATAATAATAATAATAATAATAATAATAATAATAATAATAATAATAATAATAATAATAATAATAATTTTTACGTTTCACCAACTACGTTTAACTAAATTCGTGGTGTAGGGGTAGCTTACCTGCTTTTTACAAGAAGGCACTGGGTTCAATTCCCGAACAATATAGAGTGGGCTTCATGAGACCGACTGATTGTGAGTAGCTTACTGATTCGAGAGACAGTGGATCCGGGCAAGACAGACGAGCAATAATGCTGAGAATGTCGGCATGCTGATCACGTGATACTTTATTATCTGTAGGTCATCTGGCCGGGCAGCAGCAGTCTTGGCAGATCGAGGCCTTAATGGACTGTTCCACCACGATTTTGTATTTTGTTTGTAGCTACTTATATGGTTTCCCAGAGACGCCGAGGTGGCGGCCGGCATTTTATCCCCTAGGAGTTCCTTTACGTACGGATAATTCTACCTCCAAATACCTCCAAGGTTAACGATTTACCGTCTGAGCCACTCAGCCCTGCCGACTTCGCTAATCAGTTGACAGTGAATTAAATATATATTTGGATCTAGCTAGTAGATTTGTGTTAAATTTTATAACAATAATTAATATTATTATTGTTAATAATAATAATAATAATAACAATAATAATAACAATAACAATAATAATAATAATAATAATAATAATAATAATAATAATAATAATAATTTGCTCAACGTTTCTTCAAATGCTATAGATATAAAATGCCGCAGGGGTGTCCCTTAGGTGTTCCTTTTTGACTAGAAGCAAATAGCAAGGAATCGTCGTATTCAAACACTCTCAAATAGCAGTCGAGATCGAACCCGTCATGTTTGGAATGGAAGGAACGAACTGCGCCACTGAAAAGTATTAAGTCCATTAAAAAAAATAACGGTCTGACTTAATGGGGACTGAAGAAATGAGGAAAAACTGAAGGCCCTCCAAGTTGCCATTTGCATTGCTCTTGTGGAAATAAAAACCCTACAATTGGACCAATAGGGATAGAATATGAAATAGTAAAGAGAGAGTCCGGCCATAAAACAGTAGAGGCACTGCTATGTATAGCTCGTAATATTCTAATTACTTGTCCAGACAACAGGAAAAATCTCCTGGGCATGATTTCCCATTTTCACGCCATCCTGTACCTTAAGGCCACGGTAACTTTCTTGCAAGTCCTAGCCCTTCCGTATCCCATAGACGCCGTAAGACCTGTCTGTATTCCTACGACGTAAAACAAATAGCATGTATATATATGTGCCTATTTAAAATTATCTTTCTAGCAAGCTGTACTCCATACTATATAAAATTGTAACCAATCGGAATATGCACAATATGAAATTAAAGATGAAGTAATCTGTTTCAAAGTAAGGGTAACGCCGGGCTGAATGGCTCAGACGGTTAAGGCGCTGGCCTTCTAACCCCAACTTGGCAGGTTCGATCCTGGCTCAGTCCGGTGGTATTTGAAGGTGCTCAAATACGACAGCCCCGTGTCGATAGATTTACTGGCACGTAAAAGAACTCCTGCGGGACTAAATTCCGGCACCTCGGCGTCTCCGAAGACCTTAAAAAGTAGTTAGTGGGACGTAAAACAAATAACATTATTAAGTAAGGGTAAATAAATAACATGCTCAAAGTAATCGTTAAAAGAGTGAGTAATATTTTACAATAAAGTACCCAAGGAAATAAAATGTCAGAGCCTGAGATTAAAATAAGGCTAACATGTATGTATACGAGTATTTGTAACGTATTCAATCCTGTATTCATTACGGATAAGGGAAACATATTTTGAACTTCAATCAAAATACATATTATATATTCGGTAACGCAAAGCAAAGCAAAGCAAAGCAAAGCAAAGCAAACCTATCTCCATATAGGCCATGAAGGTACTTGGAGGAGTGGAAGGTAAAGGCTTCTACTATTCATAACCTCGGCAAAAGGGAGCTGTGACATACTTGGCAGATACGCTGTAATGCCTCGTCCATTAATATTAGCAAAATATAAGATGTAGACCTTTCGTTTTTCATTAAGGACCATCTTTATTTGGTACATAAACTGTGCGTAGCGTGTATACCACAAGAAATAAGGGACAGCTTCAACCGCGTCGCCATACCACCGACGGTACCGTATAGTGACAGGCTGGTATTTCGTGTTTATTGTTTGTTGTGGCAATGCAGTGTTTTTTTTAAAACTATTGTTTTGTAACTTTGTCAATCATTCAGTTATTTTATATTCCATAATGAAATATGAACTGCAAACTGTGAATGCAGTAAGCAGACATTCATTCTATGCTCTTGGTGCATCAAGTTCTGATGTTTTCCTTGTATGTACGATAAACATCACCCACAATATTGTAATTATAATCCCCGCGTTCAATGAAATACATGTAGGAATGCAAATAATTTGCATACGTGTTAATTATTTAAAATATAAATACTTTGTATCAAAGCTACATTGTAGATTAAATTTATAGTTTCTATTATGCATTGATTTGAAAGTAGTGTCTATTGATCTCAACTCCGTGTGTGGTTGTACCGGTTCGTTACTGGACTGGAAACGTGCCACAGTTCCTGTCGTGTGACTGGAAGATTTAGAGCAGTGTCATATTATTATTATTATTATTATTATTATTATTATTATTATTATTATTATTATTATTATTATTATTATTTGCTATTTGTTTTACGTCGCACCGACACAGATAGGTCTTTGGCGACGATGGGATAGGAAAGGCCTAGGAAGTGGAAGGAAGCGGCCGTGGCCTTAATTAAGGTCCCCGGCATTTGCCTGGTGTGAAAATGGGAAACCACGGAAAACCATCTTCACGGCTGCCGACAGTGGGGCTCGAACCCACTATCTCCCGATTACTGGATACTGGCCGCACTTAAGCGACTGCAGCTATCGAGCTCGGTTCATATTATTTTATAATTGTTATCAGTTCAATATGAATGTTGGATTAATACCGTTTGAATTAATGTATAATAATATGTGTGGTCTAATACAGTCTGGGCTTTTCGTCCCGTGGGCACACAGCACATAAGTGGGCAGCTTATCAGTGTATGTGCTTCAGCCGCCGTGACGTTGCCAGTGGAAAGAACAGTACCTTTTGCGCAAGTAGGAGACTGCAAAATGCCTACTATATGGGTAATCTGTTATAGCGAAAAGGTATAATGTACAACGCCACTACAAAACGAAACATGACCATTTGCAGGGGGAAATCGAATAAAAACGGTTGAAGATATCAAGTTCAAGTACTTTTTCATAAACTCAAGAAACAGGGAAGTCATAAAACACTAAAACGACGCACTTGTTGGATTAAGTATTACGTTTTACTGAATAAATAACAGAAATTTTATTTTTCTTACTGGAAATTTTGGTATTTCCATCCAAGAAATTGTAAATCGTAGCTTGCACGCTTCAATGTATCTTTGTGAAGCCGCTCAAACAAAACAAAAGAAAACAAAAAGAATGAGTGCAAAGTGTCATATAAATTACTCGCTGGTACACTTTTCTCAGATACCGTGGTTCAAATCCCGGTCATTCCATGTGAGATTTGTGCTGGACAAAGCGGAGGTGGTACAGGTTTTTCTCCGGGTACTCCGGTTTTCCCTGTCATCTTTCATTCCAGCAACACTCTCCATTCTCATTTCGTAGCATCTATCATTCATTAATGTATCACTTTGGGAGTGGCGACCCCATCGTAATAATAGCCTATATATGATTCATTCATTACATCCCTGACCCGGTCAATGACTGGAAAACAGGTTGTCGGTTTTCATTCACACTTTTCTCAGAAACAAGTGAATGTATAGATATGTTTGTTGTGGGTATCTACAGCCTTATCTACATTTAAGGTAAATTTATATTATGATAATAAATACAATAAAGTCTGATAAAGTATTAAGTGCGAGGATCATACAATAATACCATGCGCTTCTTCCTTCCTTTTTGAGCGACTGCACATTGTAACACAAAAATCGTAAATATAGAGAAGTAAAACCCTGTCTGTTAATATCGAGAACAGTATAAATCAAATAGGAACATTTGAAAATTATATGGTTTTTTTGCGATTATAGTGTATTTTCTTATCCTGTACTCCGATGAACAATTCGTTGAAAATTGTAAGAGGAAAGCTTCGTAATCACAATCGAAAGTCACTGCTCCTGTGCCATGCCGAATATGTTCGCTGTCTCCTGTTGACTGACGTGTACTTGACAAGTAAACTGTCCGCCATCTCCGTCAAACCATCCCGGTCACACTGAGCTGGTTTCAACGGGCGCCCAGCTGCGCAACTCCGGTCTAATAAATTATTAAAAACTATATAACCTGTGAGACAACACTAAAAAAAATTAAAAAAGGATTGAAACAAAATATAACAAGAAGATATAATAAAAACGCAATTGAAATAAAATGAACTGAAAAATAATAAAAGAAAAAAAGACTTTCGTGCGACTCGAACCACGACGTAAATGACCAGCCTGTCACGCTACCAACTGTAGTACGGCGGTGCGCTTGAAGTTGCCCCGTACTTGTGGTATACACGCTATCCGCACAGTTTGTTTGCAAATAAAGATGGCCATAATGGGAAATAAATCTGGATCTACGCCTAATATTTTGCTAATATGAGTGGACGGGGTATTATTATGCATCTGCCAAGTTTGAACCCAGTCGGAGAGTTGTTTAACTTTTTATTTTTATTTTTTACAAGTTGCTTTATGTCGCACCGACACAGATAGGTCTTACGGCGACAATGGGACAGGAAAGGGCTAGGAGTGGGAAGAAAGCGGCCGTGGCTTTAATTAAGGTACAGCCCCAGCATATACCTGGTATTTGTTTATTCGTGTCAGTAGTACAATATAGATTACAGATGAAAATTAGATAAAATATATATTTGCCTGGTGTGAAAATGGGAAACTACGGAAAACCAACTTGAGGGCTGCCGACAGTTGGTTTCGAACCCATTATCTCCCTAATACTGGATACTGGCCGCACTTAAGCGACTGCAGCTATCAGGGCTCGGTCAATCGGAGAGTTACAGTTGGTTATGTTCCCGTCTATGTGGGATAGAGTAAGTGGTTAGTCCTAAGCCTCTGTCTCCAGGAATTCATATGGTACATTTTTTGATGTAGGCTGAGTGAACCTAAGCGCCATGTGCCTCTACAGAAGTGGAAATCTCATTTCTAATTTTGCCTACTTCCTGATAAGGTCCATTCGGGTGAACCGACAACGACTCTGCAACCTCGGCTACGCAGCCCTTCTATATCGCAAAGTATATCTTTAAAACAATCTTAATAGACATTACAGAAAAAGGAAAAAAAAAGAGTGATCGGCTAAACATATTTTAAGTCTCCGAGTTCAAGCATGACCTACAGGAAGGAGCAGGTTAGGAATTTCTAGGTAAGTTAATACACGGAGATTTATCTACGCTTTGACAATTAAAGGGCACACTTTTATGCTTTTAGAATGGGTTTAAATGTTAACATTCGCAACTGCCCTAAATACTGCTGGTCGCTTTCCTAACACAAAAGAACTAAACATATTTAAAAAGTGTGTATGGGACAAATGCATTAAAGAGTAAGATAAGAAGTATTTACATAGCAGAGGAAAATGTACGTAACTTTGAAGCTGATTCTTCAATACAAGAGTCTACCCTGTTTCAATGTTGAAAAAATTTCTTATCAGACAAAGTCCCATACTACAAAAAACGTATAATTAACTAATTTCCTCAATTGTGGCGAAAGGACCCGGAAAGGTTTCAAATCGAGTCTTAGACAGCTCTATCAAACTAAAAGAAGAAAATCGAAAATCACTTCCGGCCTAAAAAAGCATAAAATCGCGTGTTTCTTTACTCGTTTTCTTTTTATTCAAATCCTAGTCAAATTAACTTATTTGCATAATTCTTTCTGTCAGGCGTTTTTGATTTTTGAAAAATGTCTACACCGGATGTAGTAATAAGGGCTTACGTAAAACTGTGCATTGACTCATATTAGCGCTCGTAGTGGTGCTTAAATGAAACAATGCACTGAACACATTAGCGCTCGTAGTGGTAGAAAAAGGCAAACTGCTAATCTAATTGCCAGATAACGATTATTAAGAAAAGGATTGTAAGTTTTAGCAATAGATAAATAATATATTCTCATACTTTATTATATTTTATTTGCCTAAAATTTGTAGCTCATATTCACAACAATAACGTCATTAGACAGGTTTCTCACATTTCAAGTCCGAGCAGATGACCACAATGCACTTTAGTTAAAAATGCGAACGTTTCCCGACACTGTCCTTCCGTCTTATCTGTTGAGCCATCTCCTCTACATGTTCGTGAAGACCGGGCAAGTTGGCCGTGCGGTCAGGGGCACGCGGCTGTGAGCTTGCATCCGGGAGATAGTCTGTTCGAATCCCACTGTCGGCAGCCCTGAAGATGGTTTTCCGTTGTTTCCCATTTTCACACCAGGTAATTGCTGGGGCTATACCTTAATTAAGACCACGGCCGCTTCCTTCCAAATCCTAGGCCTTTCCTTTCCCGTCGTCGCCGTAAGACCTATATGTGTCGGTGCGACGTAAAGCCACTAGCAAAAAATATGTTTGTGAGGTACCACAATCAAAAATTTTTTCGGTACTCTAACACAAAAGGCCTAACTCGGACATTAAATACTACAGAACCCTGTTCGTCGTATTCGTTTCTATTTCAGTCTCGGGTCTCATGACTTTTTCTCTCCTCCTTTCCAACCATTCAGTCTTAATGACAAACTGTTAACACTGTCCACTATTCCCGAACGTACCCGGAGCTAACGATCCGTGGACGGCGTTAAAACAACTTAACTTTATCATCTACCAGTTTATCACATAGTGTTTTAAACAGATCAGTTCCTATTTCCGCTGCCAGTGTTACGTTGTGTACACCAAATTCAGTTGATAAAAGATTTCAGATAGTCAATTAGAAAGGTATCCTTCAACGATGCAGTCGGATCAACTTTCTGAACAAGTTTGTTCAACTTGACAGAACATGCTGATTATTCCAAACAACTGCCGGACTTGCTATATTAGTTATATAGAATTCTTTGGGAACACAGGGTGGATCAGAGAGTTCCTCAAAAGGATGCCCCGGCGTTGACCAGTTCATTGTCTGTGGACAGCGGTGTTCACATGGCCGAAGCGACTACTCTCTTAGCCCTTTAGCTTTTGAGTGCTAACAATTTTCAGATGAATAGATAACTACTCTAGACGATGATAATTTCCCACAACTACGCACCTCATCATGGCTTTGGATCAGATTAAATCATTCTCCACTTGATTACTGTAGTATGCAGTAACATAGTTCTATATTATTGTATCTTCTATATATGTAAAATAAGAGTTTTGTCTGTACATTGCTCAGAATTTAAAAAAGAATGGTATTTCTGTATCGGTCGTGTTCATAGTAACAAGGAAATGCACTTTTTAATTTTCCGTAATTTCCGTCTGTCTGTACACGCATCACAAGAAAACGGTTGAAGAGAATTTAATGAAAATCGGTATCTAAAGTCCGAGAATAAGTCGCTAAACCTAGGCTATAAATAATCTTATTCACGCAGAGAGAAAAGGTAGTTTAGGAGAAGGCCTAAAATTTAATTCTCAAATATTTGTTATTAGTGGTCCTATCTTAATGAAAATCGGTATGCAAAGTCGGGGAATAAGTCGCTACAATCTAGGCCATACATAATTTTATTCACGTTGAATGAAATGGTAGTTTAGAAGAAGGCCTAACATTTAATCCTCAAATATTTGTGTTATTAGTAGTCCTAACAACAAATACTACATATCTGAAGTTATATAGTAATATAGTAATATAGTATTAAATTTCCGATTATTTATGTCTTATACATACATTTTCACCGTACCGGCTATGATAACAGAGATATTCATAAATATGAATTTTTTGCTGAGTCTACACTATATCAGCACCGAGTCACGAGAAAATGGTGCTTTCGCCCACCAAGGGTTCAGTATACAGAATTTAATGAAAATCGGTATGTAATGGCGGGGAATAAGAAACTACAGTCTACACTATAAATAATGCTGTAAGACGCCCTAATATCACAGAGTGGAAAGAAAACTAAATGTGAAGGCTTACAATACGGAAAGCTCATAAATATTGACCATTGTCTTTTGTAATGTGGTTTGTGCCTCTGTTGCCACTCATCTTCGATAGATGGGATTACTGCTGTATACAGAGTATTTAATTTGCTTTACGTCGCACCAACACAGATAGGTCTTATGGCGACGATGGGATAGGAAAGAGCTAGGAGTGGGAAGGAAGTGGCCGTGGCCTTAATTACGGTACAGTCCCAGCATTTGCCTCGTGTGAAAATGAGAGACCACGGAAAACCATATTCAGGGCTGTCGACAGTGGGATTCGAACGCACTGCCTCCCGGATGCAAGCTCACAGCTGCGTGCCCCTAACCGCACGGCCAACTCGCCCGGTCGTACCGAGTATAACAGCCTGCCTGAATATTGGCGGGAAGTAGCTGGGAGTTAGATAACTTTCTTCTTTAGCATGCCATTCCTCTGGTTCATACATTTGCCGATACTACTGGTACGTAACACACTGGTTCATCGCAGCATTCGAGCTATTCAATCCCTACCCTGAGGCACTGATTAGAATGAGCAGTATGCATATTTAATAGAAGAATGGCAGAGGAGTGTTCATGGCTGTCTGCGGCCTGGTCATTCCAGCTCTGGAACTTTGGACTGTTAGATAGGCACCGTAGTACTGTTCGTTAAAAGTGAGAAAATGTGCGGTTTCTCATTTGATCGAGTATTTAATATGGTAACATTGCTTTTAATCGCTACATTCCTCCTGACGTTTTCGTAATGGCCTAAGTTGACGTCAGTTAGGAAAACCGCAAGACAGTCTTTCTTAGGATCCCGTAGCGAAGCACAGTTACATCAGCTAGTTACTGTATTCAATACGTAAATTTTTTCAGCAATTTGAAAAGTGTTCGTCCGCATAGAAATGATATACCTTGAACGTGAAGAAGCCATCTAAATAACTTTTCCTTTAATGTTGAAAAATATTTTTTGGCAGACAAAGTAAGAGTCCCCATATCACGAAAAAACGTAAAAGTTAAGCAATTTCCTCAATTGTGCCGAAAGTTTAAGGGATAAAGAGCCTGGAAAGGTTTCAAGTGGTGATTCTTGGATTTATTTATCAAACTGAGTGAAAAAATATAAAAAAATCATTTCTGGCCTAAATGCTGTTCCGAAAAAACAGCCTAAAATCGCTTGTCTTTTTTATTCAAATCCTAGCCAAATTAACTTATTTACATCATTCTTTTTGTAATGTGTTTCTTGGTTCAATATCCTCAAGCGTTTTTTGATTTTCTGAAAAATATCCACACTGAATGTAATTATAAGGGCTTAAGCGAAACTCTGCATTGACTCAGAAAAAAGTGGTAGAAAAAGGCAAACTGCTAATCTAATCAACCGGATAACGATGATTAAGAAAAGGATTGAAATTTTTAGGAATAAATAAAGAATATATTCTCATACTGTACTTTATTATATTTCATTTGCATAAAATTCGTAGCTAATATCCCTAGGATGTTTTCGAAGCTTGTCTGAAGAGCTAGAACTGAGGATTCTTTTGCAGCGCTGATATCATCAAACTTAGAAGCTGAGGTTTTACATCCGAGCGCCGTGAGGTAAGAAAAAGTAAACAGATTACACTACATTTTCGCATTCGCAGCGTTGGAGAGTTTTTCGCGATCGGTATTTCTATCAGCCCAACGTTAAAAGTAATCAAGAATTAAACATGTTACTGGAAAACATGTATGTATGTATGTATGTATGTATGTATGTATGTATGTATGTATGTATGTATGTATGTATGTTCACCCCTCAGCCCAAAGGCTGTGTTTGATCCTCGACAGATCCACAATTAGTTGTCATAGATGGCCTAGTCATCACTGAAGAGGAAAATGAGTGAGATAGTTTCCCGTTGTTTTCCTCACTGAGTCAGAAATTGCTATTATATATCAGACCGCCAAGTCCACTGAAATATATGCTCCAACTAAGCTTATGAGCAACATTTTCACACCATTCCTAGCCGGGACTGACTGCATAAGGAATGGCATTACTAGAATCGCTCATACCTCAGTCATTTTGATATTGTCAAAGACAAGGATGAGACTGAGACAGATCATTGAAAGTATTAAAATTGCTCTACCAGAGGACGTAGATAGTGCACTGTAAACACTAGGTCTCGCCAGCAAAGGCATGGAAAACATGTAAGAATACTATTTTAAAAGTGCGTCATAGTTTGTCAGTGGATGGATGAGTCACACTGTGCATGTGGAAAGGAGGATGTTCGAACGTAATTTCCCTGATAAAATAATCTTACATCTTACATCAAACCACACTACCAACCACCACAGAAAACACGCAATCCCTCGACAGAGGTTTGGTGCACGGAAGAGCATCCGATCGTAAAACTGGGCCAAATCCACAGTAAGTGCTGACCCTAATAAAGTGGGAAAAGGCCAGAAATATAGTAACTCGTCACCATGGGCAATTCTTGTGACAACACCTGATACGTAGAATTACTCATTTAACGCCTCCATTCGGCAGAGCTGGTTATCTCATTTAAATATTAGTTTTTCCAATACCTACTTTTAACATCAAGGTTGACTGAACGTACGTGGTCGAGGATAATACAGACGTGCGTGTAAGCCAGCAGAAGAAAGAACTTGTTCCCAGGGGAGTCAGGTGGGCGGTGTTGAGTAGCAGTTGCACACGTAGCGAGTCATCGGCGGAGACACAAGGACAGTCTTCCTTCTCACGAACAGCACAATACATCTCAAAAAATAGAAATCGCACATACATTTTCAGAAAAATGTAGTTTCAAGGAGTTTGTACCCAAGACAGAAAGAGAAGTTGGCATGGGCGGAAGGTTCTTGCGTGAATTTAATCTTGGACATCTCTGGTCACGGTATAACAAGTATGCCTTTTAAAATATACTGGCGGAAAATGAAATTCCAGTACCAAGGTGACACGAGTTTAGAGGAATGCAATTTAGGCTAAGTAATTGTCTAGGTACCATATTTATTTCATTTAAGTTTCCAAGTCTCGGGTTCAAGTATGCGCGAGAAGACATGTGACATGGTGATACATTAATAATAGCTGTAGTGTCCACGATTTTGAATGCAAGCATGCATGGATTGTGTCGTACGGTGCTGTATGTCATTTTGTGGGATGGAGTTCCACGCCTGTTTTACTTGGTCAGTGTCATATCAGCAACGGTTAATGCTGGCATTTGATAATGCTCGATTGGTCGTCCATAATGTCCCATACGTGTTCAATGAGCGAAAGGTCTGGTGATCTCGCAAGCCATGGCAACTGGTCGACACTGCGTAGAGCACGTTAGGTGACAGAAGCGGTATGAGGATGAACGTTATCCTGTTGGAAAACACCCCCTTGAATAATGCGAATGAATGGCAACACAAACGGTCCGATCACTAGTCTGACGTATAAATCCGCTGTGAAGGTTCTTGGGATAACGACGATAGGAAATGGGACCACAGACCATAACTCCTGGTGTAGTTCAGTGTCGACGGTGCACACAGCTTAGTTTCAAGAACTCACCTGGCCTCCTCCTTACCAATCTACGGCCATCACTGGCATCAAGACAGAAACGGCTCTCATCTGAGAACACTCAGCCCTCAAATGAGTTCTATCTTGATAACACTGATGTCTCAGATGGCAGCGATTCGGAGTTAGTGGCAAAGACGCTAGTCTTGTTCGGAGCTTTCCCTCAAGTAACCGAATTGTTCGCTGTGTAACTCTAGCGCCAACCGAAGCTCTCATGGCTGCTGCCGATGCAGCACGATCCATTACAGCCATGGGGCGAATACGGCGGTCTTCCCTCTGCGTATTGGCCCGTATGCGACCGGATCCCGATCGTCTAAAGATAGTGCCTTTTAGTGAACATCGTTGATAATATCGATGTAAAGTAGATACGTCCCCGCCAAGAAAAGAATATCCGTCTTCTCGTAGCCCTATTACACGGCCTCGCTCAAGTTGCTGATAATGCCTTCTTCGCCTCCTTAAAGGCCTGTTTGGTTCACACTTACCTCACGTAAACACCGGACGATAACGAGTACGAAGCGAGTACTTAAAGCCAACTTTCTTTACAAGACCCTAGTGGCGCTACTAACACCACTCTACATCGACTAGCGCCTAGATTATAATAGGCGTCATCTTTCAGATGTGCAAACACGCCTCCCGAATTTAGTTTATCTAGAGATTTCGTTTCCCGCCAGTATATTTCGCGGGGATGGCTGCCCACTTGCAATTCCCTTTAAAACGATAATGACCGCCGTCAGAAAACATTTCGTCATCGTTCTACAACAAGGGTGACTTGTATTTTTCATTAATAGGTGTTAGGCAGACTTAAAGGGCGTCAAATATTTTCTAAAATTCTACGGAGGACTAAAAGATTGTCCTTCAGCCTAGAAAAACCGCGATATGAAATATATTTAACTAAGAATTCTGGCCTGTAAGGTTCTATCACGTATGGTTCAATAATGTATGAATTAATCAAGGAATTCTCGTTCTTAATAATAATGTGGGTACTACGGGTCAGTATTATTCAGCAACATCGTCGCACACAGGTATTTTTGGGCACAACACCGATTTGTGTTATGATGGCATTGGGAAAATGCGTGATATAATTAAGGAAGGGTGATCAAAGTCAAAAATAAGAAATCATAGTTCATAAAAGAATTTCAGGAACATTTATGATATTTTTGAGGTGTTTGTTGTGGCCATGAAAAGCAAGAAAATGAAAGACTTTCTAATCCGCACACATAATACTGCCGCATCGAAAGAGAAGAGGAGTTGACCAAGGGAGGTCAAATAAGAAGGAAGCGAGTAAGAAGCCTGACACAAGTAAGTTTAAACAATGCTAGACTCAGCTAGAGATCCTATGATCACCCACGCTCCCAGGATTTAGTCACCTGTTACGACAGATAGGGCATACTGAGGGTATGTTCTATACTCATCCACAGGGATGTGAAATTCGGAGTAAGAGAAATATTATGTTTTTTCTTGAAATAATAAGCAACAGTAAGTGTGTCTCTGGGGCAGAGTCCTCCAACACGATCCTAAACTCACAGAAAGTGAGTTCTGATGCATAACCGACACTGGAGTGACAGATGTCTACTACATATTTAGCTGAGCTGAGTTCGTCAATCGACAGAGCGCTAGTTTTCTGCCCTCAGCTGGCCAGTTCGATCCCGGCTCAGTGTATCTGAAGTTGCTTAAATGTTCCAACCTCCTGTCGTTAGATTTATCAGCAAGCAAAAGAATTCCTGCGGGACAAATCCGATGCACTTTAGCGTCTCGAAAAGCCCACCATCTGGTGCGACGTAAAACCAATATAATAATAATAATAATAATAATAATAATAATAATAATAATAATAATAATAATAATAATAATAATAATAATAAAATTACCTTTCATGTCCGGCTCCTTGGCCTTCGATTCAGAAGACCTCGAGTGCGATCCCCATCTAGACCTGGGAATTTCAGCAGCATTTGGTCCTCTGATTTGTGGATTGGGTGTTTGCGTTTGTTTCAATACACTTTTCTTAATATAGCACAGAGCACCATACTACCAGCCACCACAGAAACTCGCAATAATGAATGTATCTCTATGGCGTCCGGGAGGGCATTCGGACGTCAAACAGGGCCAAATTCACATGCGCGACACAGTTCGGACCCGCGCCCCACCAGTGTGCGTGAAAGACACCAGAAGAAGAAGAGAGAAAAAGGTCTCTGACACTTTAGGGATGTAGAGAACGTGTGATATATACCGCAGTTTGAGTTTTCCCTGAAGTGGGAAGGCTGGATGTAGAGCAAGCCGTTCATCATCCTAACTGTCCGAATGACGCATGCGCTAGTTGTTATTCATGACAGGCGTGCCACAATGCTGGAAACAACATCTTTCTCACGTTAATTAAGAGAGCAATGAAGTTGTCCGAGCCTACGTTCACTACGTCACACAACTTTAAGTCGTCAGTAATTCCTAGTGCACTTTGTAGGTTCGTTAACGTATTACGTAATACAACTGAATGTAAGAGATTAATATAACTAATGTACTGTAAATTTAGTTTTAAGCTGTAATGGGTACAACCTCGTACGGGCAAGCTTTGGAAGTATCGTTCAATAATACAGTAATCTGATATTTCAATATTCTCTAGCAAACATCTTAATGCATAACATTGAGAAGACGCTATCTTGAAACTTCCAACATTAATGAACAAATCTATGCAACGAAGTAACCACTATTAACACAGCATGACCACAACTAGAAATTTAAAAATGTTGCAGTAAGGGACTTATCTTTGGTCAGCCAACCTGTTTGCATTAATGTATAGCAGTCGTCTGACAACGTACGTTTTTGTAAAGTCTGTAAAAGAAGGAGTAACAATAGTTATCTGCGCCAAGGATAAGGTTTCGCGCGGCGGATCATCGAAGTCCCACTAGTGAAGTGAAATGAAATGGCGTACGCCTTTTAGTGCCGGGAGTGTCCGAGGACATGTTCGGCTCGCCAGGTGCAGGTCTTTTTGATTTGACTCCCCTAGGCGACCTGCGCGTCGTGATGAGGATGAAATGATGATGAAGACAGCACATACACCCAGCCCCCGTGCCAGACAAATTAACCAATGATAGTTAAAATTCCCGACCCTGCCGGGAATGGAACCCGGGAACCTCTGAACCGTAGGCCAGTACGCTGAACATTCAGCCAACGAGTCGGACACTAGCGAAGTGTGTGAGATATAATCCATACAACATGGCAATGGGAGTCTACCGGGACTGAGCTACAAATTTTGACCTCCCAATGTCAGCACTCTAAGCAAGAAAAGAGTGAGTTTTATTTAGGTTTAAAATGCTGTGTTTATGAACTTTGTATATTCATTATACAAGCGAATCCAGCTCTTAATAGCAGTCAAAAGGACAAAGGATACTCCCAAACCGTAATTCCTATATCATATTAAAATTGCACTGCACTGACACCACAATTATACAGAAAGGAAGAACTCCAGAAAGGAAGGCTGGTATATAATAGCACATTCTGACATGGTTAGGAAAGCAACAAGAAACTACCTCGCTCCTCATTTCTCTAGTACGCCTCTTCAGTGATGCCTAAGCCATTTATGACAGCTGATGATAATCCAAAATATCTTTGCCTTTATATTAACTCAAGAAATGTGTACAAATAGAGAAAAATCAAGATACCGGTACTTCTTTATCAATTTAAAAATTCAAAATATGAAATAAAATAATAAGATACCACTCCAACTAGCCTTCGGGATGAGAACTCAACAAACAAACAAACAAACAAACAAACAAACAAACAAACAAACAAACAAACAAACAAACAAACAAACAAACACACTGAGGGGAAATAGTTCAAATATGTTGCCACAATGCTCATCTATCGTAGATAAGCATTTGAACCTCTATGACGTCAAAACTAAGGTCAATCAAGAACAAAATCACTTTGAAACACAATTTGGGTTAGAGACCTTTCTAGCTGAGTGCAGTTTCATTTCCTGTCTTTAATTTATGTCAGACTTCATTAAGAGCCATCTCAACCTCTCGAAATCGATATACTGTATATCAGGATACAGTCCACCCTACTTCCCACTACAATTATCTCCTTCATTATTGGTACGGGCTGTTCACGCTTCGTCTCCGTTGGCGGTGATTCTGATCACAGTGTTGGTGTTTTCAGTAGGTTGTACCATACCATCTGTGAAAAACAGAAGACTTCAAAGGAGCGTGTTCTTCAATGAAGAAGACAAACATATTGCACTGTCAGCACAGACCAAATAATTATGTTTCGTCTTGTATTAGAACTGACGTCTCATGAGGTATTCCGCTATGGGAGATAGTGTTTTCGTGCATGAAGGCAAATAATTACATTATTATTATTATTATTATTATTATTATTATTATTATTATTATTATTATTATTATTATTATTATTATTATAGTTTGGTCTACTGTGGACCACGAAAAACAACTAGTTTGTTGGTTAGTATTTTCTTTTACTTCCAGAATTTCTTCAAACTTTCTTTCAAACTTTTCCTGGAATCCCTTAAATTCGTTTATCTTCAATCGAGGCCCCTCTCTATTCCAGATCTCCTTTGTATTCATTCCAACTTCTTTCATGTTTTTTCTTGTTTCCTCAACCCATTTGGTGGTCACCTTTAGTTTCGGGATAATGTACGTAAATGAAGATTTTCTTTGTCAACCTATATTCACTTACACTGAAGAAGTACCCATAAATTTTAAATCATCTTCTTGCGTACTGTATTTGTTATCTTCTCTACCTTTATGTACACATAATCATTTTTCTCTTCCTCCGTGTATCATCTGTAATTTTCTCCCGTCTTGAGATTCCTTAAGACTTTTCTTCTTTCTTTAGTTTTTTCTAGTTATTCCATTTCTTCTTTAGTATCAAGCATTCTAAGCTATAGATTCCTCGGCTTAACAATCGCAAATAGTGTCTGATCTTGGCATTATTGGATCGCTTTTTAAAAATAAATAGTCTGGAATCTCTGCCTTTCTCTTGTTCGTCCTTTATGAAAGTCAATCGACTGGATCAATTTTCTCTTCATTTCTCCAAACCTTGTATTCAGATGCGATGTCTGAAGAAGACCTATCCTTTCAAGCGATGTGGGGCTGCTTTCAAACTACACAAACATCCATCAAAAATAGCATTTTGTGGGAGCAAGTCGTCTTCTTGCATTCAATAATTATGAAAGCATTGCAACAGATCTAATCACTTGGCTATCGTTAAATCTCGCCATTTAAATGGCAGAGTTCGCTTGGAAACGCTTACTTCGCATATAAGCAACGTAACTGTGAGAGTTCGGTTTCAAATTCCTTAATGATGTATTGACACGGAAGAAGTAATAACGTGACTGCACTGGAACAATAGTGAACTACTTCCTACATCTGTTGTGGGGCACGTGGCCGTTCGGATTAAGTCTAGGCGGTTTACACATAATCTTTTTGTTACTGGACTTTTTCAGATTCCAATTTAGAGTGTTTAATTATGATATTTAATATATCCACATCTAATAATAACGTTATTGGTTTTACGTCCCACTAACTTCTTTTACGGTTTCCGGAGACGCCGAGGTGCCGTAATTTTGTCCCGCAGAAGTTCCTTTGCGTGTCAGTAAATTTACCGATACGAGGCTGATGTAATTGAGCACTTCAAATACCACCGGACTGAGCCAGGATCGAACCTGCTAAGTTGGGGTCAGAAGGCCAGCGCCTCAACTGTCTGAGCCACTCAGTCCGGCTATATACAAATCTTAATGCTGAGGTACCATCTGTACCTTGCATTCGGAGGTACTGGATGCGTTTTCGGGTTTGGTCAAGGACTTTCTTTTTACAAGTTGCTTTACGTCGCACCGACGATAGGACAGGAAAGGGCTAGAAGCGGGAAGGAAGCGGTCGTGGCCTTAATTAAGGTACAGCCCCAGCATTTGCCTGGCGTGAAAATGGGAAACCACGGAAAACCATCTTCAGGGCTGCCGACAGTGGAGTTTGAACGCACTATCTCCTGAATACTGGATACTGGCCCCACTTAAGCGACTGCAGCTATCGAGCTCGGTGAATCTGGTCTGAGGGTAAGAACAGGTTCCAGTTCATGAGATCAATTAAGGAACTATTTGACATAGGAGTTGCGAACCCTTCGTTTCTTGCCTGGAGTGGGCTATAATTTGGAATAAGCCTAGTTTTACGGCCGGATACCTTATGTTACTCTGTTGGTTCGTTGGTTGGTTGGTTAGGTAGGAAGGTTGGTTGTATATAAATAAAACACGTATGTAAATGAACATAAACACACACTTCACAAGCCAGATAAATTTACCACACGCAGTTCAAATTCTCGGCCCAACTGGGAATCGAACCCGGGGCCCTCTGAACCGACGGTCAGGACGCTGACCATTCATACAAGGAGCCGGGATTAATTATATTATTATTTAATATATCCAACTCGTGATGCTGGGGTAGAGTCTGTGCCCCGTACTCTGAGGTACTTGGTTCGTTTCCTGCCTTGGGCAATTCTGATCTTGAGGGTAAGAACAGGGTTAACTCCGGTTTGTGAGGTCAAACGAGGATCAGCCTGGTCTGAGAAGTGGCAAACCTTTTAATAAATGAAGAAGCTAGTAATTTTAAATGTCGGCATCCTTATTATAAGCACGGAACCTCCACTTTTCTGTGGAATGCAAGTGATAGGGACGTAACCACCACCACCACCACCACCACCACCACCACCACCACCACCACCACCGATTTTCCCCAAACTCTGGTGGAGTCGCACGTGCCAACTGCAGCGCACATTTAGATTTTGCCCTGTTTTATGGCTGGATGCCCTTCCTGATGTCAACCCTATGTGAAGAGATGTATTCACTACGCCATGCTTCTTCTAATAATAATATTTGTTTTACGCCCCACTAATTAATTTTATGGTTTTCGAAACGCCGAGGTGCTTGAATTTAATCCCGGAGGAGATCTTTTAAGGTGTCAATAAATCTGCCGCCAAGAGGTTGACGTATCGAATCTGCCAAGATGGGGTCAGAAGGCCAGCGCCCCAACGGTCTGAGCCACTCAGCCCGGTAATGTGTAGTGTACTGTGTATATATGAAGAAGAGTGTATTGAAACAAACACAAACCCCCTGTCCCGAGTCAGTTAAACTTAATGACTCCGCCGGTAATCGACCCCTTGGACCGACGGCCCGACGCTGGACAATCAGCTGAGGAGCCGGATTGATAGGGACGCAGCTATTTGTTACAAAAATCCCAATCGCAATGATGTGATTGGAAACGCGGCCGCGTTAATGAGAAACTAGTGACGGTGTCTTTCGTACCCCTCCCGCTCACTCTGAAAGCCAGTCAATAAGGTTGAGAAAATGCCATGTTGTTCACATTCAATTCCAGTACCTGCAGGCCATCTGGAAGGGGGGAGGGGGTAGTCATTTATGATGAAGTCCTCCATGACCTTTATGGACTACGGGCTTGTACGATTATTGAGGAGTAAAAGGTGTGTGATTTTAGTCACCCACCAGAGGCTACCTGAATTTTGAAGACCAGCCATCGTTAATTATACCCAAGGCAGTGCAAAGGAGCCATACTAATCGACGAAGTACTGTAAGTTTACTTCTTACTCAGAAAATACTATTATGGTATTGTATAACAATTCAAATGGTTGCGCAGAAAGTGAAGTAGCCCACAGAGGGGTCGGAAATGCATCAACTTTCGGATAGCTTTGCATTTTGTTTTTACGTGCACCGACACAGGTAGGTCTTATTGGGACGATGGGACAGGAAAGGGCTAGGAGTGGGAAGGAAGCGGCCGTGGCCTTAATTAAGGTACAGCCCCAGCATTTGGTTGGTGTGAAAATGGGAAACCACAGAAAACCATTTTCAGGGCTGCCGACAGTGGGGTTCGAACCTACTATCTCCCGAATACTGGATACTGGCCGCACTTAAGCGACTGCAGCTATCGAGCTCGGTTCGAATAGCAGCGTACAATCTAGGACGAAACCCTGCGTCAGGCCAAGCCTGGGAATCTCAAAAATTACATAAAATACAATTTTATTATATTTATTTTTCCAAAATGCTCGACTTTCTTAAAGGAAAAAAAAAAAAAAATCAGAACTGACAATCAATGATGTGATTGTCGTTTGCGCACACAGTAAAGTTAGACACTGTACGCTGGCAGGTCAAGAGTATCACCTAATATTTCGCTGGTTGATCTCGAATATTATAAAAGCTATGTCCCTAATTTGGTGCCAACTCTTCACGCAAGCTTTCGAAAGTTCAGTAACCGACTAATTTAGTTCATGGGTGTTTGTTTTAATATGCTGGATGCATGATTGTTTCCATTGTACCCTGCCGTGGTATTTTAATTGTAATCTCTCATTATTTTTAAAAGACAGTGTATCTACTTAACAGTTACGGAGTAATAAATTTCCTCTGGCATCATTCCTAAGACCAGCTGATCGGTACTGTGGAGCTTGCCCACTCGAGCGCGCTTGAACTCGAGGAGTCCTCACACTTGTTCTTATATTCGTCATGATGAGTACTTTGGTCACAATTTTCCTGGTAAGTTGCGTTAAAGACTATGCTGAAACCATCGTCATTGATTGATGTGATGAAATGAAATGGTGTATGGCTTTTAGTGCCGGGAGTGTCCGAGGACATGTTCGGCTCGCCAGGTGCAGGTCTTTTTATTTGACTCCCGTAGGCGCCCTGCGCGTCGTGATGAGGATGAAATGATGATGAAGACAGCACATACACCCAGCCCCCGTGCCAGAGAAATTAACCAATGATGGTTAAAATTCCCGACCCTGCCGGGAATCGAACCCGGGACCCTCTGAACCGAAGGCCAGTACGCTGACCATTCAGTCAACGAGTCGGACGATTGATTTGATAATGGAAATCTACAACTCTTGATTAAAACCAACAACTACGTTTAAAGGCCAAACAATGTTTATGAGGTGTGTTTGTTGTATGTTTAGTCCTCAGCCTAAAGGCTGGTTGAATCCTCAACAGCTCCGCCATCAGCTGTCATAAATGGCCTAGGCATCACTGAAGAGGCGTACTAGGGAAATGAGGAGTGAGGTAGTTTCCCGTTGCTTTCCTCACCGAGCCAGAAGTTGCTATTACATATCAGTCTGCCAAGCCCACTGAAATGCATGCACCAACTGACCCTATGAGCAACATTTTCACACCATTCATAGCACGGACTGGCTGCATTAGGAATGGCATTACTAGTATCACTCATACCTCAGTCACTTTCATCTTGTCAAAGCCAAGGATAAAGCTGAGACAGATCAATGAAAGTAACAATATTGCTCTAGCCCATACCAGAAGACATAGTGCACCGTAAACACTACGTCCTGCCAGCAAAGGCATGTGTTTGTTGCAGATATTCAAATTATTATAACGGCGCACAACAGCCAGTGCGAAACTTCTCGTACTCCTGTACTGACGCGATCCAGCTTACCTCATCGTAATCAATTGTCAAGCAAAAAAACAAAAGAAAGACATCCAGCTCAGCAGGAAGATCCTGGACTAATCGGAATAATCTCCTGGTGGCTGTGCAAAGTCAGGGCAAAGAGACAGAGGAAGGCAGGAGGCTTTGGATTACGTCACGTGACTGTACAGGAATGCGCATTACGACTGTCACTTGTTCGCTGCTTCTTTTGCTTTACTTTTTTTTTTTCTCTTTCTGGGTGCGTTGTATGTGTGCGTTGTTATGCGTAGAGAAATATACCGACCTAGAATATAACTTATAGCAGCAGGGACGCTAAGAACAAGGTTACAGTATCATAAGACTTTTTACAATATTCACTGTACAGTTGCTGCACACTAAAGCAAAGCGTTATGAAACTCATGTATTGTGCCTATACATCAGCTACCTAGTCCAGGCAGTAAAAGCGTGCCCTGTTCGCCTGGAAGGACGTGAGCTCCATTCCCGTCAGGAAGTCGAAAAGTACACAAACCACATTTCATGCTTTGGTTTTCTTGTTTGTTTGTTTGTTTGTTTGTTTGTTTGTTTGTTTGTTTGTTTAAAGAGGCCTAACATCTACGTCATCGGCCCGCTTTGGCTTGCTTTATATCGTAAGAAATGGTAGATGTGGTATATCGAAACTGATCAGAAATAAATAAATAAATAAATAAATAAATAAATAAATAAATAAATAAAAATTATGAAAACAGTGTAATGCAAAGCAATAAATCACCAAGGTGTATGAAATATGGGCGTGCCAGCCTCTTATCCAGAGGCCCTGGGTTCGATTCCCGGCCTGGTCAGGGATTTTTACCTGGACCTGAGGGCTGGTTCGAGGTCCACTCAGCCTACGTGATTAGAATTGAGGAGCTATCTGACGGTGAGATAGCGGCCCCGGTCTAGAAAGCCAAGAATAACGGCCGAGAGGATTCATTGTGCTGACCACACGACACCTCGTAATCTGCAGGCCTTCGGGCTGAGCAGCGGTCGCTTGGTAAGCCAAGGCCCTTCAAGGGCTGTAGTGCCATGGGGTTTGGGTTTGGTATGAAATATGAGGACAGTTAGGTCACGAATGATTATAGAATAATAAATAAAAGTGACAGAGTGAACATGAGGTCTCAAAGAATTCAGATTATTGAGGGGGGAAATAATCGCATGAAATCTTTCATCGATAAAAGACAGCCAAATTATCACCTTAACTGCGGTTATTAACTAAGTGGAAAACAAGCAAGAAATGTTATCAGTGGCAATTATTAACTGTCAGTTTACTTTCTTTTCCTAATGTTTAAACGTCGCCCCAACTGAGACAGGTCTTTTTTGGCAAAGATATGATAGAAAGAAGCGAAATTGTTCTTAACTAAGGTACAATTGGAAACCGTGGAAAGCCATCTTCAATGCTGCCGATAGTGGGATTCGAACCCTCTATCTCCCGAATGCAAGCTCACAGCTACACGACCCGAATCGAGCAACCGAAGTGTTCTGTGTGTCAACTTACTAGCCAGCAGTGTAGAGTTACAGATATATCAGATCGTGTGAGCTCTCTGATCGTTGGAGTGGTCAGGGCTTGACTAGCAGAGTACTACTGGCTAGTAAAGGAACAGGAAAAAATTAAACAATTTACTCAAAGTGATTGATCAGAAGAATTCGTGCAAAAAGTATTGTAAACGTATCAATCACTGGAAATACAATTATTATAAAACACATTTTGACAAATCACGCTGACACTAGTTTAGAAGCGGTGGAAGACAGAGTGTCAAGAATAAAAGTCTACATTTTGGTATATTTCTGAATTACGTTTTTTTGGGTACAAGTTGTTTTACGTCGCTCCGACACAGATAGGTCCTATGGCGACGATGGGACAGGAAAGGGCTAGAAGTGGGAAGGAAGCGGCCGTGGGCTTAATTAAAGTACAGCCCCAGCACTGGCCTGGTGTGAAAATGGGAAACCACGGAAAAACATCTTCAGGGCTGCCGAGAGTGGGGTTCGAACCCACTATCTCCCGAACACTGGATACTGGCCGCACTTCAGCGACTGCAGCTATCGAGTATGACAGTTTCATAGGAATGCTTCCACTAGAGATGTGCTTGAAAATATTGTGCGGTTTCTGAACAGTTTCCTTCCCGAACAGCACTGTTCACACTTTCTCTTTAGTAATACTAAAATGTTATTTGCCTTATGTCTCACTAACTACTTGTACGGTTTTCGGAGACACCGATGTGCCGGAATTTAGTCCCGCAAGAGTTCCTTCACGTGCCGGTAAATCTACCGATACGAGGCTGAAGTATTTGAGCACCTTTAAATAACATCGGCCTGAACCAGGATCGAACCTGCCAAGTTGGGGTCAGAAGACCAGCGCCTCAACCGTCTGAGCCATTCAGCCCGGCTCTCTCTTTAGTTACAGGCCGGCCTGAGTAGCTGAGGCGGTAGAGCGATGGCGTTAGGTCGAGTTGGCGGGTTCGATCTCAACTCAGTCCGGTCGTAGTTGAAGGTGACAGGATACGTCGGTCTCGGTCGGTAGATTTACTGGCATGTAAAGGAATTCCTGCGGGACATAATTCCGGCATCTAGGCGTCTCTGAAAATCGTACTCGTTAGTGGGACGTAAAGCCATTATTATTATTATTATTATTATTGTTGTTGTTCTTACGGGAATATCGTGGATCACAGAGGTGTAAGAAAGAGGTGGGGTGAATGGGTGGACAAGGAATTGACCAGAGCGTAAGTTAAATAAATTTTGAAATGTTATTTCTTACTTTCCGTTTTAATAAAATTATAGAATATTTGGGACAAATACCAGTCGAGAAAATCTAAATGAGCTCGTCAGCTCCCACAACAACAGTGGACTGTAAGTCCGAATATCAGGTACAAAAACTTGAGAAAATCATCAACACAATAACATACAAGGAATGAGCACTATAGCCATGAACAGGTACACTATCTTATAAGAGCATGTTTCCTCCATTCACTTATATAGTCTAGGAGTCTGAGCTCCGAAAGTAAATTCAGTCCAGCCTCTCAGAGGCATAAATTCTTACATCACAAAATTAACTTGGCAATTCTCATACAATCACTTGGTCCTGGTTTGGCCTCATCGTCTGCTCAACAGTTTTATAATTCACGTGTTCCAAAAGGAACTTCACATCATAATCTATTGTTTAATAAAATAGGGGCGTGACTGCCCATACTACTGGCCTTAATATGAAAAAGAAAAGGTTGATTATGATCAGCCAAAAACAAAATGTAAGGAGGCGAAAAACCTGCACTCCTTCTAGAAAACTCTTAAAACCCTAAGTGGGCTTATGGCCCGAAATTACACAGGCTAAGCCTATTCTACAGATGGATGACTAAACGAGAAATGTTAAATACCAAAAATGTTAAGAATTTAGAGGTTCAGAAAATTTTAGTTACCCCATACCAAGTTGAATGGGAATCAACAGAGGGTGATCATTGTTCTCTTAGTTTGCATGTTTCCCAGCAGGAATTTGAACATAGTCTTCAGACTTGCTGAAAATCTACATTTAAACCATAAAATTATAACTTTACACGAATAAAAGAAGTTTGAAACTTTCCCCTCAAGCTATCTGGCTGGAGCTATCACATATTATGAATTTCTGCCATTACCATGCTTGTTGGGCCTTCCGAACTCAGACCTGCGGTCCCTGCCTCCGAAGAAAGCGCCACACTTACTAAACTGGAGCTATGAAGATGACAATAAAGACCTAAAGTGCCCAGCTTTTATAGTATTTCGAGGGGAAGTTTCCAGAACTCTTTACAGATAGGTTGGATGCCTGTACACACCCTCAATTTTAATTGGCTAGAGAAAATATTCACAAAATTTCTGATTGATTGATAGCTATTGAAGAAGGAAGCAGCGAGAGTGCTGACAACTTTGATACATGAACAAAACACTCTTCAAAACTTAGGTTAGCCAACTGTGAAAATATACATTTCTTAATAAATTGAATAGAGTTCGACCCGCTAGGGAGAGCAATTAAACCGATGATAGAGACATCTAGCGGTTGAAAATCCAAGTATCTTGCATAACGTTAGTTCAAGTTCAGTTACATAGATGACCTTATAGAAGGCGCGCAGTTTAACTGGACGGAGAAGGTGTACCCCGATACAATTATTATTATTATTATTATTATTATTATTATTATTATTATTATTATTATTATTATTAACCTTCATATTTAGTTACAAGAATTTATAGCTTGTAGATCTACCTCTCAGTATAATAACCAACAATCTCTCAGTTTCTACTTGGGAAGAAAGACTGCTTCTTCGTTTTGTTTTAAGTTGTGGTCAGTATGTCACTTTAAATTTGTCACAGATAAGAACTGTCATGATACACTTACTGAACTTTGTTCCCAGCAAATTATATACCTAGCTTTATGTATCCTGCTCTGACAGAGATACTTCACATGGATTAGCAAACAACCAAGCAAATATTGTATATACAGAGATATTCGATTTTTAGCAGAATTATCAACTCTCCACACTCATAAGTCCAAGTTGTTCAACCAAGTGATTTTGTCCCTTAGCACGTAACTTACTTATTTTTCAGAGATAAGGTATTTATTTGAATGGGATTCAGCGACTTTCAAACACTCTTTAAGACATAGAAAATCACGTATTAAAGTACCAAACCGAACCGCATGATTCAACAGCTCCGAAGGGCCTTGGTCTACCAAGAGATTGCTGTTCATCCCGAAGGCCTGCAGATTACAAAATGTCGTGTAGCCGGCACGTTATTGTTGGCTTTCTAAACCGGGGCCACTGTCTCACCATAAGATAGTTCCTCAATAATTGTTCTCACGTAGGCTGAGCGGAACTCGAACCAGCCCTCAGATCCGTGTAATAGACTCGGCTCTGGAACCCGGGACCTCCGTGTAAGAGGCAGATACACTACCCCTACACCAGTACCAGCCCATTCAAGAAATAGACAACTCAGATCAGATGCACTATGCTGTCACATCACATAAACAAGCCTTTCTAACCGTTACCATGCCCCAATCTCAAACGGAATTTCCGGATAACCGGTTCCGATTGAGGATTTTAGACCGATGAGTGCTATCTCCTCAGATGGAACAGTGTACTAAACTGCACTGGTTTGTGTGGAGGAGTACCCTGTTACGGGGGTCTGAACTGGTCAGAATGTGACCTGCGCCTCTTTTATAGGGGACGACGAACTTTGGAGACCCTGGTTATGATTCCAGGGTTTCACTGTTCATCAATGATGGGTGGTAGGTAGAACTTAGTTTGGTTGATAGTAAGCAGGTGTGGACGTGGGACACCCATTCGGGTGGTAGCCACGTCCGATGTTGCTTAACTGTCGATGACGCTTACAACTTACAGTGCTGAGAAGAAGAAGGTTGAAGAAGGGAGTCAGCAAGGCGATTTGTTGGGAGGTGGAGGGCTGATTAGGGCTTTCATGGAGTGGATAACCAGAAGTGTCTTGGCGGGAGTGGTTGGGTGGTGGGCTAGTACATGATCAGTTGTCTGCTTGGCATGGTGGGTAGAAGGGGTGTGTTTTGGGCGGAAAGTAAGTTTAAGAGTAGACGGAGGAGGTTGATGGGGTCTTGGCTGGGCTGTGGGGGAGGGGGATGGTAATATGGTTGAAGGTAGGGGGAGAGATACTGAGATTTAAGAGAGGGGGAGGGTTATTAGTGTTTATGTGGTGTGAGTGTTTGTAGTGCGCTTTGACTGCTCGCTTGATGTAAGGGCAGCCAGGAAACGAGGCGGCGTGACTGCCTTCACAGTTGGCGCATCTCGCCTGGTCCCGTGGTACCTTGCAATCGGCGTGGCGCTGTCCGACTCGTTGGCTGAACGGTCAGCGTACTGGCCTTCGGTTCAGAGGGTCCCGGGTTCGATTCCCGGCCGGGTCGGGGATTTTAACCTTAATTGGTTAATTCCAATGGCACGGGGGCTGGATGTATGTGTTGTCTTCATCATCATTTCATCCTCATCATGACGCGCAGGTCGCCTACGGGAGTCAAATGGAAAGACCTGCACCTGGCGAGCCGAACCCGTTCTGGGATATCCCGGCACTAAAAGCCATACGACATTTCATCGGCGTGGCGGTGTGGACCGCCACATCTATTGCAGCGGGTAGATTCCGTGCAGGATGCAGCGGTGTGATTGAGCTTTAGGCAGTTAAAGCATTGAGTGATAATGGTGGGGGGAGGGGTTTTGTGTAGTCTTGTAAGTGTAGGTGTGTTGGTGGGTGAAGTGTGCCTGGGAGCAGGTTATTATGCCTGTTTCCAGCCTGAGTGTTTTTGTTCAGTGTGCGTGCGATAGGGTTACTGGGCCCAGATCCTGTGTCTGTTAGTGTAGGTGTGAGGTTGGTTTGGGTTTGGGTGGACTGGGTAGGCGGGGAGTAATGATATGGGTGCTGATTTCGGAAACACAGTGAGTGGTTGTGGATTGAGGCGCAGAGTCGGTTTGGGATGCAGAGATATTAACGGGGTTAAAGACGATGGGGGAGGGATATTGGCATGTTGAAGCATGTTGAGGATGGTTGATATTGGCTTATTGTAGGTGGGGGTAATGATCAAGTGATTATTGTGGGTCTCCTCAATGACGGCAATATGGTAGGCTATGATTGGTTCTATTGACTGTATAACAGACTGACGGATGATGGGAACAGGTCCAGGGTTGGTTAACGGGATAATTATGAAATTGCATTTGGAGGAAATGGGGGAGGGGGTGTTTTTCCTGGTATAGTGGTAAGAGACATAGGACATCAAGTATCCCTATCTCATGTGCCAATTATTGAGGACGACCAATGGAGATCGGTTGAAAGCACTGCTCTAAGGTTATGTATTTTCCATCAAAATAATGGTGAATTATTATTCACTGTTCTTCTTCTTACCCATAGAGAAAGGAAGTCAGAACATTATTCTGTTTAAAATGAAATACTACGACTTTGACTCTGATCTTAGGGACTTTGCCTACATTTAGGTAGGCATTTATGCAAGTGAATACTGGAATTTTCATTGTTCTCGCTTGTTGTCAAACGATCATAATGCGTCGTCACCTCATATACTTTCACGTGTATAAGCTATACCATACAGCCATACAATCGTGTCCTCGTCCCGGGGTCAGGGTGGTGCAGTTTATTCAGGCACACCCCCAATGGAGGTGAATTGCATGTACCATTTTAACCACATACCCAAACTCCTTCCAATATGAAATTTCTGGCAGTGCCGGGGATCGAGCCCGGGTCTCCAAGGACAGTAGAGCTAACCGTTACGCTACGGAGGCAGACAACAGCGCTGGTGAGATCTCGTAACACGCAGTATAGAGAGGTGTTGGATAGGACCAGGATGAGGGATCGTACAGTGTTGGCTGCGAAGAATTGGAAAGGTACTAGCCAACCCACCAGAAGTAAACTGTAGCTCACGAAAGCTTTGTTGGAGAATTGGATACTCTTGTTGTAGACTTAAACTCTGTTCATTCGGACGATATTAAACAGGACTAGGCAAGCTGATATCGTAGCATGAAATAAGGCACTATGATTTTTTGAATTTGACACTGAAGTAGCTGCTCCTGGACCTGAGTAGCATGCCTTCTGATATTTAACTTGGAAAGAGAACGGAAAATCTCCGGAATAGAATCACAATCAGACTACCACACCGAGAGTCGAACCTCAGATATTCGGACAAAGCAGCCCTCCAGCCTTACTATGGAACGGACATAAGCTAACAGTTATGCTACGTTAATAGATATAACGCACGTAATCAAACTACCCTATTTCACTCACTGTATTCCCAAAAGATCCTCATGCGTCATCACCTCATACACTTTTGTGTGTATAAGCTATATGATAAAAGTTATTTAGATCTATATGAGTGTAGAGCACTGCAAGTTCCAATATACTTACCAACGAAGTTGAAATCTAACATCATTTATTTGCTTCTCTAACAAAAGCTGTTCTGTTTTGCTCTGTTCTTTTAATTTTTCAACTTCTATAGAGGTCTACTGTATTCTCAAAACAGGAAAATAGCTTTAGTTACCTGCTTTCTGCAATCAACACTATTGTTTTTATTTGTTTTAAAAACATAAACTTCCCTCCCTGTTCTCCTGTCAAACACGTTGCAAATTCAAGGAATCTCTCAGTGCTACAACTGAGCAGGTCAGTTTAAGGGAAGGCCTTTTATTTTTTTAAATTTTTTACAGAGCGAGTTGGCCATGTGGTTAGGGGCGTGCAGATAGTGGGTTCGAACCCTGAAGATGGTTTTTCCATGATTTCCCATGTTCACACTAGGCAAATGTTGGGTCTGTGCCTTAATTAAGGCCACGGCCACTTCCTTCCCACTCCTAACTCTTTCCTATCCCATCGTCACCGTAAGACCTATCTGTGTCAGTGCGACGTAAAGCAACTCGTAAACAAAAGTTCAAATTTATTTTTTTATGTTGTCGATCCATAGCACTACGAGTGCACAGTCCAGGTAGCTCCACTTGAATCGACGTCAGTAAGTTGGCGAACTAGTTTTGCCCACACAGATAAATGACGAGATGAATGTAAGTATTCATAACAAAAATATACTTTGCATATTTCAGAAACTGTCTAATACCGGAGTGCTTTTAGTAGTTATCCTAATAGACTGGTAATCTTTATATTGTCAGTCGGAGACAGAAATATTGTATCTTAATTACAATAAAAATAATACACCTAAATGTATCTTTATCTAAGTCTGGGTTTAGTTAATTAGCAAAGTCGCTTGAATGTTCTATGTAACATAATGGTGATTTGCATTATGAAGCGAAGTTATCAGGGCTTAGGAAGCATTAAGTCTACATCATGGAACAACTATTTAAGGCATGTCATACTTTGCTTCTGACAGACTCATTCGTGGACACACCGTTCACCTGTGAAGTGTGTCTTAAGACAAGCTGGCTGGCGAATAATTACAAGTCATTTAGAACTTAAGTATGGCAATATTGGAAAATATACTTTAAGTGACAGAGTTATCTTCCTCTCACCTAAAAGAATACAAAGGACTTATATATATTTGCACATTGTTATATCATCATAAAAATTCAGTTTCAATTTCAATTCTCAGAACAGAAAAGCTGTAGTTACGTTCTTTTGCAACCAACACTATTGTTTTATTTCTTTTTATAAACATAAACCTCCCTATCTTGTCATAATTTCTCTTGCCATAAACTCGTTGCATCGAAGGATACATCACATTCAATTCACGAGACATAATTTCACTATACAGTACCAGTTGTGTGACTGGAATTACAGTCTGCGCCAGCGAACGCCCTCTGATGCGGATAGCCCAGTGCCCGCTCTCAGCCACTTGAACACCAAGGTGATATTTCAAAAAATAATAGTCCGATGTATAAATTAATTACATGAATTCGTAATCGTACTAACTTTTCTTCTAATGACATAAATTAATATCATCTCTCGAGATGCAGTTGGATATGTCGCAGGTAACGAGTTATTTTCTTTATGCGTTGAAGCCACTACGCTGATTCTCAGCTCGCGGTCAATCGTCGATTGTGCTCAATTTAGAAAACGAAGAGGGTGTCAATATTGCTGTTATTAACAGTCCCACAGGAAAACATACCAGAATGGTTTACGACCCCTTCAATAACATTACAGAATATGAAAACAGAATATCGATATCTTCAATGGATTAGAGGTTATTTCGGTGTAACGTGTTAGGCGAATATCCTGTGTATGATGTAATCCTATTAACAGTTTTCTCAACACTGTCCTCTTGTTATTAGTCAGAGAATACCATCATATTATCACGATCCGAAGGAAGTTCGAAATACTTTTTCTTGATCGCATAGGTTCTGAAGACTTACGAATTGTCGTTGTTATTGTATTTCCCAAGGTGTCAGAGAATTTTCTCACTGCTCTACAATGTCCTATTGGATTGTCACAAATATCCTCAGTAAGTTACTGTCGATAATATATAGATTATCAATAAACCATATATATTGTAGAGCCTCCATGGTTCAGGCCGCAGCGCGCCGGCCTGTCACCTCTGGGTTCCGTGGTTCAAATCCCGATCACTCCATGTGAGATTTGTGCTGGACAAAGTGGAGGCGGGACAGGTTTTCCTCCGGGTACTCCGGTTTTTCCTGTCATATTTCATTCCAGCAACACTCTCCAATATCATTTCATTTCATCTGCCATTCATTAATCATTGCCCCAGAGGAGTGTGACAGGCTTCGGCAGCTGGCACAATTCCTATACTCGCCGCTAGATGGTGGCTTCATTCATTCCAGTGATCACCAGCAGGTGCGATCACCACTATTGTGTAAGAAAGAAGTAGATTCTCGGAGGAAACTTCAGCAGAGGCAGCGAAAAGTTACCGTACTATGCAGGGGAAGTCGGGGGAACAGACTGCCCGAAATCCATTGCTGGACTCACTAGTAAGCTGTGGCAGCACGGGCGGGCTTTCAACTTCATTGCGGTAGGCCAGAGTTAATAATGAATGAAGTTGAAAACTAATGTAGATCTTTCCCTTCATCAAAGCAGCTGTTGGAAATTATATCCATCGTTCTCGATACAAACGCTGCACCGGCTTAAAAAAAAAAAATCCGAAACACGTGTATCTCCGCCTCTGAAATTACACATCACTTTCATTCTCCAGGGCTTCAAGAGTACGTGGATTGTTCTTGTACACTTGTTCATTTAAAACTCCGCACAAATTAAAATCACAGACATTTAAATCGGGGGAACGAGGGGACGAGATTCCACGCCTAATTATTGGCTCATCGAACATCTGTTCTAATGCATGCAATGGCTGATGACCTGTATGGGCGGTGGAGTTATCCTGCTGGAAATAAACATATTGCTCTTCTTCTTCTTCAGTCAATATTTCAAAAAGAAAAGATTCGCAGTATGTTTTGCACATAATGTTCGGAGTTCATTATCTCATAAAAGAAAATAGGGCCAATTATTTCGCGTGAAGTAATGCCACACCAAACACAGACTTTCCGATCGTGAAGAGGCATTTCATGTACTAGATGAGGATTTCTAGTGCCACAATACCTTGAAATTTGAGAAATAATAATAATAACAATGTTATTGGTTGTAAGTCCCACTAACTACCTTTTGACGGTTTTCTCAGACGCCGCCGATCTAGAAAGCCAAGAATAATGGCCGAGAGGATTCGCCGCACTGGCCATGCGTCACCTCGTAATCTGCAGGCCTTCGGGCTGAGCAGTGGTCGCTTGGTAGGCCAAGACTCGTCAGGGTTGTAGCGCCATGGACGCCGATATCTCGGAATTTTGTCCCGCAGGATTTCTTTTATGTACCAATAAATCTACCGACACGAGGCTGACGTATTTGAGCACCTTCAAATACCATCGGACTGAGCCAGGATCGAATCTGCCAATATGGGGCAGAAGGCAAGCGCCACAACCGTCTGAGCCATTGAGCTCAGCTGAATTCAGAGAATTTACACAGGCCTACCCACTTATACGGAAATACTATACGTCGACGTACTGATAGCTAATACAAATAACGCTCAACAGCATTTATGGAAGAATGCAGCATTATAAAGCTAATGACGTGCGCTCTACAAGAATTCCACGGAATCCTCATCCGTACGCTTGCCGCCAACCATGCTTGCTGCGCTGGCTGAGCGCGTTCACCATCCCTGCCACTTGGAGAGAAAGCAAATACTTCGCCAGTCTACCTGCGCGGCAGGACCTGTTAAAGTGCTTGCAACTTTTCGCTGCCTCTGCCTGTATCTTTACATAGGTCCGTTTTCAGACCGACTTCGCTGTACGGGTGTGAAAGCTAGGTAGACTAAGGATATTTTATTCATAAGTTGCAAGTAGGAGGTATGAAAATAGCGAAAATGATTGTAGGTACAAACAGGTGGAACAATGACAGGAAGATACTCAGAATTAGGAGATAAAGACTAAGCCAGGAACGAACTCAATGGATGAAGCTGTACGCATAGACCGGCTTGGGTGTGAAAGGGTCATGTGAAGCGAATGAAGGAGCATACGTTGTCTAGGAGAATAATGGACTCGGCCATGAAGGGTAAGAGAAATAGAGGGAGACCAACGATGGCTATACTTAGTTTTAGAACTAAATTTAGTCACAGAGCTAGTTGCAAATAGAGGATTGTGAAGGCGCGTGGTTAATTCAGAAAGGCTTGCAGCCTGAACTTGAAAGGCATAACATTCTATAAAAAAGGTGTATGGATTAGAAAGGTCTGCTTCTTCTAAAATATTCGAAAGTGTTTATTTATTTGTAAAATGGTCACTCGGCTTCAAAATAAGAAATGAACAGTTTCACCAAACATTCCTCAAGAATTCAAAGTCGGCATTTTCAGATAAAATACAGTAGCTTAAAATTTGTTGGAGAAGTTGCAAGACTGACTGGCACTCCAAGTGTTAAATACTGGATCCTTTCGAACATTTGTTGACGCTCTGGAGCATATAAGCTGACTGTGAGGTATCCTAATGAATACATCAACGTAGAGTTATTACTATACGACCGCTACTGAGGAGTCATACTGATTTCTATACAGTAAAATCCTCCGATATTGAAGGAATTTTAAATAACGCGCTATCAAGTTGAGAGATATCATGGTTTCTCGTTTCTGTGTGCCTCGGGAAACCTTGGTCTACAATATTGTGTACTTAATTTGAACTAAATGTCTGATAATATGTGTTGGTGTGTAATTATCTTTCTTCTTCCTGGCCTTGTCATGTAGAATACGTGTATAGTTTCACAATCGTACTTGGGCCGGTGTACGTTACAAAACAAAATTAAAATGGAAATAATTTGTAGACAGTATGTCATTGTAAAGAGGAAGGGCCAATGTATTCAGAAAGCAGACTTCGACCTCGGTATGGCGTCATTGGTTGATGCAATTGCACCGGCCATCTTGACGTACTAAAATTGCCGTGCCGCGCAACTAAAAGTTAGTGTACCTGTTGATTTCGATGAGGTAGCACGCTGTGTGAAGTATTGTTCGATTCGTCTTAACGAGTTAGTATGCGGTGAATAGAAATCAAATGCAGAACATCTAAAGAAATTGTGGCGCGAAGGAGTGCGAAAAATTACGTTCTTTCAAAAAATATCGTGATGTATGGACAATAAATGGCTTTAAAATTGTCAAAAATGTATTCGAGAGGATAGAACGGCTTATTAGTTCAAAATCACCAACGCCGAGTTTCAAAAGGTTTGTTGGAAGCGTCTCGAAGATTAGGCAGCGCCGTGCTCCTGCAGTCCTAACCGAACATTTATACTGCCCCAAAGGTGAAAAATGATTTGGAACAATTAGTGTAGCTCTCGATTTTGGCAAGGTAGCACGTCGTGTAAGGTATCGTTCGATTCGTCTCAGTGAGTTTTACAAATTAAGTACAGTACATTTGTGGATGTGATCGATCACCCTCGTGATGACGAAGAGGCTCCGGTGCTACCACAGGAGCTCTCAAGACTGCGTGGTACAAATAACATACATTTAAATATTGAAGTCGATCTATTTACCAAGAAGAGTGACCGCGCGTGTTAACCCGCTACGGTTCTGGAGCCAAGCTCTGCGTGGGTTCGAACCCCACCGTTCTGAGAATGTTTCTTCTGCGGGTTACTACTTTTACTTCCAGGCAAATACGTGGACAGTTCCTGTTCATACGCCACAGACGATTGCTTCTACTCCTTACCCAGTTTCATTCACCATCATTCATTTCATCTTCATCAGCTCCTCAACCGAGGTTGGCGTAAGAAAGTGTATCCGGCCGTAAAACATGTCCTAATTTATATCTCACTTCAACCTCCGAACCCGTATCAGGAAACGGGACTAAGCGGTAGACTATTTTTTAAATGACATTTGTTTGTGGCATCGACCTATGCAGATCTTTTGCCACTATTTGCACCATATGATATGAACCTACGTGTAATTGTAATTGCGGAAGTGTAGAGTGTTGAATGTGAGGAAAGAAACGTTAAGGACAACACAAACACCCAGTCCCCAAGCCAGTGATATTAATCATTTACAATTAAAACCCCCTGACCCGGCGGGGAATCGAACCCGTGGCCACCGGGTGCCCACATATCACGATTCACTACTGCGTGTTTCAGTGGGATTGCTAGTGTGGTCTGTATGTGAAGTGGCATATATTAAGAACACTAACATCTAGTCTCCAGTCTGACCGGGAATGGAACCCATTACCCTCACAACCGAAAGTCCCCATGTTGAACATTCAGCTAAGAAATCCGTCGTGGTACATATTTTAAAATAATAATAATAATAATAATAATAATAATAATAATAATAATAATAATAATAATAATAATGTCCGCCTCTGTGGTGTAGTGGTTAGTGTGATTAGCTGCCACCCCCGGAGGTCCTGGTTCGATTCCCGGCTCTGCCTCGAAATTTGAAAAGTAGTACGAGGGCTGGAACGGGGTCCACTCAGCCTTGGGAAGTCAACTGAGTAGAGGTGGGTTCGATTCCCACCTCAGCCATCCTGGAAGTGTTTTTCCGTGGTTTCCCACTTCTCCTCCAGGCAAATGCCGGGATGGTACCTAACTTAAGGCCACGGCCGCTTCCTTCCCTCTTCCTTGTATATCCCTTCCAATCTTCCCTTCCCCCCACAAGGCCCCTATTCAGCATAGCAGGTGGGGCCGCCTTGGCGAGGCACTGGTTCCCCTCCCCAGTTGTATCACCCGACCCAGAATCTGATGCTCCAGGACACTTCCCTTGAGGCGGTAGAGGTGGGATCTCTCGCTGAGTCTGAGGGAGAAGCCAACCCTGGAGGGTAAACAGATTAAGAAAGAAAGAACTAATAATAATAATAATAATAATAATAATAATAATAATAATAATAATAATAATATATTCGAAGTAGGAATGGGAAGAAACCAGCTTTGGCGTTTTCATTAGGTACAATCCCTGGAATTATAGCTACTTGAGGTGAGAAACGACAGAAAGACGTTTATAGGATGGCTGAGGGTAATATATCGACCCTATTCTCTTTTGAGTTGTGTTCTATATTATTGAGAGTTCCTCATATTAGTCTTAAACATGTGACAGAGGCGGGAACGGAACCTGCACCAACTGGATAGCAAGCTACCTACCATTCTATCGTCTGGACGACGAGAAAGCTGTCATGAGAAGAGAGAACTTGATCTAAAGTAACATTAAAACTATTGTGCTATGTGGTCATTTTGTTATGAAGAGTCCTTTTTTATTTTCCTATTACAAATTAGAGACATGTCAAGTCAAAAGCCTGCAACTAGAATGTAGGCTCTATTAATATGTAAACAATATTAGAGATGGAATAAACTTATTTACCGTGTGTCATTATCTGTTCTCAACGTTATGAGGATAATGAATTTTGTTTACCAGCAGATCTTCAATTTGTTCCACCAGCTCCGGATCCTTGGCTGAATGGTCAGCGTAGCGGCCTTCGATTCAGAGCGCTTCGGGTTCCATTCTCGGCCGAGGATGTTAACTGTTTGTGGTTAATTTCTCTGGCTCGGGGACGGGCTGCTGTGTTCGTCTCAATACACATCTACATACAACATACCACACTACAAACCACCACATAAATACACATAATATTGGCGTTAGGAAGGACATCCGGCCGTGAAACTGGACCACATCCACACGAATTGTCTACCTCAGGAAACTGGGAAGAAAGCGACGGAGACAAAGAATGTTATTATAATCTTCGGCCACCCTCAACCATTTCATTTCACACAAGGTAGCTCGAAGAAAACGAGAATGCTCCATTATGAAGATACTTATGCTCAATTCTAATCTTATAATATGCACACTTAAGAGGAGAACTGGCAAAGCCAAGGCACCAGGTCAGCTTGTAAGTAAGTTACACTATCTAGGCAGTCAAGACATTTAATCTATTTGCAATTTGGCAGTATTATTGCTTTCCTTCTTATAGGTTCTGATAATCGACATGCCTTTATTTACCAACACAATATTTCTGTGCTGGAGTTGTTTGTTAACTTTTTGTTTTAATAATGCGTTCTTACCGCTGATTTAACGAGCCTCCCATTGAAATATGTTATCAAAATTAACGACTAACCTGGGCTTCTAGGCAAGAGGTACACCCGCTACCCATAGATCGCCGGGCTGGCAATCTAGTCACCCTACCGGAAGTAAACTCCAGCTCATGAAATCCTTGTTGGAGACTTTGAGCGTAAGAGTTGTAGAATAAGATATAATATTATTTTACTACACATACAATGAAGTATAGCATCAGAATTAATTTTTTTTATTTTTTTCAACTTGTTTTACGTCGCACCGACACAGATAGGTCTTATGGCGACGACGGAACAGGAAAAGGCTAGGAGTGGGAAGGAAGCGGCCGTGGCCTTAATTAAGGTACAGCCCCAGCATTTGCCTGGCGTGAAAATGGGAAACCATGGAAAACCATTTTCAGGGCTGCCGACAGTGGGGTTCGAACCTACTATCTCCCGAATACTGGATACTGGCCGCACTTTAACGACTGCAGCTATCGAGCTCGGTACATCTGAATTAACGATTAGCCTAAGTTAATGAATGAAAATTAATGAATTAATGAATTAATTAATCATACTTTGATATTCCACTAACTACTTTTATGATATTCAGAAATAATAATACATTTTTGGTCTACAATGTTTTGGGCTCATGGGGCCAGCGCTTCCACCGTACGCTATGTAGCCCTGATGAAGTTGTAAGACTTAATTTTTGATGATTATTTAATAATAATGCTACTGGTTTTACGTCCCCGTCGCTACCTTTACAGTTATTGGAGACGCAGAGGTGTCTCATTTTCCCCGCAGGAGTTATTTAACATGGCGATAAGTCTACAGACACGAGGCTGGTTTATTTGAGTATCTACAAATACCACCGGATTAAGCTGGAATCGAAGCCACCAACTTCGGCTCAGAAGAACGCAGTGCTTTTATCGCTTGAGACACTAAGCCCGCTAGAGTTGTAGACTTTTTCTCTGTTGATTAATGATGCTAAATAGAACTACGACTGGCGATTCCATGGCATGAAATTAAGTACTATTTCAGCATTTGCTTGGAGAATACTGCACTCAGGACAGCTCTCGGGATTCGATAGTTAAATTCAGAATGAGCAATAGCCAGCTCGTTCGGTCTGTTTACTCTTCTTAACGTTGAGATGTCATAGGGGTTCAATTCTACTATCTGCTCATCAGATGGAGGAAAGATAATACCGTTTACAGTGGCTGTTCTTCCGACCACTTCTCGTCTCGAGCAGTGAATGGTTGCGACTGGACTGGACGGCGGGCGATATCGCCAGCAGAACTCCTGTCCAGTCCCCGTAGTCTGTTTAGACTCGCCATTTCTATGCGCCCGTTCGTTTTTCATTTATTTTTATCACGCTTCGTACACTACCTTAAAAAAGTTTGGCACTGCGGAGCAGGCGGTACACGCGACAGCTCCATACTGACAGATAGGTCCATTGGCTTGTGTCGATAGGTCGTGCGTGCCTCAAACTGCACGCCTAGCAGCGAGATAAGTGCCCCACAATAGCGTCTTTGTTGAAAGATGCAAGTGAAAGTAATGAATGTCTCGCTCGGTATTTTAAACATGCTGATACAGATTCTAAAGGGTGGTCTGCTCGGGCCACAGGGTACATGACGCCATCTGCTAACAAGTACTGCAGTAATGATCCTCATAAAGAAGGCCTGTAATTAAACAGGACAGGCAGAAGAATAGGTGCCCGCACTGTACTGTGTTCAAATTCTGCGAGGATAGTAACTAAACCAGTCCACATAACAATTAATTTAGGGAAGGGAGGGGACGGCGGCATGCCATTGCGGATTTCGTGGTTGATGTGGTTACGAAATTAAATCAAAAGGGCGAAAAATAAATTCCCTTCAATGCAAGACGAGCAAGGAATGCATGATATGGAAATGAAATATATACAGAACATTAAAAACAGGCTGACTGAGTGGTCTACCGGCCCCACAGTCGAGCGCTAGCGAAACTGCATCTTATCCAGACGCCCCGGGTTCAATTCCCGCCCAAGTCAAGGTTTTTTCCAGGCCGGCTCGAGGTCCACTCAGCCTGCGTAACTGCGAGAACAATGTAAGCTATCTTATGGTGAGATAACGGCCGCGGTCCACAAAGCCAAGAATAACAACAGAGAGGATATGTCGCGTAGACTACACATCAAGTAATCTGCAAAACTTCAGGCTGAGCAGTGGTCACTTGGTAGGCCAAGGCCCATCAGGGCTGTAGTGCCATGGGGTTTGTTTGTTTGTTTGTTTGTTTGTTTGTTTGTTTGTTTGAGTGAGTGATCCAGACTGTAGACAGCTGTGCTCTGGAGCTCCAGTTGGCGGGTTCGATGCCAGTTCAGTGCGGTAGTATTTGAAGGTGCTCAAATACGCCAGCCCGAAGTCGCTAAATTTATTGGCCCGTAAAAGAAATTCCGAGGGAAAAAGTTCCGGCACCTTGGCGTTTCCGTAAGCTGGAAAAAGTACTTTGTACGACTCAACCCGGGACAACGACTTTGACTGCCCAGTGGTGAAGTACAGCATTTGCACAGCGAACTGTGTAAATCTATACTTCGATTATGTAAGTTTTCAGTTCGTAAGAAACATATTATCGATGTTGGCCACTTTTATTAGAGAATACTTACATTTAATGATACTGCATGCATATACCAATTTTTTTCTGTTTGTCCTACGTCACATGCAGGTTTTATGGCGACGGTAGGATAGAACTAGGAAAGGATGTCGGCTTCGTGTACAGGTCCTCTACCAAGTGCCAATGGCCTCTTCGGAGGGCGGATGGACGGGTAGAGGATCAGGACACACTCTTGGCCTTGGGGTGGCAAACTGCCCCTAAAGGCGGAAGAGCCACTAGATGGCCAACGGCATAGGATAATAATCAAGTAGCGTCTGTTCACCTATTTAGTGCGGCAACTGGTACTCCGATCCCTCGGGATCAGCTCAGTCGCTTGAGAACAAGTACACCATGAATCGTGCAGGTAAGAACAACATTACTCCAGGTGGTAACCAATCCACCCACCAAGTGAAAACGCTATTTGTTTTACGTCGCACGACACAGATAGGTCTTTTGGCGACGATGGGGTAGGAAAGGCCTAGGAAGTGGAAGGAAGCGGCCGTGGCCTTAATTAAGGTACAGCCCCGGCATTTGTTTGGTGTGAAAATGGGAAACCACGGAAAACCATCTTCAGGGCTGCCGACAGTGGGGCTCGAACCCACTATCTCCCGATTACTGCAAAACTGGCCGCACTTAAGCGACTACAGCTATCGAGCTCGGTCAATTGAAAACGAAGGCGGCAACCGGCCACTCAGATACTGGAAGAGTCAGGCTTACACGAAAGAAAGAGTGTCTGAGCTTTCTGGCAAACTTCCCACCAAAATGCCCTTCTACATCAGCACGCTAAACATCAACACACTCCTACAAGTAGGTAAACTTCTCAGATTAACATAATTAGATCAGCAAAAAATCCAGCTACACGCCGTACAAGAGACCAGACTCACTGAGTCGGAGACATCAGAATATGGTAACTTACGCATTTTCAAGAACAAAACTACACGAACAGTAGGAAAGTCCACCAATGTCTGGCATGATCATTTTCGTACACAAGAAGATCGTGAACTCCAGAAGAGATCAAACGCATAAACAACAGACTAATGACCTTGCGACTTCGCTGTGCAAATCGCCACTACACCTTCGTAAATGCCCACGCACCCACCAACGACTGCAAAGACCAAAAACAAACAGAAAACTTCTGGAACAAACTAGAAACCACACATCAAAATCCCTAAAACATACACAACCATTCTCCTCGGCGATTTCAACGGTAAAATTGGAATAGAAAAGTGCTACAGAAAAACCGCAGGAAGATACTCAGCATACGAAAAGACTAACGAAAACGGCTAGCGCCTCATCGAGCTCTGTCAAAAACATGACCTGAAAATCATGTCAACATCCCTACGGAAAAATCCCAATAAACACATCACATGGGAAACACATAATACCTGCTGCGGCAAATACCAGATCGATCATGTCCATCTCCTTCTCAACACAAAAAGAAATACACAACGTCCAAGTCCGCAACGAGCCAACATTGACTCGGATCATCATCTAACAAGAATCAAAGTGAAATTTACCCCAAAACGCTCCTACCAGAAATCCAAGGCAACAAAAAATTGGACATAACACAAATAAAAAACATAAAATCTCATGGAAACGTAGGAAAAAATACCATCAAAAACGTGGAACGAATTCCACGACAAATCATGAAGAGTGCATCAGAACAAATTCCACTACAGAAAATAAAATGACACCCTTTTTAGAACATCAAATGTGACCAAGTTATATTGAACAGGAAAAACGCATACCAGAAGTTCATCAGCAACGAGGAAAATTCTGCGAAGTCCACAGGCAGACCTGTAAACTCATCAGACAAACGAAGAGGAAATACCTGGATGACCAACTGAAGTCGGCCGAACAGGACTTCCGCAACTACAACACCAGAGATTTTTACAGCGAATTCTGCAACAGATTAAGTAAGTAAACGCCCAAGAGTCCGCCTCTGTGGTGTAGTAGATAGCGTGATTAGCTGCCACCCCCTGAGGCCCGGGTTCGATTCCCGGCTCTGCCACCAAATTTGAAAAGTGGTAGGAGGGCTGGAACGGGGTCCACTCAGCCTCAGGAGGTCAAATGTGTAAAGGGGAGAGGGGTTCGATTCCCTCCTCAGTCATCCTGGAAGTGGTTTTCCATGGTTTCCCCACTTCTGCAGACAAATGCCGGGATGGTACCTAACTTAAGGCCACGGCCGCTTCCTTCCCTCTTCCTTGTCTATCCCTTCCAATCTTCCCATCCCCGGACAAGGTCCCTGTTCAGCATAGCAGGTGAGACCGCCTGGGCGAGGTACTGGTCATCCTTCCCAGTTGTATCCCCCGACCCAGAGTCTCACGCTCGAGGACACTGCCCTTGAGGCGGTAGAGGTGGGATCCCTCGCTGATTCCAAGGGGAAAACCAACCCTGGAGGGTAACCAGATTAAGAAGAAGAAACGCCCAAGAACCTCTGCTTCAGAATACAAATGGAAAATTGGCACTCACAGATGACGAAAACACCAAGGATCTCGCGAGATACTTCGAGTGACTACTCAACCGCCCAGAACTAACAGAAATATTTCCACATAAAACCCCACCCGAACCCAAACCCAGACTCATCCCAACCTACACAAGAGGAAATACACCGACACATGCAACGACTGAAAAACAACAAGGCATCCGGAGACGACTGCATCGTAGCAGAGATTCTTAAACATCTAGGAAAATCATACAGGGAATTTGGACAACGGAAAAACTACCAGAAAATTGGACAAACGCCCTCCAAGTTCCACTTCACAAAAAAGGTGACCGAACAGATGCGAACAATTACACGGGACCCTGGTGCAAGTCACGTACAAAATCCTCTCCGTAGCCCTCCTCCAAAGAACACAGGAACAACTAGAACGACTCATAGGCGAATACCAAGCGGGTTTCAGGCCCCACAGATCCTGTGCAGAACAGATAATCTGAAAATCATCTTGAAACTACGACACACCAGAAAACAACCCACAATCTGCACCTTCGTGGACTTCCAGAAAGCATACGACTCCATTGACCGGCAATCCCTCTTCCAAACACTGAGTGAATACGGACTGGACAACAAGACTCAAAAAATCATCAGACTAACTCTCACCATCATAACCTCCCAAGTAAAATTCATGGGCAATATATCTGAAAAATGTCAGATAAAAACCGGTGTCCGACAAGGAGATTGACTTCCCCACTACTCTTTAACTTAGCCCTGGACAAAATCATCAGAGAATGGGAACAAGCTCTAAAAGGTCAAGGAAATTAAGTATGACAAGAAAACGTGTAAAATATCTCCGGACTCGCTTTCGCAGATGATCTCGATCCTCGCAACACACGAACAGCAGGCAATCATCCAAATCGAAACCCTCAAGAAATGCTCAGAAAAATTCGGCCTACAAATCTTCTTCTAAAAAACCAAGGTCATGTGCAACCACTGCAACCTCAAAAATTTGAAGACGAAATTTGGCACAATCGAAAAAGTAACCGAATTCCGATATCTCGGGGAAATTTTAGTACGAACTGGAAAAGAACAGAAGGTCTTCGAGGTCCGCGTCCAGAAAATGAAGAGAGCCATCGGCCGAATGCAAAACAATTACAACAAAAAATGCCTCTCAATCTTCACCAAAATTCGACGTTACAACACAGTGATCAAACCTGAAATGCTATTCGGGAGTGAAACAGTGGATCTCCACAGAAAAGCAGTACTCGAAGACATCTTGAAAGAGAAACGTAAAATCATCAGAAAAATGCTTGGCCCAAAACTGACTGACGAAGGATACCGACTGCAATCTAGTACAAAAAACCGAGGAGCTCTCAAACCTTGCGGCCGACATCAGAAAAAGACGCCTGAAATTTTACGGATAAACGAAAAATCATGCCTGAAACCAGACTGACAAGAATCGTCTCAGAGGCAACAGAAAACATGAACACAAATAGGTGGGCATCGGAAATCCGCCAAGACCTGGAATAATCAGGAATCAAAGTGACCGACATGACGGACTGAACCTGCTTCAGAAATAAAATCAGCAAGTGGGAAGTAGGGTCAGAGAGAAACCACAAGAAGAACATAGCAGCCAAGTGGACAGAAGAACGAAGAACCACGATGAGAAGAAAATTTAAGGCTGCGTGTCAAAGAAGAAAATGCACAACTTTTTAGTGTTCTTTGCGTGATCAGTTTTCTGGTCTTTTTCACATATAATAATAATAATAATAATAATAATAATAATAATAATAATAATAATAATAATAATAATAATAATAATAATAATAATAATAATAATAATAATAATGTTGGTGAAATTATGCTTGAGGAAGTGGAAAGGATGGTAAATAAACTCCACTGTCATAAGGCAGCAGGAATAGATAAAATTAGACCTGAAATGGTGAAGTATAGTGGGAAGGCCGGGATGAAATGGCTTCATAGAGTAGTAAAATTAGCATGGAGTGTTGGTAAGGTACCTTCAGATTGGACAAAAGCAGTAATTGCACCTATCTATAAGCAAGGGAACAGGAAGGATTGCAACAACTATCGAGGTATCTCATTGATTAGTATACCAGGCAAAGTATTCACTGGCATCTTGGAAGGGAGGGTGCGATCAGTCGTTGAGAGGAAGCTGGATGAAAACCAGTGTGGTTTCAGACCACAGAGGGGCTGTCAGGATCAGATTTTCAGTATGCGCCAGGTAATTGAAAAATGCTACGAGAGGAATAGGCAGTTGTGTTTATGTTTCGTAGATCTAGAGAAAGCATATGACACGGTACCGAGGGAAAAGATGTTCACCATACTGGGGGACTATGGAGTTAAAGGCAGATTATTAAAATCAATCAAAGGCATTTATGTTGATAATTGGGCTTCAGTGAGAATTGATGGTAGAATGAGTTCTTGGTTCAGGGTACTTACAGGGGTTAGACAAGGCTGTAATCTTTCACCTTTGCTGTTCGTAGTTTACATGAATCATCTGCTGAAAGGTATAAAATGGCAGGGAGGGATTCAGTTAGGTGGAAATGTAGTAAGCAGTCTGGCCTATGCTGACGATTTGGTCTTAATGGCAGATTGTGCCGAAAGCCTACAGTCTAATATCTTGGAACTAGAAAATAGGTGCAATGAGTATGGTATGAAAATTAGCCTCTCAAAGGCTAAATTGATGTCAGTAGGTAAGAAATTCAACAGAATTGAATGTCAGATCGGTGATACAAAGCTAGAACAGGTCGATAATTTCAAGTATTTAGGTTGTGTGTTCTCCCAGGATGGTAATATAATAAGTGAGATTGAATCAAGGTGTCGTAAAGCTAATGCAGTGAGCTCGCAGCTGCGATCAACAGTATTCTGTAAGAAGGAAGTCAGCTCCCAGACGAAGGTATCTTTACATCGGTCTGTTTTCAGACCAACTTTGCTTTACGGGAGCGAAAGCTGGGTGGACTCAGGATACCTTATTCATAAGTTAGAAGTAACAGACATGAAAGTAGCAAGAATGATTGCTGGGACAAACAGGTGGGAACAATGGCAGGAGGTACTCGGAATGAAGAGATAAAGGCTAATTTAGGAATGAACTCGAGGGATGAAGCTGTACGCATAAACCGGCTTCGGTGGTGGGGTCATGTGAGGCGTATGGAGGAGGATAGGTTACCTAGGAGAATAATGGACTCTGCTATGGAGGGTAAAAGAAGTAGAGGTAGACCAAGACGACGATGGTTAGACTCGGTTTCTAACGATTTAAAGATAAGAGGTATAGAACTAAATGAAGCCACAACACTAGTTGCAAATCGAGGATTGTGGCGACGTTTAGTAAATTCACAGAGGCTTGCAGACTGAACGCTGAAAGGCATATCAGTCTATAATGATAATGTATGTATAATAATAATAACTCTAATATACAGTGTTATTCTTTATGCTACCACAGTCTGTGACGAACCGTGTAAAACTGTTGCCTATGCAGCCGGTTGGTGAATAAATTTCAGTGAGCTTAGCACTATGATACGTGATAGCGTTGTCTGGCACAGTATAACAAAAATCTACCTGAATTCTAATATTCCAAGTCTTCCGAGAGACCAAATCTGTCTACGACTTCGAGCTGAAGACTATCTCAGCTCACAGCCCCAAACCGCTCAGACGTACCTACCATAAGAAGTCGTTTAAGATCTTGATATCTTCCTAACTTGTTAGTTCAATCACTGAGAACCAATATAGAAAAAATGGCCAGAGATAAGGAATGAAACTGATTCCCTAGATCTTTAAATGATTGTGTATCGTGTCGTAAAATCAGCTAGTAGAGAAATGCTACGGCATCCCTGAAAAACAAACCCTCATCAGGGACAGAAAATAAAAACTAATGAGTCTGAGCAGGAAACTTGCTTAGGTATGTAAATTACTACTTCCTGACGTGTGATCGCGACAAAGGGCTAGAACATTCCATTCAACGCAAAAGATTGAGAGTTGAACGCGAATAATGGCAGCCTGGACATTATTGCAGATCATTAACACGTACGATCCTTTGAACTTCTGCCATATGATTATAACGGTAATCGTATTCCTTTTTTCTACTGCTTTTCCTACATCTGTGGGGTCGCAGGTGCGAGCAATGTTGCACATGTGAATTTGGCCCTTTTTACGGCCTGATGCCCTTCCTGAAGTCAATCCTATGTGAAGGGATGTAAACACTATTGCGTGCTGCGGTGGTTGGTAGTACGATGTGTTGTATGAATATGAAGAGTCAGGTGTAGGAACGAACACAAACACCCAATCCCCGAGCCAGAAGAATTAATCAGACGCGATTAATTCCTGAGCCAGCCGGAAATAGAACCCGTGACCCTCTGAACAGAATGCCTCAACGCTGACCATTCAGCCAAGGAGTTGGAATATATAATGATGATACTGGGCGAGTTGGCTATGCGGTTAGGGGTGCGCAGCTGTGAGCTTGCATCTAGGATATAGTGGGTTCGAGCCGCACTGTCTGCAGCCCTGAAGAGGGTTTTCCGTGGTTTCCCATTTTCACACCAGTCAGTTGTTGGGGCTGGACCTTAATTGAGGCCACGTCCGATTCCTTCCAAGTCCTGGGACTTTCCTATCTCATCGTCGTCATTAAACCTATCTGTGTCGGTGCGACGTTAAGCAAGATTTTTTAAAAAGGGCTTTGAACTACCTAGCGACCGCTGCTCAGCCCCAAAGCCTGCAGATTACGAGGCGACGCGTGGTAATCGCAACGAATCCCCTCGTCCGTTATTCTTCGTTTTCTAGACTAGGTCTGTCATCTCACCGTCAGATAGCTGACGTATAAGCACGGAGGTGGACATAATGTTTGTTTGTCCAACCTTTGTCCCGTTTCTCTACGGGGTCGGGTATGAGGTGAGATGAATATGTCGTGGCGGGTTTTTATGACCGGATGCCCTTCTTGACGCCAACATGATTCGAGAAGTTCATGAGATGAAGTGACGTGATATATGATAGTGGGAAGGGAGAGGGTGAAACCCGGTGCCGGCACATAGCCTACTCCTGTCGAATTGCATAAAAGGGTCTGTTCAAGGCTTGACGTCCCCATCCGACGGACGAATCACCATCAACAGCGTCATATGCCCTCACTCCATATGAGCAATGCGGGGAGGTTTGGAATTTAATCCAGGCTTTAGGCACGCAATCTAGTGATTATAAATTATATACCACATCCTCCCCTACCCTGCCGGCCAGCATTCGGACGGTGAAAATGTTTTCGACCAATGGGAATCGAACTGGCTAACCACGGTGTCAGACCGGTTTGACTTCAACGCCTTAACGATCATGGCCACCAGGCGGGATATGGAGCCGGAAATAATAATAATAATATGATCTTATGGATTGTACTGTATGTCCTACTAACTAGCCTACTTTTACGCCAAGGTGCGGAATTTTGTCCTGCAGGAGTTCTCTTATGTTACGTTAAATTTACGGACAAGAGACTGGCGTATCCGAGCATCTTCAAATACCGCTGGACTAAGTCGGGAACGAACCCATCAACGTGGACTCACAAGGCCAGAGCTCTACCGACTCAGCCACTCAGCCTGGCTATATCACAAATGTCATAAGTAAATCGGGAATAAGGGACGATTTCACTGCAAGGTTTTTTAGAGCTCTCAAACACCGGGAAGCACGCTCTCAGTATACCGGAACTTCTACAATATGTTTTACGTCGCACCGACACAGATAGGTCTTACGGACAAAGACTTAAGAGTGGGAAGGAAGCGGCCGTGGCCTTAATTACGGTACAGCTCAAGCATTTGCCTGGTGTGAAAATGGGAAACCGCCGGCCCAGTGGTGTAGGGGTAGCGTGCCTACCTCTTACCCGGAGGCCCCGGGTTCGATTCCTGGCCAGGCAAGGGATTTTTATCTGGAGCTTGGGGCTGGCTCGAGGTCCACTCAGCCTACAGTACGTGATTACAATTGAGGAGCTATCTGACGGCGAGACAGCTACCCCGGTCTTGAGAGCCAAGAATAACGGCCGAGAGGGTTCGTCGTGCTGACCACACGACACCTCGTAATCTGCAGGCCTTCGGGCTGAGCAGCGCTTGGTATGCCGAGGCCCTTCAAGGGCTGTAGTGCCATGGGATTTGGTTCGGAAAATGGGAAATCACCGAAAACCATCTTCAGCGCTGCCGACATTGGAGCTCGAACCCACTATCTCCCGGAGGCAAGCTCACAGCTGTGCGTCCCTAACCGCACGGCCAACTCGCCCGGTATACTGGAACTTACTGGGCTTTACAGCGTACAAGAGTTACCATAGGAAACTTGAAAACTGACCTAGTTGTGACTGCTGAGACATAAGGTAGAGCGCTGGAACAAAATTCTTGAAGCTAACGATATCATGAAGAATGAAGAGTCTCGCGTCACTTACTGTGCAGGCAGGCTGCGTAGCCTTGGCTGACTGGCTGGCGCAGACTACAGAGTGATTAATACGAAGCGTCCGGAGCGACAGTTACAAATGGTGCAGCGTAAACTATTTACGAAGAGCTACACATGTTCTGCCCCGATAAGCCCTCGCCTCTTCATTCCCTACACGGAACACACCGCTCTACCCGCAATACCCACCATTTCAACGCCAATTTAGCAGTAGATAAACCGCGATTAAGCTTCTGGTTAACAGATTAACGCAGATCAAATACACGATCAGAAAACATATTTTTGGTTTATAACGGGCGGAGAGTTATGAACTCAAGAAAATAGAAAGAAATGAAAATAATGTTAGACTGCGTCTCAAAAATAATTCTTCTTTACTTTTTCCGCACTCTGGCGGATTCGTGGGTGCGAACTGTGTCGCACATGTGAACATGGTCATGTTTTTCGGCCAGATGCTCATACCGACGCCAACCCTATATTGAGGGATGTAGTCTATTCACTATTGCGTGTTCCTGTGGTGATTGGTAGAGTGATGTGTTGTTTGTATATGAAGTGTATTGAGACAAACACCCAAGTACCCGAGTCAGAGGAATTAACCAGACGTGGTTAAAATTCCCGACCCAGCCGGGAATCGAACCCGGGAGTCTATGAACGGTATGCCACGATGTTAACCATTCAGCCAAGGAAGCCGAGATTATAACGGAATTGTTTACCATGGAAATTTTGGAATAGCGTGAAAATGTTCATTTGCACTATTAATTTGTGAGATGACCATGTGTATAATCGTACATTTCGGAATTGCAACTGAACGCCGAGTTAATACACATTTTCGTCTATGAAGTCTCGTTGGTCCGTAGATCAGACGTAACCAGTCTGTCATCTCAAGCCATAGCCACGAGGAGGGATAAACCGTCGGGAATACCACATTATTGTTGGATATTCGGAAACTGTTGTATGTCCGGCGCTCCCTTTCTCGCTCCGCCTGCCAGCTGCACGCGCGCCTGTGTATCATTCTGCTAGCTTCGACGCGCAGCCCTCAGTGCGCGTGCCTGACCATCGAGTGTACTATATATAGGAGCTCCCTGCCTGCTCACTTGCCCACTTGCCCGGTGTCCAGCTCCAGAATACACCCTACGTCGAGCACGGAGGCTACTCCTCTTGAAAATGTGCTTCGACCAGGTGGACTGAATTTCTGGCAGTACGAGGTTTCACCTCTGGTCACCGCTCCCTTACCTGCTTCCACTGCCTATGTTCCGTAATTCTTTTACAAGCCATTTTCATTCCCTAACTTATGCAAGCTCCCTTAGTTTCGCTAGGTGGAATTTCTTCAATCAATTGAACTTGCTTTTTAGAAATTCAGGCACTTCAACAAACAAGGACTCTCATGAACATTTATGTTAGTGTGCCAGATAGTTCTCGACTATCAACGTGTCAATTCACGAAGACTATCTTTTCAAGATAGAAGTGTATATAAAGACTGCAAACCTGTACATATTGTATAAAGACAGACTTTTCTCAAGATTCAATATTCCCTTTTGCTTCAAAATAAATTTCAGTTATTTGTGTAAATATCATAAAGTGAAGCAAATAAAGTTGTGTTCTGTAAACTTCAACCTTGGTTACAACACAACTCTATGGCGACGAGGTAAAAAAGCAACAAACTTCAATTCTTCAGCCCCAGTTGCCAACTCTATAGCGACGAGGTAAACACGCAACCAACACTACAATTCAACGGGCCCAGTTGTCAACTCTACGGCGACGTGCTACACAACAACGACACTCCAACCAGTTCTGACACACAGCTTACCTTACTATTTCTTGCACGCATCTCGCAATGGCTACTGCGGAACAACTCGCTACGGTTTTCCAAGCCTTACAGCAGCAACAACAACAATTTATGCAACAACAACAGGCAGCATTACTTCAGGCTATTCAAGCTATTTCTGTCTCTACACAGCCATCAGCTATTCCTCCGTTCTCTGCTTTTGATCCGGCTAAGGAAGAATGGTCAGTTTATTTAGCCCGCTTGCAACAGCATTTCATCTGCCATTCTGTCACAGATGATCAACGCCGCCGCGCACTATTTCTTAGTTCGGTTGGCAATGCTACGTGTGAATTACTACGTAAATTAAGTCCTGAAGAACACTTATCTGAGGTACCCTTCACGCAGCTCTTGGCCCGTCTCACGGAACACTATGCCCAAGCTCCTCACATAGTGGCTGCTCGCTATAAATTTTTTCAGAGCAGAAAGCAACCTCATCAGACACATACTGAATGGATAACTGAATTGCGTGGTCTCGCTAAACCCTGCCAGTTCATCTGCTCCAAGGAAGGTTGTGGTTCATCCTACACTGATTCTCTCATTCGGGACATGCTAATTTTACATACTCCTGAAGACAAAATACGTTTTGACGCTGTCAAGCAGAGTAACCCTTCTTTAGAAGACGTCCAGCGTATTGCTACGGTTTATGAGCTTACTACCAAGACTGCCGCAGCCATAGCTTCTCCACACGAAGTTGCACAAGTCTCGCCTCAGGCCCGCAAGTCCTCTGCTACAGTGAACCGTACGGATAAGGCGCTCTCCACCAAGCATTCTCGCCAGGTTCCCTCTCGTAATGCTACACGGAAGCCCAATTCTAAAAGCACCTCGAAACTCCTGCCTTCCTGCCGAGGTTGTTTCAAGCATCATGAACGTCGTGACTGTCGTTTTTTCAAAGCTACTTGTGAACGATGTAATAAACTTGGACACATTCAGACTGTCTGTCAAAGTTCGCTCCGCCCTGCTAAGACTACTGCAGCGCGCCGGAAGCATATACAGCCCCGCCAAGACATGGAAGTTGATCAGATCAATCTTATTCTTCCCACAAAGGATTCTCACAAAATCATCATTCCTCTCTCATTCTCTGATCGATCTGTCGATTTTCAATTAGACACTGGATCACCTGTCTCTTATTAACCTGACTACCTACCACGACTTAGGTTCACCTTCATGCTCTCCAGCTGACATCCAGCTCGTGACATTTAACAAGAAGAAAATTGACATCAAAGGTCAAATTAAGCTTCAGGCTAGTTATAAAGGAATTCAGAAGGCCATTCCTCTTCTCGTAGTTCACAACTACACTGCATCAAACATTATGGGCATGGATCTATTTAACTTATTTGGTTTCCAGATACATGACAACATTAACGTCGTATCTACATTGCATCCTACTTCTGACGTTACCGCTCTCCTAGCGCAGTTTCCTGAAGTCTTCGACTCTCAGCTCGGAACAGCAAAAGACTATACAGCTCACATACAGCTGAAATCCGGAGCTAAGCCTCGCTTCCTCAAAGCACGTCCAGTACCCCTAGCACTTCAAGACCAGGTCACGAAAGAATTAGAAAGATGGATACAAACTGGAATTGTAGTACCAGTTACTTCTAGTCAATGGGCTACTCCACTCGTGGTAATCAAGAAACCTGATGGTAATGTTCGACTTTGTGGCGATTTTCGATCTACAGTCAACGCACAACTCGAAACCGATATCTTTCCTATTCCATGTCCAGAAGACTTATTCCGTCGTCTCTCTGGTGGACAATTCTTCTCTCGAGTTGATCTTAAAGAAGCATATCTCCAGCTACTTTTAGACGAAGAATCTAAGAAATTCCTCACACTCAACACTCCTCTAGGACTGCTCCAGCTCCAGCGGCTCCCATTCGGTGTTTCATCCTCAGCGGCTATTTTTCAGCGCTATTTGGCTCAACTCACCGCCTCCATTCCCGGTTGTGCTAACTACCTGGATGATATTATTGTTACTGGAAAAGATCATCAGGAACATCTAACCAATCTCCGCCTTCTTCTCCAGAAATTGAAAGACAATGGACTACGAGCGAATCTCGCTAAATGTACCTTCTTTCAGCCTCAAGTTCACTACCTCGGACATATACTTGATAAGAATGGAATTCGTCCTAGTATACAGAATGTCTCCGCGATAGTAAACATGCCAGCACCTCAGAACCTCAAGCAGCTTCAGTCCTTCATTGGCAAAGCGAACTATTATAATAAGTTCATTCCACGCTTCGCTACAGTGGCAGCTCCATTAAACGCTCTACGTAAAAAAGGTGTTAAGTTTCAGTGGACTCCGCAATGCCAACAGGCATGGAACACAATCAACAACGCCTTAATTCAAGCTATACAACTCACTCATTTTCAGCCCGACAAGATCATCACGCTAGCTACTGACGCTTCAGACTATGGTGTCGGTGCAGTTCTCTCCCAGAAGGATCGTCATGGACAAGAACGCCCCATCGCCTTCGCTTCGAAAACACTTAATGACCATCAACGTCGATACTCACAGATAGAGAAAGAAGCTTTAGCCATCATCTTTGGTATTCGCCGTTTCAATGAATATCTTTATGGCAACCATTTCCTGATCATTACCGATCATAAGCCTCTCGTACACTTATTCCATCCTGGTAATAAGATCCCAGAGAATTCCCTCAGAAAGCTTCAAAGATGGTCCCTGTTCCTTTCTGATTATTCCTATCAGATTGTATATCGAGCCACATCCCAGCATTGTAATGCTGATGCCCTCTCCCGCTTACCCGTTGGTCCTGATACTGCCTTCGATTCTCAGGAATCTGAATGTCTTCAGTTGGACATAGAACTTGAAGATACTGTATCCAGTTTTCCTATTGATGCTACCTGCATAGCTAAAGCTACGGATAAGGACAGTACACTTGCTACTGTACGTACTTACATCCGCAACGGTTGGCCTCTTCAGAGCACACTTCCTGCCCACCTGGCACCTTATCATCGTATGCAGCATCGTCTCACGACTCGTGCCGGAGTTGTACTACTAGAAGCAGGCACCATCTTCCGAGTGGTTATCCCACTTAGCCTACAGAAACAAGTTCTCGAATTATTACACCAAAGCCATTGGGGTATCTCCAGAACAAAGCAACTCGCCCGTCAACACTGCTACTGGCCAGGTATTGATGCCGCCATCGAAAAGCTAATACGTCATTGTGAGCAATGTCAAACGAATCAGAACGCCCCGTCTTCTGATCTTGCTTCATGGCCTCCTGCTACTACTCCATGGGAACGAGTTCACATCGATTTCGCAGGTCCTTTCCTCAATTCCATGTGGTTAATAGTCATCGATTCACTGTCAAACTTTCCATATGTCGTGGATATGCATTCGACTACTACAACCGAAGCTACCATTCGTGCTCTCCAGAAAATCTTTACTACAGAAGGTTTACCGCAAGTACTCATTTCGGACAACGGACCTCAATTTACAGCTACTGCTTTTCAGAACTTTTGTACACATAATGGCATTCGTCATATCCTAGCACCACCTTTTCACCCTCAATCTAATGGTGAAGCTGAACGCTTCGTACAAACATTTAAAAGAAGTATGAAGAAAGCTGTCTCTTCAGGCTTAACTAAAGATCAAGCCTTGCTCCAACTCTTAAACAACTACAGAACTCTACCAGGCGCTGATAATATCACTCCTGCACAGAAGCTCCATGGACGACCTCACAGAACTTTACTTTCTCTGTTACAGCCTCTTCCGGCCCAGCATAAGACATCACCAACGAAGTTCTCCCTCAACGACAAGGTCTACACCAGGACATTCAAATCCAACCCACTCTGGATACCTGGAATCATCTGCAGATCTTTGGGTCATCGTCTATACGAGATACAGACTACGGAGAAACGTATCTGCCGCCATCAAGATCAGATCCGTCTGCGCTACCGCCCCTGTCCAGCTATTGATGCTATTGCTAAACCAGATAAATCTATTGCTGAACGCGCTTTAGATCATTTAATAACAATGGGTTCCTTTCAGGACGAGACAGCGCCACTCCGCCCAGTTCCAGCTCCGGACAATACAACCGAGATATCAGCAGCTCCGCCCCAGCATCGCAGTCGCCGCCAGCGCCGCCGCCGTTTCACGCCGTACCGGCGTATTTAGGAGGGGAGGGTGTTGTATGTCCGGCGCTCCCTTTCTCGCTCCGCCTGCCAGCTGCACGCGCGCCTGTGTATCATTCTGCTAGCTTCGACGCGCAGCCCTCAGTGCGCGTGCCTGACCATCGAGTGTACTATATATAGGAGCTCCCTGCCTGCTCACTTGCCCACTTGCCCGGTGTCCAGCTCCAGAATACACCCTACGTCGAGCACGGAGGCTACTCCTCTTGAAAATGTGCTTCGACCAGGTGGACTGAATTTCTGGCAGTACGAGGTTTCACCTCTGGTCACCGCTCCCTTACCTGCTTCCGCTGCCTATGTTCCGTAATTCTTTTACAAGCCATTTTCATTCCCTAACTTATGCAAGCTCCCTTAGTTTCGCTAGGTGGAATTTCTTCAATCAATTGAACTTGCTTTTTAGAAATTCAGGCACTTCAACAAACAAGGACTCTCATGAACATTTATGTTAGTGTGCCAGATAGTTCTCGACTATCAACGTGTCAATTCACGAAGACTATCTTTTCAAGATAGAAGTGTATATAAAGACTGCAAACCTGTACATATTGTATAAAGACAGACTTTTCTCAAGATTCAATATTCCCTTTTGCTTCAAAATAAATTTCAGTTATTTGTGTAAATATCATAAAGTGAAGCAAATAAAGTTGTGTTCTGTAAACTTCAACCTTGGTTACAACACAACTCTCATTTGAATAGGGTAGGGCCAGTAAAATTCATAATTATAAAGTAATTAAAACCATAATTTAATATACATACTGACTTCAAACACAGCTTACATAAGGTTAGGCCTACACGAAAATTAAACCGTTGAATTATTATTATTATTATTATTATTATTATTATTATTATTATTATTATTATTACAGTCCGACTCGTTGGTTGAATAGTCAGTGTACCTACTGGCGTTCGGTTCAGAGGATCCCGGGTTCGATTTCCGCCCGGATCGGGGATTTTAACCGTCGTTGATTAATTGCAATGGCTGGCGGGCTGGGTGTTTGTGCTGTCCCCAACATCCCTGCACCTCACACACCACACACACAACACTATCCTCCACCACAATAATGCGCAGTTACCTACACATGGCAGATGCCGCCCACCCTGATCGGAGGGTCTGCCTTACAAGGGCTGCAGCCGGCTAGAAACAGCCACATAAAAAATATTATGATTATTATTATTATGAAAGCTGGGTGGACTCAGGATATCTTATTCATAAGTTAGAAGTAACAGACATGAAAGTAGCAAGAATGATTGTTGGTACAAACAGGTGGGAACAATGGAAGGAGGGTACTCGGAATGAGGAGATAAAGGCTAATTTAGGAATGAACTCGATGGATGAAGCTGTACGCATAAACCGGCTTCGGTGGTGGGGTCATGTGAGGCGAATGGAGGAGGATAGGTTACCTAGGAGAATAATGGACTCTGTTATGGAGGGTAAGAGAAGTAGACGGAGACCAAGACGACGATGGTTAGACTCGGTTTCTACCGATTTAAAGATAAGAGGTATAGAACTAAATGAGGCCACAACACTAGTTGCAAATCGAGGATTGTGGCGACGTTTAGTAAATTCTCAGAGGCTTGCAGACTGAACGCTGAAAGGCATAACAGTATATAATGATAATGTACGTATGTAAATTATTTCTTTATTTATTTATATAGAAGTGGGTTTTTCCCTTGTATTTAAGGTCGTAGTCTATATAGGCTACATATTTTCGACGAAACTGGAATAGGAGTGTTCTAGACTAGGAACGTAACAGCAAACAGTCCGACATTTCAGAAAAGATGATTGCCCAGTTGCATTTTCACTTAAAACCACCACCACCATTCATCCAACGTGAAAATTGGAAACCACTGAAAAGGATGGGATTGGGACCCAGCATCTCGCGACTGCAAGTTCACGACTACACGACCAGCACTGCTGGGCAGTCTCTTGGTACAGGCTCGAAACCACAATACTCACGCGGACCAAATACTAAAAGATTATGTTAATAACTGAATTAATTATTTCGATTATTCCTATGACTGTCACAGCGAGTCCCGTGTACTTGAAGGTTAACGAATTGTGGAACTTGAAATTATTTTGGCAGTTAAGACTGAGAAAGACATCCTGATGCTAAATTACATTTCAAATAGTTATTGGTTTTATGTTCTACTAGCAGAAGTACCCATTCTTCGTACGGGTTATCAGAAACTGGCTTTAGTTATTCATACTATCGGTGTGACTGACTTTATCAGATATTTATATCACTGGCGTATTTGCTAAAGTACGTAGAAATTATTTGTCATGTTTGGAATTATAGTGTATCTTCTTCTTCCTCATGGCGGCCTCTAAATATTAGTTCCTAATTAGCGTCGACCTCTAAGATCTTGTGCTACCATGTTTTCCTTCATTCCCACCTAGATATACCTGCTCCCTTTACAAAGCTGCAGGTATAGTGTAAGCATACTTCCGCTAGATAGTACCACAAATATAAATATTATTGAGTGTATTTGTTTGATCCGACATTTCATAACTATTACAAATTATCAAGGAAATACGCGATGCATAAAAGAATCTACTATAATTACCGATTATTATAATTCCCAGGGCTTGTCACTCATGTCGCACATCATATAATGAATCTGAGTATAAATGTTGAGAATTTTTTTCAAGTCACGGGCGCACCATCTTGACAATTGTGTACAGTATATAGGTTGTTTTCATGGTTACAATGATTGTAAAAGTGGGCCAAAATATCGGCACTAATAACATCAGTGATCCTACTACTCCATGATTTGATAGAAAATAGTTTAAACTATAGGTAACAGACTCCACAAAATGCTGAAACCTAAGCCAGTACGTAAAAACGGAGGCCCGTCGACAACCGCTGGTCGCTGTACTACGGAGATCTCCGGGGCTATTATTTTTATACTTCACTCCCTTTCCATCCCCGCCCAAAGGAGTGCTATGAGAGTCTTACATAATAGTTTATTTTTTCCATATAGTAAGTCAAATGTGTATCAATTTTGGTTGGCAGTACATGCATAATCTAGCTGCTGTAGAATCCTGGAGCTGACGTTGCCATGGTTACGGCCGTTCGTTTCTTTATCCGATTCCTAGAGCAGGGGCAGTGTGGTTCCAATATCTCCATAACGGTTGGTTTTAGGGCCTTAAAACATGGTTTTCGGGCTCGAAGTGTTTACCGAGTTTGTTCTTTGCATCAAGGGCTTAAAATGAGCTTTGTCTCGTCCTCGTACGACAAATTCGATTTCGCCAATATTAGCCTATTATTTTCATATTTTTATATCTCACCCGTCGCCCCCCCGCCCTCGAATTGTTTTGAAAATAAAATACAGCCCATGTTACTCACTGGCAATGTAGCTTTCTATAGGTGAAGTAATTTTTTAAATCGGTTCAGTAGTTTTTGAATCTATCCGTTACAAACATTTATAAACATTTTTCCTCTTTATAATATTAGTAGAGAAGTATAGATTACATCCATATACGTACGGTTGCCGTCAGGAAGGGCATCCAGCCATAAAACATGGTCAAATCCACATGTACGACACATTTCGCACCCGCAACCCCACAGGTGTGGGTAAAGCGATAGAAGAAGAAGATACTCATTTTAAAAATTCACCCGCTTTATTATTCTTTTCCACTCCCTTAAGTGGATTTTCCAAAAGAGTGTGTTCATTTTTAAAGGAGATTCGAAGTACCAATTTTAAAGTCTGTAACATCTTCATTCTTTGAGATATATGTATCCTCATATGAATAATTCAACTCCTTCCTCACTTCTTTTCACCTCCCCCCCTCTTAAGTGGATTTTCTGAAAACGAATATTTGTGTTCTTTTATTTGTAAAGGGGATTCCAGATATCAATTTTCATGTCTGTAACATGTTCGGTTTTTCTGATTTATTGTAGACTAGCAAATGTACCCGTGCTTCGCTACGGTATTGTACATTGTATTCGAATATCGAAGTAAATATTGTACATACAGTAAACAAGATTGTTTTAAAATGGCATGTCTCTTAGCGTTATCCGAGAAACAGCATAGGGAGGTTCCCAATACGGTATTTCCAATGTAAAGTGCTTGTTACGGATTTGTGATGATAACGGCAGGCTCACTTGCCTACTGCCATTCACAATCGACTGTGGAAGTTTTCATTATAATTGCAGGCCGCATCGCCTACTGCGCTGTCACAATCTATTTGGGAGTTTTCGTTACAATGGCAGGCCCCCTTTACTACTTCCAGACAGATTACAGTTTTCATTAGAATGTTTGGCAACTTACCTACTACCAGTCGAAATTGAGTTGTGCAGTTATAATTATAATGACAGGCCCCTTTTCCTACAGCCAGCCAGCTTACTACCAGTCACACCAAGCTGGTGAGTTTCCATCAAAATAGCAGGCCACTATGCCTAATACCAGTCACATTTTAGATGGATCCATTTGTTTATAATGGCGGGTACCCTTGCCTACAGCCAAACACAATCGGGTAGGGGACTTTTAAACAAAAATGCATGCTCCCTTGCCTTCTGCAAGTCAAATCGAGAAGTGAATTATTCACTACAATGGTAGGCCTTCCTTACTAATGCCAGTCACACAGGTGTTGGAGAAGGACCCCATTCCTACTGCCAGTCAAAGTCGGTGTGGGGAGTACTGATTACAATAGCAGACACACCCTTTCTCGATCGCTACAACACGACATCAGTGAATATATATAAGTCGACATACGAAAGTATATGCATGCTTAAAATATTGCAGATCTTCATTTACAGATTGACTGCTGCAAAACGGTACGTCATATCGACAAAGGATTGTACCATAAGACGTCAGATTTAGCGGCCTAAATGACTGGTCGTATGATATCTGATCTATTCATGGGTCAGATTGAGTTAGAAACATTGAATAGGGAAACTTTTTTGTAAGATTATCTCACATTGCATTGCTTTTCAGATAATTATGTGACAGCTACATACATAGGCCTAGCATTTGGCTCACATATGGCTCCTGGGTGGGCCAATTTTCGTGTAGGGTTTGATGATTCTATCTTTCTTATAAGTGACTGAAAGTATGAATTATGCATGTGAAAAGTCCAAATTTACTTAACATCGAGAAATAGACAAAAATCAAACGTAAAAAGGATACAGATACAACAAAAAGTCATAAGACCAAGGTTGTAGATCATTCCAAATTGAACGGAGATTGTGCCTTCCCTTAAGTGATAGGACTTCGAAGATCTGCACCATCATTAAAATTGCCTCCATATTTCGATATTCTTCGGGGGGAAAAGTGAAAAATTTTAAGCTCTTGGAAATGTTCTGTCCGTTACAGGCTAAAACGTATGATTTTGCCAAATTTCTGTTTTCTTGTTCGTCGGGCAGATTATGCCGCAATGTGAATTTTGGGCGATGAGGGTTAAAAGTAGGACTTTCAGGAAACTAAACCAAAAAATTATGCAGATGGTTGTTATTATTACCCCTTAAACGCGTAGCTGTGCGAACATTTCGCCAAAATAGTCAATGTACAGGCACACAGTCTTTAGGATTTTACTTATATAGATAAATAAGGAATCTGCTCCACGTACAACACCTTTTGGTCTATGTCTGCTGGACTTACCCTGCAAATCCGACCATTCATGATATCTCCCTTATTAATCTTTCTATCGAGAAAATACACATGAAAAAATGTTTTAGAAATGGATTTCCAACAAATTTGGTCGATTTCCAGTCAGGTTGGTCATGTACTGTATATATTGTGGAAGAGTAAATTCACCATTTCGGTTCCCTATAAAACGCCAGTCCATTCCAGGAACAGGAAATGTTATTGACCTTTAAAATCTACCTTTGGAAAGGTGAATGCTAAATATAAAGTTTGGTTCAAATATCTTCAATAGTTTTCAAGTTGTAAGAAATACGCAAAACACGCGCCCGTTCTTAAGTCCGGTTAATGATATCTCCCTTATAAATCCTCTTACCGAAATGATGCACATGAGAAAAAAGGTTTTAAAATTAATTTCCATTAAGGCAGGTAGATTTCTATTAAGTTTGGTTGTGTACATTTTGTGGGAGTGTAAAATCACGGTTTCGGTTTCATATAAATCCCCCAGTCATTTCATGGATTTAGAAACAGTATTTGCCCTGAAACCTACCCAAGGACAGGTGGATTCTAAACATGAATTTTGGTGGATATATATCCAGCAGTTTCCAAGTTATAGACAAACAGACAGACAAACAGAAAAACAGACACCAAAGCTAAAAATATGCAGATGGTCATTATTACACCTGAAAAGGGATAACTGTACAGAAATGTCGCCAAAATAGTCAATGTACAGAAACACTCTAGAAGTGCAGACCTTTATTTCGAGAGGTACTGCTTTGAAACTCTGCGACATATCTGCAAACGGACCTTACCATCACACGCCTCTTTCAGTGTTCTACATGATTGGTCCCATCACTTCTTCTCGTATCTCCTATATTTATGTGTTAGATTGAGTTAGAATCATTGGGTGTGAAATGTTGTACAGTTTTCGCATACTACTTTATATTTGTGATACTCATGTGACAGATAGAATCATAAAATTTGGCTATCACATTGCCACTGGTCATGCCAATGTGCGTGCCGAATGTCATGATTCTATCTTTCCTATAAGTGTGCCAAATTAATGTTAACATATACGTGTGAAAGTACAAAATTAACTTGAAATCGAGAAATACAGCTCTATTTAACGTATAAGGAATAGAAATACGATAAAAAGTCATAGGACCAAAGTTGTCGATCTCTCCAAAATGAAAGGCGATTGTGCTTTCTGATTTGTGATATGACTTACAGATTAGCCACCAATTATCCCGAAACGAAGGTGTGCACCGTCGTTAAAATTGCATCCATATTTCGATATTTTCCGGCGCCGAAAGTTATACATTTGAATAGCTTAGCACTCGCATACATACAGTGTAATTAAGGAAGAAAGTAATTCAGTAAAGAAAGTTGAAATTAATAGAAAATGGATTAAAACTGAGGACAGCCGGATGACGACAAATATGTAAATACCAAGTGAATGTATTGGAAAATCAAATGCCCCTCAATAAAATATGCTGGTGTGAGTTATGGATATAAGAAAGAGGTAACAGAAGAGAAATTTAGGCGCAGGCATTCTTAGGTCAACAGATAAGATGACTAATGGCGTTATTACTTAAGCTATTCGAGGACGGTTATAAACTCCAACGATATTCCGCCAATATCCCGCAGAATGGCCGATTGACGCCCTCTCTTGCCTTCTACCCAAGGAAGGTAAGGTAAGGGTTGTTCTGCCCGAAGGCAGGTCCGAACCTCCGCAGAGGTGCTCCTGAGCCGGAGTTTACGTGCGTAGGGTGGCCAGTTCCTTTCCGCTCCTCCATTCCCTTATCCCCACTAACAGCGCGTAAAAACCCATCCAACTCCTGACCACGCCCAATGTTGCTTAACTTCGGAGATCTCACGGGATCCGGTGTTTCAACACGGCTATGGCCGTTGGCTACCCAAGGAACAACCATGAATTTAAAGGTATGATGAGGAAAATTGCAATACGTTACTTCCCTGTTGGCAAGCAGTCAGAGACGTTGCCATGGCAACCTGTACGTTCGTTGTCAGTCTGTCGGTCACACACGCAGACCATGATACCCGCAGAAAATAGTAAATTTCTCCGTCATTTGAATAGTAAGGTAAATTATGAACATAACGAAAGTTGATTATAATGAAGAGGCGTTTCACATACGGTCCACGGAGTTTACAGGAAATCAATAGTATAAGAGAAAATGGAGGAAAACCGTTCTGGTTTTCCTATAAATCCCCGTCTAATCAAAGATTTTAAAATGGAATGTATATAGAAACATTCCTCGGGGTGAGTACACTCCAAATATGAAGTTTGGTTGAAATCTATCCAGCCGTTTTGCCGTGATGGTGGAACAAACAAACAGACACGAAAAGTAAAAACCACCGATTTGGTCTTGAATTGACCTAAAACGGATAAATATCTGAAAAATTGGCAAAACAAACGAAATTACAGACAGCTGACCTCCTACAACTTTATTTATAAGATAATTTCGCTGCTGTAGAATCCTGGAGCTGACGTTGCCATGGTTACGGCAGTTCATTACTTTATCCGATTCCTAGAGCAGGGGTAGTGTGGTGCCAATATCTCCGTAACGGTTGGTTTTAGGGCCTTAAAACATGGTTTTCGGGCCCGTAGGGCGTACCGAGTTTTGTTCTTTGCGTCAAGAGGATTAAATTGAGCTTTGTCTCGTCCTTATACGATAAATTCGATATTTTGCCTATATTAGCCTATTTTTATATCTCCCCCCCCGTGCCCCCCCACCTCGAATTGTTTTGGAAATAAAATACAGCCCATGTTACTCACTGGCAATGTAGCTTTCTATAGGTGAAGTAATTTTTAAAATCGTTTCAGTAGTTTTTGAGTCTATTCGTTACAAATAAACAAATTTTTCCTCTTTATAATATTAGTATAGATTAACTACTGTTTTTCAGAGATGTCGAGCTGGCAGATTTATTTTTCGTACCGGTAAATCTACCAACACGATTAGCTTGAGTTCAGGAAACTACTGTTCTACCATCTGAGCCACTTTGTCCAGGAAGCCACATTTCATTGGGGAGACAGTGGTAAATTTTCACGGTCACAAATGCTTCGCACAGTCAGTGAAAATTCGCTTTCTTGTAAGGTTTGGCTTTCGGCTCGTCTTATGGTACGCAAGTTCACGCCGACGGTTATGTAGAGTAGAGGGAAATTTCAGTAACGAGGAATTCCTGTAATTCACACCACATTCCTGTCCTTTACGAGTAGATGCGTTTAAGGAACTGGTCAATATGCAAAGTAACGGATGTTCTTCATCACCAAAGAATCCCGTCCTATCTTGAAAGTTACGATTAGACAGATAATTAGTTTCGACCTGTAATGGAATAAAGCCAAAACATATCAACAGTGTTTGATATGTCAAGGGTAATTTACTCCATATAACCTTTGGTATTAGAATGACGACTTTGAAACAATAGCTGCTTGGCACAGCGACTGACCACTGCGTACTCCACACACCCACATCCGGCACTTAATCTCCCGTTACATACATACATACATACATACATACATACATACATACATACATACATTACATACATACATTTTCATTTAAGAGTAAAACTGTATTTTTCAGACTTCAGTCTAAAAAATCTCTGTGATTGAACTACAGTATAACAATCAATGAAGAATGAAGAGGGCTTCGAGACGATATTATCCTTCCATCACCGACTTTGCTGTACACGGCTAAAAAGCGGGGTGGACTCAGGAAATATTATTAATAAACTAGAAAGAAAGTAATATGTGAAAGTGCTGAAAATGATTGTTGGTACAAGCAGTTGAGAATAATAGTAGCAAAGCAATCGAAGTCAGGAAATAAAGGTTAGGTCTAAGTCAAGAATGAACTCTATGGATGAAGCTGGATTTCTCACCTAGGAATATTCCCGAATCACGCGAGAAGAGACAGTCATTTTTTTGTCCTTGCAGCAACCTGTCTTCAACATGTTCGACAATCAACAAACCGTTATGAGCAATGCGTGTGACGTGAAGGAGCAAATTTTCAACACATGCTGTTACGACCCAGTTAGATACGTGACATACGTGTAGTCGTCGTTATAATTGCATACTGTGCCTTGATGTTCAGAACATTTTGTTATTTCAGTACCGTTTTATTTTGCCGCATACTGTACTAATACTTCAAAGCGGCTTGGTTCATCGAACCCAACATCTTTTGAATGCATGCTTACCACTATTCAATACGTACCGTGTAACATCTCACTCTGTCTCCTTCATCCGTTAAGACATTTATTTATTTATTTATTTATTTATTTATTTATTTATTTATTTGCTTTGGATTTTTCGAGAGGCGACGTTAGGATGATTGGCCTTCTCTTACACCTAGTCACACTTCACAAGTATTATCTACAGATACATTAAACCTATAAATCTAACAGAGCTACATTACAGTAAACTAACTCTCACACTCTCGCACGCTTAATAGAATTTAAATTGTATACTGTGCAATAACCGATATGACACGCAATTATTATGCACATTACACAACTAGGTCTACGTATATATACAAGGAAAGCACTCATAATTCTTTTGTCGTCATTCACGCGCTCAGATGTACAGTGCAAAAGTCAGTAGGTAGCTTTCAACAGGTAGTCTTAGCAAGATCCTTTGAATTGAAATAATGAATCACTGTCCCTGACACCGACTGGTAAGGAATTCCGAAATTCTGGAGCCGGTCACAGTAAAAGAATTGTTATACGTAGATGAATGGTGAAGAGGAATAGAAAGGTAGTGCCAGCGCGAGTGTTATAGTTATGAAAGGAGGGAAGAACGTGAAATTTAGAGGGAATGTACTAAGGCGAGTTGCTACGCAGGACTTTGTTATTAAGATTACGCCTTTTATAAGATTTCAGCCAGTGAAGTTCTTGAGTTACAGTATATGTACAGCATAGCCCACGTTGTATTGAATGTAAAATAATAATACATTTAAATTTTACAATTCAAGAGTTGAATTCCCGTGTACGTCCGTACGTAAGATGTCGGTGAAGAGAAGAAGTAGAAACCGAGTAAGTTGGCCGTGCGGTTAGGGGCGCGAGCTGTGAGCTTGCGTTTGGGAAATAGTGGGATCGAACCCCACTGTCGGCAGCCCTGAGATGGTTTTCCGTGGTTTCTCATTTTCACACCAGGCAAATGCTGGGACTGTACCTTAATTAAGGCCACGACCACTTCCTTCCCACGCCTAGCCCTTTCCTGTCCCATCGTAGTCATAAATGCTGTCTGTGTCTGTGCGATGTAAAGCCAATTATAAAAAAAGAAGATGTAGATTCTGGCCAATTGAGATGAGTATTAATAATGTAGTTTCCCAGTGTCTGGTGGTGATTGTAATTGCGAGCTCACTGCATTAGCTCTGCTATGCCTTGATTACAGTTTCGTCATCCCTACATATTTATATTTGTTTTAATTATTTCCTCCGTCCTACCGTTGCTAATGTTAATCTTAACGAATAATCATTTGCAACAGACAGGAGGAATAGTAAATGTTGATATTCCATGCCTCACACATCTCGTAGAAGAAAGGTTATTGGTTCGGAAACTTGAATGTTCTGACTGTCCCAAAGCGGGCCGTGAGCGCACCTCTGCCTAATGTGCGATCTTGGGAAGTTACCTCGCCGAGTGGAATATCTCCCTGAATAGGAGCTAGGGAGTTAGGTTACTTTATTGTTGTTGTATGTTGAGTATTCAGCCCGAAGGCTGGTTTGATCCTCCATAGCTCCGCCAAAGGCTGTCATAAATAGGTGTCACTGAAGAGGCGTACTAAACAAATGAGGAGTGAGTTAGTGTCTCATTGCTTTCCTCACCGAGCCAGCAGTTGTTATTACATATCAGTCTGCCAAGTCCACTGAAATGCACGCACCAACCGACCCTATGAGTGATATTTTCACACCATTCGTAACAGGGACTGCCTGCATAAGGAATGGCATTACTAGCATCGCTCATACCTCGGTCACTTTCATATTGTCGAAGCCAAGGATGAGACTGAGACAGGGCAATGAAAGTAACACATTTATTCTAGCCTATACCAGGAGATATCACTGTAAACACTACATCTCGCCAACAAAGGCAAGTTACTTTATTAGGAACGATAATATGTACGTATGTATGTATGTATGTATGTATGTATGTATGTATGTATGTATGTATGTATGTATGTATATAGTCCTCAGTCCAAAGACTATTTGAATTTCAAACGTCAGCCAAGTCGTCAGCGAAGAGGTACCCTAAGAAAACGAGAAATGAAGTTTCCCATTGTTTTCCTCACCGAGTGAGGTGTTGTTAAGTCTGTCAAGCTCACTTAAAATAATACACGAAATGATCCTACAGCCACACTTTCACACCATTTATCACAAGGACTGGTTGCGTAAGGATTAATGTTACTGCACTACTATTGATCACACTCTCCCACATTCATATCAAAACCAAGGGTGAAAATGATACAAGTCAATGAGAGCAACACCATTTGTTCTAGCACATACTACATATAAAACATAACGCACTCATTATTATTATTATTATTATTATTATTATTATTATTATTATTATTATTATTATTATTATTATTATTATTATTAACGCTTCCAACTGTGAATGGTTTTAGAGACAGTAGGCGCAGGAAAATTACCCAGAATATGTTAACCCCTTCACGACCATTTTTAAAAAGATAACTTCAGAACAAATATATGGTCATCTTACATAAATTAGAAATTATTTACATTCTATTTTTTTGAAATAGAATTATGTTGATAATGTGGAAACAATATATTATATCACCCATTCTTTCAATTTTGTTAAATTGCTAATGTTTGTTCTAACTGTAGTAACATGGAGTATCTGCTTGAATAGAATAAATAGAGGTGCTTTAGTGTAGGCCTTTATCAATTACATTTCGCTATAGTTTCAAAGAACTTAGTTTGTTTACCGTCATTACATGAGAAGAACCCTAGAATCATCACTAAGCGTAAACACAGTAAAATAATTACTTCTAATATTAATTTTTTTAGGATACTTCACCAGCCAGCAACAACTTTAAGGCCGGGCTGAGTGGCTCAGACGGCTGAGGCGCTGGCCTTCTGACCCCAACTTGGCAGGTTCGATCCTGGCTCAGTCCGGTGGTATTTGAAGGAGCTCAAATACGTCAGCCTCGTGTCGGTAGATTTACTGGCACGTAAAAGAACTCCTGCGGGACAACATTCCGGCACCTCGGCGTCTCCGAAAACCGTAAAAGAGTAGTTAGTGGGACGTAAAACAAATAGCATTATTATTATTATTATTATTATTAACAACTTTAAGTTCTGGAATCCATTACAACACATTCTCATGCACAAACACGCAAGCAAACCTCTGAATGTACAATATATCGGTGTCGTAATTTTTTAAAATATATAAATACCTATATCAGTAGAGGCTGAAATTAGAAGTGGGGAAATGGTAACCCAATAAGCCAGTATCAAGAGAGATTTAGAGGGAATCAATATAACCCAATTACCATCAAAGAGTAAATAAAGCATTAAAAATTACATAAATAATGGCTTGTAACAACAGTTGGATTAATCTGATCATTTAACAGTAAGGAAATCTATCAAATAAGGGAATAAATTCAATCCATGACATTTATAATGAACTCCTCCATACTGTCCCGATGTCCGAATTCACCAGTGCTTTTTACACGTTTTAAACAGGTTGTGATAAGAGACGTATGTGTAGGTAATGGATGAGTCACCCAGGTCGTTAGCCTGCGGTTACAGTTTTTTAGGTTAATGATTTTCCAATATATTGCCTCAGGCTCTATAAAATGTTCTTCCCTGTGACACATCGTAGATGACTCAAGGTAGTATAGCGCACCAAAATGTTGGTAAAAGTGTAAGTTTATCATAAGTTTAAACTCCTCCCCGTTTGAAAATCTGCAATTCTCTTTTTTTGTTCAATTGATTCATAAAGCAATATATAATAAATATTATTAATTGAATCTCTTTCTCACACCACATATTGCTATTTCTTGACGGATGTAGTATTTTTTTTAATCTGTCCTTTGGCACAGGCCAGAGCAAAATGTAGCTTCTACCAAACTCGCAGTCTCATATGGCTATAACGCTGTTAAGGTATGGGTGGTGTGGAGTAATGGCATTCGAAGTACGACTTGTGCATTTGGATGTTATAAAAGGTGCTACTCATAGGGCCAGCCATGCTGTAATAGGACTTTCTGGCTCAGTGTAATGGCGAATTACCTCATTTTTCGTTACATGATGTAGCCTACTCCCAAGCCTGGCGCCGTCATCGGTTATTTTTGATTTCCTATAAATTGCATAACCTTTGGAGGATCCAAACAGACTATGGGCTGAAAACTTAAGTTTCTCACACTCAAAATAATATCTGCAACTAGAAATAATAATAATAATAAATTAAATATTATCATTATTAATATTATTAATATTATTATTGTACCGGGGGTACACCTTATGCGTCCAGTTAAACTGCGCGCCTTCTATAAGGCCATCTATGTAATTGAAATTGAACTAATGTGATGCAAGATACTTTGGATTGCAACTGTTAGATGTCTCTACTAACGGCGTAAGTACCCCCTCTGTCGGGATTAAAGGACAATTAATTATTAAGGAAATTTCAATTTTGTATGTTGCGTAACCTTAGTTTTTGAAGATTGTTTTGTTCATGTATCAAAGTTGTCAACACTCCTACTGCTCCCTTCCTCCTTAGTTACTAACCAATCAGGAATTTTTGTAATATTTTCTCTAGCCAATTAAAATTGGGGTGTGTGTACAGGCATTCAGCCTCTCTGTAAATAGTTCTGGAAACTTCCCCTCGAAATGCTATGAAAGCTGGGCGCTTTATGTCCATAATGTCATCTTCATCGCTCCAGTTCTGTGATTGCGGTGTGTTATTCGGATGCAGGGGTCGCAGGTCGGCGTTCGGAAGGCCCACCTAAACAAGGTAATGGCAGAATTTTCTTAAACATGTGATAGCTCCGCCAGATAAATTGAGGGGAAGGTTTAAAACCTCTTTCATTCTATGTAAAGATCTAATTTAACGTTTTAAATGTAATTTTTCGGCAAGGCTTTGGATTCTGTCCAAATCCCGGCTGGAAAACATGTAAACTAAGGGAACAAAGTGTTTTTACCCTCTGTTGATTCGCATTCAACTTGATATGGAGTGATTAAAATTTTCGAAACCTCTTTATTCTTAAGACGTTTTTGGCATTTAATATTTATCGTTTAGTCACATCTCTGTGAATTAGCCTCTGCAACTTCGGGCGATAAGCCCACTTAGGGTTTTAAGAGATTTTAAGAGTTTTTCTAAAAGGAGTGCAAGTATTTCGCCTCCTAGCCTTTTGTTCATTGCCGATCATGTTAAATCCTTTCTTTTTACATTAAGGCCATTTAGAACGGGCACTCATTGCCCCTGGTTAATTTGTAATTATTTATAGACCAATGTGTAACGAACTGTTGAGCAGAAGTGACTGTAAAGTTTGTCAGAAACTTGTGCCTCTGAGAGGCTAGACTATTTTAACCTTTGGAGCTCAAACTCCTAGATGATGTAAGTGTGTGGAGCAAACATGCTCTTATAAAACAGTGTACCTGTTCTGTGCTATAATGCTCATCCCTAGTATATTATCGTGATGATAATTCTCTTTAGTTCTTGTACCTGATTTTTGGACTGACGAGCTCAATGCTGTTCTGTTTAACTGTTATCTGTTAAAAATCTTCTATCAAAATTTAAAATAAAAAGGAAGGGAAAAAATTCAAAATTTAGTGCTTTAACTTATGCTCTGGTCATTTCCTTGTACGCCCATTCACCCCGGCATCTTGTTACACCTCTGTGTTCCACGATATCCCTGGAACAATTATTATTATTATTATTATTATTATTATTATTATTATTATTATTATTATTATTATTATTATTATTATTATTATTATTATTATTATTATTATTATTATTATTATTATCACATGTATTCGCTAAGGCATTCCAAAATTTATACGGATTTATACGTTGTTTGCGATATAAGGTGCGCGTTGGGAAGTTTTGATGAAAATGGCAGGCCACGTTTCCTACCGCGACAGACAATCGTGTTCGAGAGTTTCTACTATAACGGCAGGCTCACTTGCCCACTGCCATTCACAATGGAGATGTGGAGTTATCATTATAAAGACAGGCCCCTTTACCTAATGCCAGTCAGAATCGAGTTAGGGATTATGATTATAATCGAGAAATGCAGCTCTATCTAAAGCTAAAAATGAAGTGGATGTATTGCAAAAATGAAATGTCCCTCATTAAACTGTAATGATATGAGTTACGGAATTAAGAAAGCGTAAACAGAAGAAATTTAGCCGCAGGGATTCTCAGATAAAAAGACTTACGGTGTTATTACTTAAGCCTGAAGAGGCAAGGCAGAGGCAAGAAATAAAAGGAGAGAACGGAAGTAGAAGAGAAATGAACAGCAAATGCCATAAAACACCTTAAGGTGCGAAATAATGGCTTACAGTCCGCAGTACTGTTGAAATATGAACACCCTCCCTTAGTGCTATTCCAAGAAAATTGTAACCCCCAACGGTATTCTGCAAAAAAAAAAAAAAAAAAAAAAAAAAAAAAAAAAAAATCCCACAGAATGACTGCTTGACGCCTCTCTCGCCTTCTACCCAACGGTCAACCACGAGTTTACAGGTATAATGACAAGAAAGGTATTGCATTTTACTTCCCTGCTGGCAAGCAGCCAGAGAAGTTTCCATGGTACCCGGTAGGTTCGTTGTAGGTCATTAAATGCAGAGCATGAGACCAGCAGAAAGTAGTAATTTTCTCCGCCATTTGAAGAGTAAGCGAAGTTACTATCCGCACACTTTATCTTGGTGCATTTACATCCTAGTGCTGAATCGGTCGATCTCGGCGATCTTCGAGATTCATACTGGCAACCTTTGAAACACAAACTATGAATCGCTTAAGCATCGTTGTGCGACATCTGGCGTAAACTTTACGTACTGGTACTGTTGTTGTTTACACATCAAAGTCAAAGTATAGAATTCATGCTAGGAACAAGATTCGCATCGAGAGATATGTTTTATAATGTTATATAATGTGTATGTGACAGTTGTTGGCTTAAGATGATAACGGTTTAGAAATTTCATATCGATCGATCATATTCTCGATTCAATTCAGATTTCATTTTCATTCAGTTGGCAGCACCAGGCAGCACTATCGATACCGGGACAGCTCCCTCCTTACTCCTCACCCCGTACACAAATGCATCAAGATAAAGTGTGCGGACAGTATGTAGGCCTACATAACAAAAGTTGTTTAAAATGAAGAGATGTTTCACATACGGTCTTCGTATTTTACAGAAAATGGAAAAGACCTGTTCAGGTTTTCGTATAAACCTCAGTCTATTCTGTTATTTTTAAATAATATGCATATCTAAACCTGCTCCTAGATGAGTATACTCTAAATATGAAATTTGGTCGAAATCTATTCAGCCGTTTCGTCGTGATGGTGGAACAGCCGGACAGAAAAACAGACAGGAAAGCTAAAAACCTCTGATACGGTCTTCAGTTGATCTAAAACGGATAAATATATGAAAAAGTGACAAAACAAATGAAATTACAGACAGCAGATTCCCTACAAATTTATTTATTTATATAGATTTCTAGCTGTTACCCGCGGCTTCACACGCGTGGATTTAATAATTTGATAATAGTAATCGTACCTCGGCACAGCACTAAGACATTATTTGAAAATCCCTATGGTATAAAAACAGACCGAAATACATGTGTTTCATTTACCTCACATGCTCTTTGTAAACCACGTTTGTGGCATTGCATTTTGGGGCTAAGATGACCGGGCAAAATGGTGTTGCCCTCTGGGTGGCCCGCATCACCCCTTCAGGGTGAGGAATGAAAGCAATAATAAACTAAAAACGTAAAAAAACCCAGGTTACTGGCAGACATAATCGGTGATGATGATGATGTTGATGATGATGATGCTTGTTGTTTTAAGGGTCTAACATCGAAGGTCATCGGCCCCTGCAAGACACAATCCGTAACATGCGACATAGACATGTGAGAAACGGTCCTCTCTCAAGTCGAAGAATATAGAACTGTATATATATACGTATTTCTTTACTTTAAACGAGATTGCAAATACCTATTTCGACGTCTGTAACATTTTCAGTTTTATATATATATATATTATCCCCATAAACAGATTTCAACCCCTTTATCAGTCCTTCCTCCCGCCTCCACCGAAGTGGATTTTCCGAAAACCAGAAAGTAGATTTCTTTACTTTTAAAGGAGATTCCAAGTATCTGTCTTTCACGTCTGTAACATCTTCAATATCAGAGAGAGGTGTCCTCATAAAAAAGGAATTGCGCCACTTCTTCGGTCAATTTTATCTCCTCCCTCTCAGTATTACCTTCTGAAAACAAATATGTATATATTTTTCTTTATTTTTAAAGAAGACTCCAGGTACCAATTTTCACGTCTGTAACATCTTCAGTTTTTGAGATATAAGCTATGTATCCTCATAAAAGGAATTCAACTCCTTCACTTGTTTTCACCCACCCCACTTAAGTGGATTTTCCGAAAACAAAAATACGCGTTTCTTTATTTTCAAAGGATATTCCAAATACCAATTTTTCACGTCCGTAACATGTTACGTTTATCAGGTATACTGTAGATATACTAATTTTAAAAAGTCATCCCTCTTTTCACCCCCTTAGCGAAGGAATATCCAAAAATTATTCCTTAGTGAGCAACTGCACAGTAGTATAAATGTATTCCATAAATTTCATTTCAGTGGTTTTTGGCTCGGCGATGATGAATTAGCGAGTCAGTCAGTCAGTCAGTCAGTCAGGACATGTTATTTTACACACACACATATATATATATTGTTATTATTAACAATTCAAAATAAATTTATTGCATTTATGTAAAAGGTCATCTATTCATTCCTCAAAGACAAGTAAAATGAAAGTAAAATCATTTTCACTAGGATTTCTCTCATGATGGTAAATTATATGACTTGATCAATATGTCTAAAGACCCGTTGAACTAAAAAGTTGCTTGTTCCAACCAAAGTTAATTTGCATGTACAACAACTTATATTCGGTATTTTGTCCACGTTGTCATGTTAGAACATACCTAGCCGAGGCAGTACCGGCGTGCTCTGTTCACCTGAAAGGACGTAAGTTCGATTCCCTGACTGGAAATCGAAGAATTTAGAAACGAGATCTCCATTGGACAGGAACATAGCCCTGAGGGTTACTTACTCTAAACCAAAAAATGAGTACCACGTTAATTCCTGGGACAAAGGCAGCTCTGCATAGAACTAAACACTAATACACGTAGCGCCGAGGGTACGGATATCAGATGTCTAACATTCCCTCCCCCAAGGGCCTTTCGAGGCCTGTACGGATATGGCTGACTCTTCCAGTTTGGCTGAATAGTTCAGAGAGAAGTGTGCTGAACAAATCCGGCAGCTCGGCGTGTCCGAGAACTGTAAAAGTATTTAGCGGGATGAAGGCCAATAAGGAATTTTTCCATCATTATCGATTCAATCCCAGACGAAGACAAGTATGCCACTTGAAATGAAGGCCATGGCCGATACCTACTCAGTACTAGTTCAAATAATGAATAAATACACCCAATAATACTGATGAATATGTCACGAAAGTTATAAAGAAAACACACACACACACGATGTCCCAAGCTCTTAAAATGAATCAACATATCTCATTTCCATAAATCTTTTCCGTATTGTTTCAACACTCATGATCCCACTGTACAAAGGCTAAGATTTCTCCTTTCAACATGATTTTCTTGTATGGGGACCAACAACCTGCAGTTCACTTTTTAGACTAGTGCAGTTTCTGAACCGAGGAGTTAATTCTCGCATGCCTCCGTACTGTGGTATGTACCGGACCTGAGCACGAGCCTGATGAGTTCTGTCAATCAGCGGACCAGGCCGCCTCCTTGAACCCTAGCTGATCAGCAATCAATGACTGGTCACGCCCGCCTGTCAGCTCATGACCCCGCGTGCGTGCGGGACTTGAACTCACTCGCGCCAGTAATTAGCTTCCCCATTATACACCATGGTAAAGAACTGCATTACCTCCTCTGTCGCCTTAAGTTTCGATATACAGTACTTTATATTGCAAACAGATCGAATTACGGAAACACTGCCAAAAACGGAGTGAATTGGTAGTGTATTTCCAGCAGAAGATGGATAAGAATAGCATAGTCCTACTGGTTTTAGAAGATTTGGAGTATCTATATCGTCAATGTTAAAACTGCTAAATTTATCTACCCGTGTCTTTGAACTACATGCTGAACTTTATTCGTAGAGCAGTTCTTCAAATCTCTTTCTTAAGTGCACTGTCCCAGAAATGTGATTCCTATTGGTTTGGAAATTTTTGACTTCTTTGTAAGTGACTACAACGGGCGACTCCCCAGGCAGGGCCGGCTGAAGGAATTTTGGGGCACCTGCAAGCCATTAGTTTGGGACCTCAATATGTTTACCTCGATCAGTTTCAAAAACTACATCATAGGAACTAACATAGAAGGTGTGTCTAAAAAGTACGGTGAATGGACCGATATCGTAATGGCAACTTGTGGTAACACTGCGTGAATGCTCGTATGAATAGGGAGACCTTTCAAGATGTGACAATTAGCGTTGAGCTGAAGCAGGTTGGTCTACTGCGGCCAGTCGAACCTAGTGCATATGAATACTCGTGTCATAGTGCAATGGAGCAACGTATAAACATAAGTTTTGTTACAAATTGGAAAAACGGCGACGGGAACGCATTGGATGTTAGGTACAAGCGTACGGAACAGAAGCCGTACGCAAAAAAATGTGTTTATAATTGGTCCAAACGCTTTCAAGATGGACAGGGAACTCTTGATGATGCGCTACGTCCGTGTCGACCGTCAACAAGCAAACATGCAAAAAAACATCCAACAAGTGCGACAGATGTTCCCACAAAATTGATGACTGTCTCTGAGAAAGACATCAGACGAATTAAGGATTAGCAAGGACAGCGTGAAAAACCATCATTTTGGTAGCGAAAGATCTGTTCTCTACTTGTGCCCCGCACACTGACTGACGAGCAGAAGGCAACACGGATGCAAATTGCTGGAAATTTCATTGATACGCGTGATCGAGATCCATCTTTCATGAAAACGATAATTACAGGGATGAGAGGTAGTGCTACCAGTTCGATTCGGAGAGCAAGCGACAATCAATGGATGAAAAACCTATTAGAAATCCCTTGCTAATACAAGATCAAGACATTTTAAATAAAATCTCCATTCTGCAAATGCCACTGACACTGGCATGCACAAGGAAACTCTCAGTGCAACTGTCAAATTTAGGGAAATGTCTTCCATATGCTTTACGTAGGTATACTGAAATACTGTTAGGCAACTGTTGCGATTTTGGCCGAGCTGAGCGGCGCTGGCCTTCTGACCCCAACTTGGCAGGTTCAATCTGGCTCACTCCGTGGTATTTGAAGGTGCTCAAATACGTCAATCTCGTGGCGGAAGATTTACTGGCATGTAAGAGAACTCCCACGAGACAAAATCCTGGCACCTTGACGTGTTCCAAAACCGTCAAAAAGTAGTTACAGGGACGTGAAACAATATGATTATTACACTGCGTGACAAGAAACGTTAAGCACTCAGAAGGAATGGTTAAAAGTGGGTGAAACTACATATGCTGAAAGACCATGTGCCTTTATTGAACTGATTACAATGTGGTATGAAAGAGACAAAGCCGTTGGCAGTTACATGTGGAATGTTGACGCCAGGTCAGTAGGGTGTCATCCGCCTAGTTGGCTGAATTGTCAGCGTAGTAGCCTTCGGTTCAGAGGGTCTCGGGTTCAATTCACGGCCGGGTCGGAAATTTTAACCTTCATTGGTTAATTCTAATGGCTCGGGGGCTGGGTAGTTGTGCTGTCCCCAACATCCCTGCAACTCACACACTACACATAATACTATCCTCCACCACAATAACACGCAGTTACCTACACCTGGCAGATGCCGCCTACGCTCATCGAAAGGTCTGCCTTACAAGGACTGCACTCGGCTAGAAATAGCCACACGGAATTAAAACATTAAGTAGGGTGTCGCCCACCGCCCTTCGCCCTGGCCACAATGCATGCCCTTATGCGTTTCGGAATGGTGTCAAACAGCCTTTGGATCCTCTCCTGAGGCAAGTTCGTCCACAGGTGTTCCTTCAGATCTCGCAGGTTTGTACTGGGACGGAGTCCTCTTCCAATGCCATCCCACATGTGTTCAATGATGGAAATCTTGCTGGCCATGGGAGGACCTCAACATGCTCCAGGCAGTCCTTAGACACACGTGCTGTGTGTGGGCGTGCATTAGCTTGTTGAAACACTGTCTCAGGGTGCTGTGCCAAAAGGGGTAGGACGAGCGGACGCAGAATGTCTGTGAGGTATCGCTGTTCCGTCAAAGTCTGCCGAAGCACTATTAGAGGTGACCTGAACGCATGTCCTATGGCTGCCCACACCATGATGCCAGGGAATACGCCTGCGTGTCTTTCCACAACATGGGCAGGATATGCCCTCTGTCCTTGACGCCGGCAAACTCGCACACGATGCTCATTGGAGGTTATAGAGAAGCGGAGATCAACACTGAACATGATGCGACGCCAGTCGTACTGTGTCCATGTCTCCCGAGCAAGGCACCACTCCACTCGCAGGCGTTGGTGTTCTGGTGTCAATGGCAACCGACGCATGGGGCGGTAGGACCCCAATCCGGCGGATACGAGTCGTCGAGACACTGTGCGGGAACGCACAGGATGTTGTAGAGTCTCCAGTACATGTTCGCAGATGGCGGGTGAAGACGTTATGGGATCCCACAATGCTTGGCACAGCATACGACGGTCCTCCCTCGGAGTGGTGTTTCTTGGTCGACCCGAACCTGCAAGACATGACTGGTTGCATCGTGTACGCATTCAGTCCAACATCGGGCCACTGTGACATCTGAATGGACCACATGCCTAGCAATTGCACGATACGACAAACCAACCTCATGCAGTCCCACAATGCGGCCTCTGTCATATGCTGTCAGTTGGTGGATAGGCTGTCTAACGCGTCTGTGAGGTATCGCGGGTGCTTCGTACTGTACGTAGTCCTCTCTGCACATCTTGCTTAACGTCTGACTCGCAGCAGTTGACTGGTAACAACGTATCAACAACAGGTCGGTGCCATCACGAATGCACTCTGGTGGGCATTCTACACATTACAGATCCTTGTAAATCTTATAATTTACTAACACATCAGTGGTATGTATGTGTAACCGAAATGGGATAATATTGGACCACTCCTTCTGGGTGCTTAACTTTCTTTGTCGGGCAGTGTATTATTATTATTATTATTATTATTATTATTATTATTATTATTATTATTATTATTATTATTATTACATGTTTATGGTTAAGCGGAGAATAACACTTCTAATTCATTAATAAGATCTGATATACATACATATTCTGATTTCTATTTCGGGTCTTTAAGAGCATCTGCAAGCTTCTTAAAACTGTTATTCAGATTTTCCTCGTTTCTTGTCAAACTTTTAAGGCCACAACACTGAACACGTCACAGCAAATCTTTCTCTCAAAGATTTAAGAGCAGTATCTATTATAACATTGAAAATGTTTATTCGTAGATGGTTTTTTCTCCCAAGGTGGGCTCATCCTTAATTTAAATAGAAAATAACTTTTTCAGTTACAGATCTGGAATCCCTATATCCAATAATACTCCCCAAAGATGTAATCACTTTCTCTGCTTCTTCTTTAGCTTTTATAAAACCGATTATGGAATTCTTCAATAACATCTAATGTTGCATTTATCAGTTTTGCAGTTGTATCCGTACGCATGCGTTGCTGTTGAACTGATTTGTTAACTATATTGATACGACTAATGGTATTGTACTAGATCACAAGGAAGAAAGAAAACTTGAATGTTGTGCACTCTTTTAGGAGACTCGCTGATACGGCATGCACACGTACAATAAGGGTTAGGATAGGAAAGGTAGCGATCGTGCTTTAATTAAGGATCAGCCCTAGTATTTGCCTGGTGTGAAAATGGGAAACCACGGAAAACCATCTTCAGGGCTGCCGACGATGGGATTCGAAACTCGCCATCTTCCTAATGTAAGCTCACAGCTACGCTAAGTTGTGAGGTTTTTGAGCTAAGCTCTCTTGCTGCAGTGCATTATTTGAGTGTTCTACGTGACTGAAGAGACCTCCCTCGGAAGATGGTAGGGAAGCGATTGGCGTGAGAAGGCGGCACAACAAGGTAAAGGCAAAATCATCATCTTATCGTGTGAAAAGTAACTACGTGTGATTAAAGGGATGTAATGGTTAGGCCGACCTGCGCTTACTTGAATTTTAGTTTGTTTTCACTTCTCTTCTCATTTAGTCTTAAAATATAGGTTTTCTTAGCCTGTCTTAGGACTTAAAATTATTCTCCCCTAACAGGAATTTTGTAAAATGTAAGGACGCACTCGTTTCCCTTCTTCTAATTGATTTTGGGCGACTAGTTTTCTATTTTCCAAATTCCGCTGTCTTATTTCGGACTTTGATTTTGCATTTCCTAGTCATCAAGTAGAATGGCTTAGTCACTGCATAATCGGGTCATATGCCCTCTTAGGTGCTTTCTTTGGACTTTAAACTTGGAGAGCTTGTGTGTTTTCAGCCTCCATTTTTCAAATGCTGTTCTCGACCATTCTCATTAATCGTTAATTTGTTTCCTTGTTGTTTATGGCCGTGTAGTGTGGGCTTCGGCCTCTGCTAACCTTCTGGATCTGTCGATCCTTTCTATGTATATGCCTCCCTCATTAGATTAGGGTGGTGAGTGTAATAGTCGCTTAAGTTCTTAGGTGTTAGTGGTTTAACACAAAATAATAATGTAACCTCCTTGCCCCATAAAGGGTATTTGCAATTTGTAATTGTAAACTGGGCTGCAGGGTTCGAGACCCGTCCGACGAAAATTTGTTCTAGAAGCTACGTCTTCTTTCTCTGAACTACTGTACATGGACTATATTCTCTCAGTTTTGTAAATGCTAGCCTATTATGAAGCTTGTAAATTTATGAGACCTACGGGTCTTTGACTAATTGATTCGAGATGGGAGTTGTTCTCCACATTGTATAAATTTTCTGAGCTATAAGCTCCCCTGCTGTAGATTTCTGAGCTTCTAAGCTCCCTTTGTTATGTATCATTCTTGTTCATCTTTTTGATGGTTTGGGCAAAATATTCAAGCCATAAGATAATAATAATAATAATAATAATAATAATAATAATAATAATAATAATAATAATAATAATAATAATAATAATAATAATAATAATAATAATAATAATAAAGATTGGCCTGATCAATATTCTGGATTCAAATCCGGTTAGAATGGGAGAAATATCTAATAGTTATAAATATTTAAACTCTGGTTTATGCTTTGTCCAGCCATTCACCCCTCACTTTTCTTTCCCTCTTTCCTGGAACATACCTAAAACCAAACCCCATGGCACTACAGCCCTTGAAGAGCCTTGGGTTACCGCTGCTCAGCCCGAAGGCCTGCAGATTACGAGGTGTCGTGTGGTCAGCACGACGAATCCTTTCGGCCGTTATTCTTGGCTTTCTAGACCGGGGCCGCTATCTCACCGTCAGGGATAGCTCCTCAATTCTAATCACGTAGGCTAAGTGGACCTCGAACCAGCCCTCAGGTCCAGGTAAAAATCCCGAACCCGGGGCCTCCGGGTAAGAGGCAAGCACGCTACCTCTACACCACAGAGCCGGCCAGGAACATACCTACACAGTATAAACAAAATACGTATCATCGTAAAATATTGAATTATTCTTCATTGAAACAATAATCACATCGTTCTCCATCTATCAGCTGATTGAATACGTGGCTAGAAAATGCCGGCAGAACTGGACTTGCCATACTGTACATAAGGAGTCATTGTAACCAGATGATGCCATGCTGAGGTCGAGCTCTTATAATAATAATAATAATAATAATAATAATAATAATAATAATAATAAAGATTGGCCTGATCAATATTCTGGATTCAAATCCGGTTAGAATGGGAGAAATATCTAATAGCGTGCTTTTCTATGGACAAAGTAGTAAAATCAGTCGGCTGAAATCCGAAGCAAAAAAAAAGTAGGCCTATTGTAACCACAGGACGTGATTCTTAATTTCTAAAATCTCATATGCTTTGTCCAAAAATCCAAACATCGAAACCCGTCCCCCTTAATGATTAGTTCAATAAATAACAAAGATTAAGTTAGAAATTACGCCATACTGCAAGTCACTAAAATGGTAGAGACAGTCTTGATAACACAAACACAACTACACTAGAAATGTTTAGCTGATTTCTAAAAAACACAAAACAGTTAATGCTGTTCACCACTCAAAAGCAGCCACTGTTAGCCAAGGCCTTGTGCTATATTAATTGACAACGTGGAACTCCGACCAGCCGCCTCAGGGAGCTTTAAGACAGAGAATGTAGGGAAAACAGGGTTGCCATCGGGCAAAAAATGTTCGTACTAACTTTTCCCGTGAAAAGGTACTAGATTATGGAAAAAAGTACTAAATCATTTTGTTTTACAATGGAGTAGGATTATTCATGAAGGCATCATAGAAAAAAGTTTACTTATCAAAAATATACCTTTATTAAATGAGAAAATCGTAATTATGAGAACATATCGGTTTTGATATCTATGATGGGAAGCAGCAATGTTGCAGTTTCAATACCCACTATCCTAACACTTCCAGTTCCAAGCTGACTACCAGATGAGAGTCGTTTATTTATGTTTAGAACATGAACACTATGAATAACAAACAAACAAACAAACAAACAAACAAACAAACAAACAAACAAACACATTCATTTTGTCTTCATATGCTACCCAAAATTTGGCTGTCTTTTAGAATATGTTAACATGCATTTCACATTTTGCTCTTCTCTTATTCCTTGGAAAATATTGCCAAAGCAATAAACTGTTTTGAAATGTGAACATTTTGGGCAGACTAGTGCTTTAGAAGGAGTCCATTCACATACGCTACGGAATAGTAGTTTGTTTCTCAATCTGGTCTTATTAACAGAAAGAGCAGGAAAATAAACTGTTCTGTTTCAGCAGGAGAATGTGGTAAACAGAGCAATGCCTTCAAAAAAAAAAAATTTCAAATTTGAAAAGATGTAGTCGCCTACAGGATTTTTCAGTTCGATTAAAGAGTTCCAAAATTCCATAAATTCTTAGTACTCTTTCTGCGATTCTGTGGACTTGTTTGTTAAGAAGGAAACCACACTTTCCAGTGTCGACTCGGTTAAATGTAACTTAAAAGCCGTTCCAGTCTGTCGAACACACAAGTTCAATATAAATAGGGCCTATTGTTTAATAGTATTTTGTTTTGCAGGTATGTTATAGTGTAATTTTTATATTGAGCCTGTATGTTCGAGAGACTGAAAAGCTTTTTAAGTTTCTGTGGACTTTGCTACCCACCATTTCCTATCTAACGTCATAAGCACTTTCTGTAATTACATTAGGGAAATATATAGCTAATGGGATTATACTGATGAAACTGCCATCTCTTTTGCAGTTTTCTAGTTCGACATGAAGAGATTTCTTAAAATAGGATCACTAAAAACAACCCTCTAAAAAACTTGTTCACAGAATTTAACATGAAAAGATAGACACTTGGCTCTGAAACTTCTTATCAATTTCTTTCTTGTTCTTCTTCTGCAGTGGAAGAACGTCTACTCTACCTACGTAAAAGCTACTAGATTTCCATAAAAAGAACTAACGTACTAAAAATGTCCACGAAGTACTAGATCTAGTACTAAAGTACTAACGGTGGCAACCCTGAGGGAAAGGAAATGCGCGCGTGCTCCCTGGGATTGGCTTAAACGGGAGGCGTTCACTGGTTGCCATAGTAACTGCCATCTGAATCTATGACGCTTCGAGCTGTCAGATCACGCAAGTTGTTTCAAGAGAACTTCTTTCTTCTCGAACACTACTCTTATTTTAGAACATTTATAACGTCCTTAACAAACACCATAATAAAATGAAAGGATATTAATAGAGGAACCGAGCGGAGTGGGCACGCGTCTTAACGCACTCTGGCTATAGAGACAAGCTCTGCATTCGGGAGACGAGTGAGTTCGAACCCTACCATCGGCTGTCCTTAGAATGGTTTCCTGTGGGTTTGCCATTCTTATTTCCAGGCAAATGCCGGGACACTTGTTATTCATAGGCCACAGTCGATTCCTTCCAGTTTCCACCCAATTTCGTTCACCATCATTAAATCCTCATTAACTCAACTGAAGTTGGCGACAGAAAGGACATCCGACCATAAAACATGTCATACAATTTTAATCTTACCTCATCGCCGACCCTGTATCAAGGTACCAGAGTCGTAGGAGAATCGGAGCGTTAGAATTGGTGTATTAGAACAGGGCCTCTCAGGGTTCATGCGCCTGGTGCAAGCACTGTGCACGGTGCAAAAGACGACTTCGCTTGGTTGCCCAGAGTGCAGACCCCCACTCCTCGATTTGGAGCAATAGCGCTGTCTCTCTCTTTCCCCACGCCTGTCTCGCTCGCTCCGCCCGTCTCCCTCTTCCTCACTTGCTTCATAGCGCTCCAAATCCGAGTCGAGTTAAGCCGAGCTCATCCGAGTAGCCCAGAGACGAAGCGTTTGTCCGAGCCGAGCCGAGTGGAACCGATCACCGAGCTATTGCGCCTCGATTTGCACGCGTGAGATTTTGGGCGTTTGAGAGGCCCTTTATTAGACAATGACAGACGTTAGACTCTTTGCTAGGTACATCGTTCTTCCTCACTGTAACGGGATGGCGATATTACCGAAACACATGTTGTCTAAAAATAATTTCGATTTTAAAACATTATTTTTGTAATGCCCGTCCGTCTCATTGGTTGAATGGTCAGCGTTGAGGCCTTAGGTTCAGAGGGTCACGGGTTCGATTCCCGGTCGGGTCGGGGATTTTAATCGCCTCTGATTATTTCTTCTGGCCCGGGGAATGGGTGTGTGTTTGTCCCAGCACTTTCCTCTTCATATTCACACAACACATTATACTACCAACCACCACAGAAACACGCAATAGTGATTACATCCCTCCATATAGGGTTGGCGTCAGGAAGGGCATATGGCTGTAAAACAGGGCCAAATCCACCTGTACGACACAGTTCGCACCCGCGACCCCACAGGTGTGGGAAAAGCTGTAGAAAAAGAAGAATATTTTAGTAATGCCCAGTTGCCCTAGTTCAGTTTCGAAACTATAGGTGTATTCTACACCAAAAGAGGTTTTTAACATGCCAGTATATCTGCTGACGGATTCCTCCGCGCGTTAAAGACCCTTACATGCCAGCCAACTCGATCCTGCCGCTCTCAACACCATACAGATTTATGTGATTTACTTGAGAGTCCTTCAAACCTAGGAATTTCACTCTTCACATCAACTAGTCGTCCGACTCGTTGGCTGAATGGTCAGCGTACTGGCCTTCGGTTCAGAGGGTCCCGGGTTCGATTCCCGGCCGGCCCGGGGATTTTAATCTTCATTGGTTACTTCCACTGGCCCGGTGGCTGGGTGTTTGTGCTGTCCCCAACGTCCCTGCAACTCACACACCACACATAACATTAACCTACACCACAATAACACGCAGTTACCTACACATGGCAGATGCCGCCCATCCTCATCGGAGGGTCTGCCTTCCAAGGGCTGCACTCGGCTAGAAATAGCCACACGAAATTATTACCACCTAGTCTTCGTATATCAGAAGGGTGAGGTAATATCAAAACACTTGAATTTCTCAATTCAATGTATTCGCCAGCATATGAAAAACAAAAGATACCCACATAAATATAATATCTGATGAATACTTTCTTTGTTTAGACACACTATGCTAAAGCCGTTTTATTGATGATGATGCTCGTTGTTTAAAGGGGCCTAACATCTAGGTCATCGGCCCGCCTTTTTATTAAAAACTTGAGTTTTGCCATGAGTGGCAAGGTGTCGTCATAGTCTAGATTTAATAACTCATTAAGACAGTCATCTAGAGTGAAGCACATAAACTGTATTCAGTGAAGTGGAAGAGTTACTGAAAGCAATGAAATTACTTGTAAATACACAAGTGCTGAATATGTGGTACATAGCAGACTATCTCCTAACATGCAGTTATATTTTTGGAAGGTATCTTGCAACTATTTAATGTATAGGTACCCTGACAGAATATCTCTGGTTTGTAGTTTGTAAAATAAAACCTTATAGACATCAATTTCGGTTGAAAATTCAATTATCCTGACATTTGTTACACAACAACTTGTCATAATTTGATATCTTGTCTACTCCACACCATACCTTGAAGGCTAGATCATAATTATGCAATATATCCTTCCTTCAGGCGATGTTCGTTTGGCAGGGGTTGGTTGTGACATGCATGACGGCTGCCTAGGAAATAATGTTGGCACATAATAGCCAGTTAATTTTGGATTTCGCCTGGGTACAGTTAAAACTGAACCGTCAGGTCTTTTTGTGTGTGTATCCGAACAGTATGATTTTCAGAAAAATGTCCATTACAGACACAGGCATATTTACTTTCTCAAAATTAGTTCGGTATAGACTATAGCATGAATCCATTTATCTCGGTTCTCCATATCACAAGGAAACGCGAATGTTGAGATAGTCCCTTCTTTACCTGAACGGTAATTAGACGTACAACCATGGACCATACACGTTCGTTGAAGAAGAGCCTACACTACATTAAAGCATTATGATAATAACCACAATAAAATATTAAATGTTAAAGAACGTTAAAAAATTCATAATATCGGTAGTTCAGTGGGTTCACATAATCTAGCAATACTTCCTAACATCATGCTGCTCAAACTACAATACGATGTTAGTAAACACATATTAATGCAGAAAAAACAGATTTACCGATGCTTCTTCTCAATATTATTACTTGAAAACCCAAACTAACACCTTTAATAATTCTGAAATAACAACAATGTGTTACCTAACCGTCATGAAAATTAGACTCATGCCTCCACATCGAAACACCAAAACAGTAACGTCATCCCTGTGGAACTGTCAAGTAGTAGAAGGTCCGAACTACCTATACAGTTGACATGGCCTGATATAAAGTAATATTGCTCCGCTGATGGCAGTACTGTATTTTGAAGACATCAGGAAGATATGGTAGTGAATAGGTTTCCTAGCTGCTCGCAGATGCCAGTGAGTGTTTACTTTTGTTTTTCTCTAGTCTGCGACCTCTTCCCTCCTTTTGTAGTTTGCTGTTGCTTTCTCCGCGCACGAATTCAAAAATAACGCGTTCATCAAGGGAACTTTTTCTTCATAACTGACTACAAGACACGTAAAGTGGACACTAAAAATCGCATCTTAAAACTTGAAAGGGAACTAAAACACTTCTTCGTTTTGCCTGAACGTACAGACGCAAGAACAACACATTTAATATGCAATCAAATAGTTGCTGTGATTAATAGTGGGAATTTAAAGCGGCATTTCAACAGTAAGCATTCCAGTTACGATCAAAAATTTCCACTTGGCAGTGAAGAAAGAAACTGGAAGATTGAACAATTTAAAGCTTCATTAGAGGCCAGTCAGGAATGCATTAGACGAGTTTCCACAGAGCAGGAGAACGTAACACAGGCGTCTATAAAGGTATTCTGAACTTTAGGGAGGACAACAAATTGATTTGTCAGCTCTGAAACTGTGAAGGGGTGTGTTGTTGAAACGGTCATCCCGTTATTTCCAAGTGATCCTGAAGTGATTCATGCCCTGAAAAGTATACCGCTGTCTGCTGCTGCAAACGTGCACAGGGTAGAGTTGTTCTCAATGGATGTTCGTATTAAACTTATACAGGGAATACGTGATCGTTCTGTGTACTTTCTGGCTCCGGAGGAATCTTCAGACAGGACCGACTTCCATTATGTGCGTACATATAGTGATACATTCGTTTTTTACTGGTGTTCGATTTGTGGAAGAATTGCTTGGCTTCAAAACTACTGAACGTAGTCGTACGGAAGTCGTATTATATGGGTCGCTATCCGCCATTGTGTCACAGTATGATATGAAAAGGTAAAACCTGTTAGCGGTAGCAACATGGTGCTCATAGCATTGTGGGAGATAAGAATGGTCTGTTATATCACATTCGTGATCAAAACAGTAAGGTATTTTGCTACTGAATAATTCACCAAACCGCATTTGTGCCTCTGAACCACAAAAGAAATTGCCACACGAATGGGTAACGACAGTTAACACAGGGAATTTAATACACCCAACTGTCCGATGTTATGAGAACAGTCACTGGTATGATAACTTTTTACGTGAGAGACATCATTAAAACACACATTTTCCTGAACCTACCCTGAGTAACTTTGTGCCATGTACACAGATCGTTTGCTTCAAAACAATATTCGCTTGCTTCACAAAGGAAGCACTCCTTGCGGATTATCTGAACTGAAAGATCAAATCGGAAGTTTTCTCGATGGGTGTGATAATGACAATAACCAGAAAAATCAATTAATCAAATACCTCAACGACGGAGAATCAATCCAGAAGGTTGCTTTCTCGAGTGATATTTTTATCATTTAAACTCTCACACCTCTGTTTTACACGGATCCGGAAAATTGGTACATTAACTGCATGATGCTGTACGACTCTTTCGAGCTGAATTAGAGGCCTTTATTCAAGATTTGAAGGAAGAAAGAATTCATTTTCCCCAACTTCGTTCGGTATTTTGTAACGAAGGTTTGTTGTGAAAACAGTCTTCTGTCTTCTTTTGTACCAAGCGAAAGCAAAATCTGATGAACAAATTGGAAGACATTTCTTCAGGCTGTGAAATAATCCTTTTCGTCGATCGTCGTGGAGAATGAAACTGAATGATGCAGGGGCGATGCGTCATTAAGGGCTAAAGGGGCTTAGCCCCACCAAATTTTCGGACAAAGAGTTTAGAAATGTTATATTATTTATATTTTAGATAATCAATTTAATAAGGTCGGCCTGTGTGGTGTAGTGGTTAGTGTGATTAACTGCCACCCCACGGAGGTCCCGGTTCGATTCCCGGCTCTGCCGCGTGGTACGAGGGCTGGAACGGGATACACTCAGGCTCGGAAGGTCAAATGAGTAGAGGTAGGTTAGATTCCCACCTCAGCCATCCTGGAACTGGTTTCCACTTCTCCTCCAGGCAAATGCTGGGATGGTACCTGATTTAAGGCCACGGCCGCTTCCTTCCCTCTTCCTTGTCTGTCCCATCCAATCTTCCCAACCCCCCCCCCCCACAAGGCCCCTGTTCAGCATAGCAGGTGAGGCCACCTGGGCGAGTTACTGGTCATCCTCCCCAGTTGTATACCCCTACCCAATGTCTCACGCTTCAGGACACTGCCCTTGAGGCGGTAGAGGTGAGATCCCTCGCCGAGTCCGAGGGAAAAACCACCCCTGAAGGGTAAACAGGTTAAGAAAGAAAGAAAGAAAGAAAGAAAGAAAGAAAGAAAGAATTTAATAAGACCAAATTGATATCTGAGTACCACTGTTCTGAAGTAATTAATGCTATAAAAGTGAAAGTACGATTATATTACATGTTTTCTACGTTTATCCTGACACAGGGGCTAATTCGCTCTCACTCCTCACAGTGAGTATTGGTAACTGTTTTGGAGGTTAGTGAACCTTTGAGTGCGTGGAATTTTCAACGCATTTTAAAATGTCAAGCTAGGGCCTAGCTTTGACATGCCCGCAATAATAAAGGACAATGTAGAAGAAGCTGTAGCGGCGGGTGTTATGGCGATATTATTGCAAACTCGCTTATATTCTTCTAACCTCGTGTAACATGTTCTGGTGATCATTCACAGAGTGAAGCTTTCGAAATGAAAATCCACAGCCTGTTTGCAGTCATCCGACGGGGTCAGGAATGGAATGAACGAAGCCCCCATCTAGCGGCGAGGATAGAAACTATGCCGGCTACCGAAGCCTGTCGCACTCCTCTGGAACAATGATTAATGAATGATAGATGAAATGAAATGGTAATGGAGAGTGTTGCTGAAATAAAAGATGACAGGGAAAACCGGATTACCCAGAGAACAGCCTGTCCGTCTCCGCTTTGTCCAGCACAAATCTCACATGGCGTGACTGGGATTTGAACCACGGAATCCAGCGGTGAGAGGCCGGCGCGCTGCCGCCTGGGCCACGGAGACTGAAGCTTTCGACATGTTTCGAATTTTAGTTTACAGTTCGCTTTTAGCAGTTGCGGAGTGGAGAGCATAAGTTCTGAATAGTTTTTGTTCAACAGTGATATTAGCATGTAGCTTTTAAAATCGTGAATAGTTTGCACCGCAGAAGAATCGACGAATGCAGTACCTTCATAGATGAGGTAGGCCCTCAGTTTTAAAGTAATTTATTATTAGCATGCATTAGAATCAAGCATGCCGAACTGTATAAAAATGTAATGACAAGGTTTAATATGGGTGTATATACAACAGCAGAAGAAACAAAATCGACATTAATAATAATAATAATAATAATAATAATAATAATAATAATAATAATAATAATAATAATAATTAGTCCGCCTCTGTGGTGTAGTGGTTAGCGTGATTAGCTGCCACCCCCGGAGGTCCGGGTTCGATTCCCGGCTCTGCCACGAAAATTTGAAAAGTGGTACGAGGGCTGGAACGGGGTCCACTCAGCCTCGGGAGGTAAACTGAGTAGAGGTGGGTTCGATTCCCACCTCAGCCATCCTCGAAGTGGTTTTCCGTGGTTTCCCACTTCTCCTCCAGGCGAATGCCGGGATGGTACCTAACTTAGGCCACGGCCGCCTATTTCCTTCTTCCTTGTCTATCCCTTCCAATCTTCCCATCCCTCCACAAGGCCCCTGTTCAGCATAGCAGGTGAGGCCGCCTGGGCGAGGAACTGGTCATTCTCCCCAGTTGTATCCCCTGACCAAGAGTCTGAAGCTCCAGGACACTGCCCCTGAGGCGGTAGAGGTGGGATCTCTCGCTGAGTCCGAGGGAAAAGCCGAACCTGGAGGGTAAACAGATAATAATAATAATAATAATAATAATAATAATAATAATAATAATAATAATAATAATAATAATAATAATAATAATAATAATAGGTACCCACATTAGCCCCACCTGCCATTTGAGCCACGAGCCGCTACTCGAATTATGGAAGTTTGACAAGGCAGAATTACAGATTGAAATGCTACAGCTGCAGATGACAGAAAAAAGGACAGAGAATGCTGATGTGCCATTTTGACTTTCTCTTGTTATTGATCAATATTCTAACTTAGGCCCTACACAAATTTTCGAAATATGTGCTGACAATGTTTGGGTCGACATGTGTGTGTGAAAGTATGTATCTCAACATGAATATTGCGGAAAACAGTTTCAGATCCAGAATAACTAACAACTATTTAACTATTGTTTACCAAGCTCGATAGCAGCCGTCGCTTAAGTGCGGCCAGTATCCAGTATTCGGGAGATAGTAGGTTCGAACCCCACTGTCGGCAGCCCTGAAGATGGTTTTCCGTGGTTTCCAATTTTCACACCAGGCAAATGCTGGGGCTGTACCTTAATTAAAGCCACGCCCGCTTTCTTCCCACTCCTAGCCCTTTCTTGTCCCATGGTCGCCGTAAGACCTATCTGTGTCGGTGCGACGTAAAGCCAATAGCAAGAAGAAAAGAAGCACTATTGCTGGAACTTCGTACATTGCAGACTTTGAAAAGATTTCACGAAACCGAGACATGCCAGTTCTCTCACTGCTGAGGCGAGCGGGTGAATTGTATATTTCAGACTTGTATATATGTCACTGAATTTAAAATACTGTATTATTCATCTAAAACCAATTTTCTATGTGACTGTCCTGTATGTCAACACTTCGCAGGCTGAAATAATAAATTTAAAAAACATGGAACAGTGCTGATACCAATATATACCATATTTACTTTTCTATAAGCCTTCGTGGCTGAGGCGGCAGCGCGCCGGCCTCTCGTCGCTGCGTTCCGTGGTTCAAATCTCGGTCACGCCATGTGAGATTTCTGCTGGACAAAGCGTGGGCGGGACAGCCTTTTCTCCAGGTACTCCGGTTTTCCCTGTCATCTTTCATTCCAGAAACACTCTCCAATATCACATTTCATCGGTCAGTCATTAATCATTGTCCCAGAGGAGTGCGGCAGGCTTCGGCAGCCGGCACAATTCCTATGCTCGCCGCTAGATGGGGCTTCATTCATTCCTTCCATTCCTGACCCGGTGGAATGACTGGCAACAGGCTGTGGATTAAACAAAACTATTTTTCTATATAAAACGCAATAAACATACACTGGAAGCAAGACCAGCGCCTGTCTTAACTCAATATTTGGACTCTAGAGCAATATTGCTATCAGTCCAAACCCCTGAAAAAAATTAAAAACCCCTATAGTAACATGTAATTTAAATATCTTTAAAAGGAATGCACAAGAAAAGTTATCTTAATGGTGAGGTTGTTTCTCCCTAGGATAAGATATTTTGCCCACCATCTGTCGGTCAAAGGAACACTTGACCGCTTGGCTGCCAGGGTTTGTGAGTGTGTGTGTGGACCAACCCCTGGACTCGTAAAACAATGACCTGGACTCAGGTCAGGAGGAGGGCTGGGCAAGGAACACAATCCTTCAAGAGTAGCCTCTCCGTGACGGTAGCGCTTAGCTCCGAGGAACATGAGAATATTTTTATGAGAGCAAGCAAGCTGTGGCTCTTGATATTGTGATCAAAATGACGGGTTATCTGGTCTTATGTGGAATACGAATCGAAGGGACGTAACTTTTCACTTCAGACATCCAAATGCATTGGCCGCTATTCGAACTACGGCCATCTTGGGGTGAAGCCAGTGACGATCCCAATCACCGACAACGCACTACTATTATATAGATTGATAAATAGATAAATAGAGTTTTCGTAGACTGGATATAAAGTGGTTATTTATTCCACGGTTCTTAACGTTTGGAAATGTTGCCCAATGTTTATTGCTACATTCATTGCAATTGTAATTAAGATGTATATAGGAAAAGAGCTTCAGAACCACGAATAAAGAACTGAAACGTTTTTTTTCTTGCTAGTTGCTTTACGTCGCACCGACAGAGATAGGTCTTATGGCGACGATGGGACGGGGAAGGGCTAGGTGTGGGAAGGAAGCGGCCGTGGCCTTAATTAAGGTACAGCCCCAGCATTTGCCTCGTATGAAAATGGGAAACCACGGAAAACCATCTTGAGGGCTGCCGACAGTGGGGTTCAAACCCATTAACTCCCGGATGCGAGCTCACAGCTTCGTGCTTCTAACCGCACGGCCAACTCGCCCGGTAAGAACTGCATCAAGGCTTACTTCGTGGGTATAGGAAGTGCCTGCGGGGGGCAGAGGGGAGGGAATTATATTTAGTATAATCGCTTACAAAGTGCTTACCAGTTTGATGCTCTTAAGGTCTAAATTACTATAAATGCTTAGCCCATGGAATAATACGAGGATGAGTATTAAGAAAGAAATTCAAGAAGGTTCTTAGCCCACGAATAATGAAATAGTTGGATGATTATGATGATGACTGCTTGCTTGCCTGCTTGACCGATCGAATATAAGAGCTAGATCCGTGAATTTCTCATAATCTGTTCTATTTAAGTGCCCGTTCTTGGAATAATGAGATGGAGACGATAGTAAAGCCAGTTCATCAAGAAAGGTATATATCATAATAAACTGAAAAGAAAACTCCTATGGAGTAAATTTCTATGTCATATTTCAGTATCCCCATTCGACTGAGATCCTGGCTTACGAACTCATTGATATGCACTGTATTCCAACTAGTATGTTTTTAAGGATGAATAATAATAATAATAATAATAATAATAATAATAATAATAATAATAATAATAATAATAATAATAATAATAATGTTGTATACATTTTAAACTAGATAGTTTACCTTGACCGCCTCTGTGGTGTAGTGGTTAGCGTGATTAGCTGCCACCCCCGGAGGCCCGGGTTCGATTCCCGGCTCTGCCACGAAATTTGAAAAGTGGTATGAGGGCTGGAACGGGGTCCACTCAGCCTCGGGAGGTCAACTGAGTAGAGGTGGGTTCGATCCCCACCTCAGCCATCCTGGAAGTGGTTTTCCGTGGTTTCCCACTTCTCCTCCAGGCGAATACCGGGATGGTACCTAACTTAAGGCCACGGCCGCTTCCTTCCCTCTTCCTTGCCTATCCCTTCCAATCTTCCCATCCCTCCACAAGGCCCCTGTTCAGCATAGCAGGTGAGGCCGCCTGGGCGAGGTACTGGTCATTCTCCCCAGTTGTATCCCCGACGAAGAGTCTGAAGCTCCAGGACACTGCCCTTGAGGCGGTAGAGGTGGGATCCCTCGCTGTGTCCGAGAGAAAAGCCGACCCTGGAGGGTAAACAGATGATGATGATGATGATGATGATGATGATGATGATGAGTTTACCTTGAAATATGGATGTATCATAGAATGTTTTAAAATTCTATGGGCAGACGACGTCAGCGTTCTCATGCAAGATGCATTATCCCGCGAGAAATGTCGACGTTCCTACGGCATAAACGGACACAAGTTATGCTCAAGGAAACTGCGATAGTTACACCTTGGGAAAGTCCGACTCGTTGGCTGAATGGTCAGCGTACTGGCCTTCGGATCAGAGGGTCCCGGGTTAGATTCCCGGCCGGCTCGGGGATTTTAATCTTTATTGGTTAATTCCAATGGCCCGGGGGCTGGGTGTATGTGCTGTATGTGTATGTCCCCAACATCCCTGCAACTCACACACACCACACGTAACACTATCCTCCACCACAATAACACGCAGTTACCTACACATGGCAGATGCCGCCCACACTCATCGGAGGGTCTGCCTTTCAAGGGCTGCACTCGGCTAGAAATAGCCACACGAAATTATGTTATGTACTTTGGGAAACAGCATGACTAATTAGGACACTTTCGTCGTCACCCTCATAAGCTTCAATAAAATTTTCCTTGTTGGGCTGAGTGGCTCAGACAGTTGAGACGCTGGCCTTCTGATCCTAACTTGGCAGGCTCGATTCTAGCTCAGTCCGGTGATATCTGAAGGAGCTAAAATACGTCAGCATCGTGTCGGTATATTTACTGGCAAGTACAAGAACTCCTGCGAGACTAAATTTCGGCAGCTCGGCGTCTCCCAAAACCGAAATAGTAGTTAGCGGGAAGTAAAGCCAATTATTATTATTTTTATTATTATTATATTATGGATCACACAATTCATTCGATTGTTGCTTTGCTTCCATGTCCATGTTTCGTCAATGACCACAATACGCCGCAGAAATGCGTTCCCTTCATTGCTGTATTTGTTGAGATAAGCACCAGCTACAGCGCACTGGTGCCATTTCTGTACGTCTGTGAGGTGGTATAGGATCGACCAGGATGCGGTTTCCCTCAGGTTGAGAATGTTCTCCAGCACGTAGTTTCGTTGTTTCCCCATTTTCACGCCAGGTAAAAGATGGGACTGCACTCTAAGTAAGGTCGTGGCCATTGTCTTTCCGTTCCTAATGACTAATACCAACTTCTAAGGATAATGCTCGGACAGTCCATCGGTGGTCTCGGAATTGAGGCGTCGCGCACTATCTCAAGCTTGTCATTGGAAATGGACCGCCAACGTGTGTGGGATAAACCCACAGACACATCCTGAACAACCAAAACGGACTTATCTATCCAATATGGTCAAGTATCATTGCAACAGGCTTCACGTAGGCCTTGACAACATTCTCATTGATTTTTGCCACTGGTATTTTGACCCACGACCGCTGTTCTACCGTTTTAAACGTGTGTTTGGTTTGATAATTCGATTTTCACAATCTTTTGTAGTCACTCATGGGAAAAAAGTTCACTTTAATGAACAATTTACACTGATTTATAAACAACGCGTTATTTTTGAATTCGTGTGTGGGGCAAGCAATAGCTAACTACCGAGGCAGGGAAGAGGCCGCACACTAGAGAAAAAACAATGTAAACACTCACTGCCATCTGTAGAGCAGCTAAGAAACCTGTTCACTTCCACATCTTCAAAATACTGTACTGCTATCTGTGGAGCAAGTACTATTTTAGGTCAGGGGACGCTCAAGTCGTGCATTACTCTTTAACATACTTTTATATCATAACTTTCCCTATCTTTTTTATTCTTGAAATCACATAAACGTGCAGGCCGTGATTTCCCATTTTCATACCCGGCAGATGCTGGGGCTATGCCTTAATTAAGGACATGGCCGCTTCATTACCACTCTAGCCCTTAACTATTCTATCGTCACAATAAGACCTATCTGTGTCGGTGCGACGTAAAGCGACTGGTAAATAAAGAAAGAAGAATGGGGCAACGAGCAGACCTCCTGGCCCTTCCTGTCTTTCGACATAGTACCATGTTGTTCATATTTCAGGGTGGGTACTCTAAAACTGACAGTGTAACAACAAAGTATGGCCAAATGTTCAGGACATATTCTTCACACGAAGAAGCGCTTTATTGTTATGTCAAAACTCATTTTCTACAACTTTACATAGTACATCAATAATGCGAAACACACAGGAACAGAACTTAGCAGTATACCACATGATACTCTTTCTTACAGGAAATGTTCAAAATGCCCTCGTTTAGCACAGATACATGCATCAGACCGCCGTCGTATGGAATCAGCGCATCCGGGATTCGTTCCCATGAAACAGGTTTTAAATCCCGGATGCACTGACGGCTGCCCTGAAAATGATGATGCTTGTTGTTTAAAGGGGCCTAACATCTAGGTCATCGGCCCCTAATGGCACGAAATGTAAGGACAAATAAAAATCCATAATCCTCCACTGACCAGAATTCAAAACGTGAGGACGAAGAATGAATGGATGGATATGAAGTTAAAACAATCAGTGGATTCGACCCGCAATGCCCTGCATTCCGAGAAACTAGCGTTAAACAATAGTATTACTGACCAAGGGACTGCTTCTAAAGCACAATACTGAATGGATGATGCTTGTAGTCTAAAGGGATCCAAAATCCGGGTCATCCGCCCCCTCATAATGATACTTATCGCTAGCAAAGTAGAACCATGTTACTTGTTATGTTGCTGTACTAATCAAAAGTAGCGTAGACTCGCGGTATTCCACACATTATGGTACTACTCACAGGTAATGTAATGCGCACATGTAACACAGCCCTATGGTGTTTCTCACACTGCGGCGCCATTTACAGGCAACGCAAACCTACAGTATGATGTTCTTCACATAAGTGGACTAACCACAGGGACTCTCACTATCCCGTGGTGTAACTCACATAGTGGGTATTAATCATAGGCAAGGCAGACCCATGGTGTCGTTCATATAGTGGTACGAATCACAAGTACTATAAAATGCATCCTGAGCACACACTGTCGCTACTAATCACAAACCTATTAGTCCGTAACATGACGCGCAAGTAAAAGCGACCCATGGTGTTCCTTGCGCGGTGGTACTAATTACAAGTAGTACCATGGTCCTAGGAGCCTCCGTGGATCAGGTGGCAGCGCGCCGGCATCTCATCGCTGGGTTCCGTGGTTCAAATCCCGGTCACTCCATGTGAGATTTGTGCTGGACAAACCGGACGCGAGACAGGTTTTTCTCCGGGTACTCCGGTTTTCCCTGTCATCTTTCATTCCAGCAACACTCTCCAATATCATTTCAATCATTAATCATTGCCCCAGAAGAGTGCGACAGGTCTCGGCAGCCGGCACAATTCCCTTCCTCACCGCTAGAAGGGGGTTGCATTCATTCCATTCCTGACCCGGTCAAGTGACTGAAAACAGGTTGTGGATTTTCATTTTCATCGTGGTTCTAATTTGATCATCCCGTGGTCGCCCCTATTAGTCGCCTCTTACGACAGACAGGGGACACCGTGGGTGTATTCTTCATTTGCGCCCTCCGCCCGCAGGGGTCCCCTGAATATGGATTTCCGTGGTTTGCCATTTTTCACATCAGGCAAATGCTGGGGCTGTAACTTAGGTATTAAAAAACATAAAATAGTACCTCATCCCATGATTCAAAATATATTGGGTTGGGAAAGGTAGTAAGTGAAAGAATATAGAGGGACGCAGGTTCGATTTTGAACTTACGGCGCTGATAATGTCCTGGTATGTACGTGTTACTGCAGATTTCTCCCAAACTTATTAGTCCGTATTTAATTACAGACAAGTTTTTAAACAACAAACAAAGGCTATTAAATCAAATCCACACAAAGTTCAAAGGACTGGTGAAAATGCGATCACTTAATAGAGCAATAGAACGTCCATATACATTTAGTTATCTCAACAGAATCACAATCTTAGTAAATTCACATCAACTGCCTGGTTATGTTTCAAAGGAAATAGGCTTTTTATTGTTGAGAGTCGTTAAGTGGTAGCTGTGAGCGAGCAGCAGGTGGGTGGGCACGGCGTGGCACGATAACCAGAGGGCGTAGCACGCCTCCCACTCCCTGAGGGACACCTCGCAAGATCTGGCAGACTCGTACATAACTGTAGGGATGAAACATGGAATTTCATCATAGTTCCAATACTGTATTTACAGTAGATCTTCTGTCTATAATCCTGGGTTTATTTAGCGAAGGACAGACTGCACACTGCTTTAAAACAATGTATAATGTAATAATTACGTAAGATTTTTAAAAGCAACCTATGGTCACATCCAGAGAAGTGCGATTCATGGTCTGAACCTATGAACCCAACCAATCATTTTTTAATCTTAAACCCAATATATTTCGTTTCACACTGACTTTACGCAGCAGTAACTACTTTTACGGTTTTCAGAGAGGCAGATGTGACGGAATTTCGTCCTGCAGGAGTTCGTCTACGTGCTGGCGAATATGTTCCAGGGAAAGTCGATTCCTAGTAAGAGTTGACTCTCCCTAGGCAGATTCAGTTCTTCCTAAAAGTATCAGTAACAGTTGATTGAAAACAAACAGATCAACTTTTCCTAGGAATAGTTAACTGTGCCTGGTGTGGTTTAGTAAAACTTGATTCGCAGATGCTGCTCTGAAAATGTAATCGCGCGCGCCAGACCTTTGGAATGATTATTAAAACATTTCAATTGTTTGGACTCGTACTTCTATTATTGTAACTTGTGTGTTTTGATTACCCCAGCACACAACAGGCAGTCGGGTCTTTATTGCTGTGCAATAGTGACAAAAGTTTAATTTACGTTACGCAGAACTGTTTCGTGAAAAATTGAAGCCGGAACGCTCGACTTCCAAGGTAAATTCACCGACACTGATCAAATTAAAATATGATAGCTACATTCAAAAAGTGAAAAATCTAAAAACTGCAACTAAAAAGGAAGTAACGATATCAGGTTTTTTTTCTAGTTGCTTTACGTCGCACCGGCACAGGTAGGTCTTATGGCGACGATGGGACAGGAAAGGGCTAGGAGTGGGAAGGAAGCGTTCGTGGCCTTAATTAAGGTACAGCCCCAGCATTTGCCTGGTGTGAAAATGGGAAACACCGAGCTCGATAGCTGCAGTCGCTTAAGTGCGGCCAGTATCCAGTAATCGGGAGATAGTGGGTTCGACCCCCACTGTCGGCAGCCCTGAAGATGGTTTTCCGTGGTTTCCCATCTCCACACCAGGCAAATGCCGGGGCTGTACCTTAATTAAGGCCACGGCTGCTTCCTTCCACTTCCTAGGCGTTTCCTATCCCATCGTCGCCGTAAGACATATCTGTGTTGATGCGACGTAAAACAAAATAGCAAAAAAAAATGGGAAACCACGAAAAACCATTTTCAGGGCTGCCGACAGTGTGGTTCGAACCTAGTATCTCCCGAATACTGGATACTGGCCGCACTTAAGCGACTGCAGCATATCAGGTTTTTAAGACTATATGACATTACTTAAGTAAATGGCATTACAAAACTAATACACCCTGTCACAGACCAAGATAGCATAAGGTATTATGTTTTTGATGAAGAGTTGTTTGGAGTTCTTAATGAAGCGCACATATCCACTCGACATGGAGGAAGAGATCGTAGATTCAGCAATTGGAAGGAAAATGTTAAAATGTTACTACAAAGGACTACTTTTAAGCTTGTGCGAACCCTGTGTTCAAAAATTGAAACATAAGAAGAAAGGACTGGTTGTAAAGCCTTTGTTACTCAAGGAAATGAATTCACGATGTCAAATGGACTTGACTGACTTTCAGTCGCAACCTGATGAGGACTTGAAATTTATAATGGTGTACGAGGACCATTTGAAAAAGTTTGTTGTGCTAAGAGCACTGAAATAAAAAACTGCAGACGAAGACTACAGACTTTGTTAAGCGCTCCTTTTATTTTGCAGTCCGACAATGGCAGAGAATTTATTAATAAAATTATTGACAGTCTGGTTAATACATGGCCCGACTTCAAAATGGTGCACGGCAAACCGCGACATAATCAGAGTCAAGGTAGCGTCGAAAGAGCCAACCAGGACATAGAGAATATAATAACCACCTGGATGCAAGACCACAAAATATCAAAATGGAGTGAAGGCTTAAAGTGCATTGAATTTATGAAAAACAGTGTATTGTATGGTGGGAGGCAATGTTCGGTTGCAGCCCGAGACACGGCTTATCTAATTCAAAACTACCAACTGAGTTACTGGCAAATTTAGAAACAGAAGATGATCTTCATGCGCAATTGATCAAATTCAGCAACAAGAAAACGAAATTCAAAATAAGGAGAATGGAAATCCTGATGAAAATGAAACGAACCAAAATTTACCAAGTGGTGAAAAGCTCGAAGATGATAGTGATTATGTCCTGACTGACCTGGACAAGTTTACTCAGGACATCAAGAGATAGAGAACAAGCTAAACGCATGAGAAAACCTCAGATCACATTCATCCGCCAATAGAAAAAAGGAACATCAGTTCGAATTCCTGTCCCCGAAGTTGACCGCGGTAGAGGAGATGCTCGATCTATCCTTGGCGTTGTACTGGAGGTTGTTGATGATGGATTTTATCGAACTGGAACGAGAAATGGAATTCTAAAGCAGCTTTTCTCAAAGTAAGTATTCAAAGCTAAAATAAAAGCTCTCTCTCTCTCTCGCTGCCCGTAGTATGAAATTGTTCAGACGTCAATGATTGTATTTTTTCAGGTCTCAATTTAGTGAATGTCCCATGAACATAATCCAAGAAAATGAAGTTCCTATGGTTAAAACAATAGCTGTGAGGACTGTTGCAACTTCACGATCACTTGGAAGTGGACAAGGTTTTTTAAATGCTCTTGCAACACTAAATGCGAATCCATGAAGTGTATGTGTAAGAAGAAGAGTGTGCTCTACAACTCAAAGTGTTAATCTTTAGCTTGCTGTAATAAATGATGAACATTTCTATCTCTTTATGTATTATAAAGGTTTTGCATTTTTATTCGTTTTTCTTAAACATATATATCTCTTTTTGCCTTTTCATTTGTTTTTTATTAGCTAGTACCGTTTTCTTGCAAATAGTCAACTGTTACTACCTCAAGTCAGTGAGAGTATACTTTCCCTAGGTTTAGTCAACTCGGACTAGTAAATGTTGATCGAAATTGAACACCTACCGCTTTTAATAAACTTTCACTGAAAAGAGGAGCTGCCTGGCCGAGGCAGTAAAGGCGTGCTCGGTTCGCCCGAAAGGACGTGGGTTCGAATCCCCGTCAGGAAGTCGTAAAATTTAAGAAACAAGATTTACACTTCCGGAGGTGCATATGGCCCTGAGGTTCACTCAGCCTACACCAGGTTAATTCCTGGGGGCAAAGGCGGCCGGGCGTAGAGCTAACCACTCTACCCCATCACGTGCCGAGGTTAACAATGGTGGAAGCCTTTACCTTCCACTCCTCCAATGGCCTTCATGGCCCGTACGGAGACTGCTTTGCTTTCACCAGTAAGACTCAACTTTACCTAAGGAGAGTCAACTCTTACTGGACAATCGACTTTCCCTGTTGGTGTATTTGAGCATCTTAAAATACCACAGATCTCAGCCAGGATCGAACTTGCCAACTTTAGCTCAAAAGGCCAGCGCTCTACCGTCTGAGCCATTCAGTCCGGTGGTCTTGAGTTTCTGGAATTACTAAATCCACGTCCTTAAGGCACAACTGTGAGATGACTGGAAGAAGAAGGTGTTCCTTTTGATTCGTGGGGTTAATGGACTGGTGAAAGATTAGCGACGTTGGTGTAGACGAGAGGATTTTGGCAAAAATGTTATGCATGAAAATATTGTGTTGTACGTGTTTGTCAAAACGTATTGGATAGTGCTGTTATAGAAAGCCGTGCGGATAAAAAGTATTCAGTACGTGTAACGTTTGCCAGAATCACCCAATATTCACGTGCAATTTACCAATATTTTGATTAAATTAATAATAATAATAATAATAATAATAATAATAATAATAATAATGTGGTTGGTGGTGTGAGTAACTACAGTCACGTCCTCGTTCGACAATCATGGGCAACGGCTGAGTAGCCTAGTAAAGTGGTCCTGACTTCTGACAATCGGGATACCAGGTGCTACGGAATAGCAGTGGACATCTGGGACATTTTCTATGTCATATCCCTCCTTGTGCTTAGGCCACTAGTACTATACAATCCACCGTGGTCCTTGACCCGTTAGAGGAGAGATCCTCACTGGGACTATGTAAGTAGGATAGCATCCAGCTTCACAGAATTTACTGATCTCAGAATATTTTGAGCAAGCCTCGGACCTATGGAAGTACCGGAGTTCCACTTACATTTGACAGGCAACGGACTCCTCGGGAACAACTTGGCCAACGAAATGGAAATCGATGGGGAGCTATCGATATTAATGAGGCTTGTGGAAGAAACGAAGTAGAACTGGCTGAGTCAGCAAAGGAGATACGTCTGGATGTGTTAGGAGTAAACGAATTTAGGATAAGGGGAGATAACGAGGAAGAGACAGGAGATTATGAATTGTTAAAAAAAGGGAAGAGTAGACTGGAGGGTAGGACTGTTTATCATGAATACTACTGCACGCAGCATACCTAATAACATATAGAGTTACTTAACGCCTTCATTTGAGCAGTCTCGGGCGATCTGACGAAATGTATTCTTCCAAATCAATGAAAGTACCGCATATATTACCAAAATAACAACATGATTTATAAAGAAAACATTCTTAAAATACTTCAAAAGGCACGTTCTGGGACATATTCATTTTCATGTCTAATGACATTAAATGGCTACCCTCTATCCAACTCCTTCGAGCAGACGAGAATTATTGTAGAGTATTTCAAACATACAAGCTGGAAGGCTGAAGGAATCTCTAATAAGATGTACTGCCTTAGTTGAGGAGCCATATTCCAGCATTCAGAGTTTCAGTACTTCGTTTGTATGGATATTAAGTTGTTAGTAAGCATGACATACCTCAAATGCTACAGGTAAGTTCTTATTTTGAGGAGGGGCCGATGACCTTCGATGTCAGGCCTCTTAAAACAACAAGCATCATCATCATAATTATTTTGAGGAAATGCACACAACCGCGAAAGGGAAAAGTTTCCCACTAGGTTTAATAACATCCGAGACCAGAAGAACCACTGCGGATGGGGTTTTGTGTGGTAGGTACACTTGAAGACGCCCTGCGCTGAGTTTGAATACGGCTCCCTGTCCCCATGGACGATAACAGAGCTGGAGAGCTTTGTAATGTGAGTACACTGACACACGATGCGGGGTGCATCAAGTAGGGTGCGCCTGCCATGCTACGACTAGATAACCCGGTGCACTCACCAGCTAGTTGAGTGGTCTACTTATCACAGGGGTTCGTCTGCTGCTATGAGCAACATGTGGGCGAGACGATATTATTTCTCCACTTCTAAACAAGACACTAGGAGAGTGAGTAAGAAGATAATAGCAGAATCTTGAAATGTGATATAAAGAAGAGATATGTTCTATTGTCCTGAAAATATTTAATAACGTCTCTATTAAAATTCACATTTCCTCCCAGCAGGATTTTGTTTTTGTTTTTGGTATTTGCTTTACGTCGCACCGACACAGAGAGGTCTTATGGCGACGATGGGAGGGGAAAGGCCTAGGAGTGAGAAGGAAGCGGCCGTGGCCTTAAGGTATAGTCCCATCATTTGCCTGGTGTGAAACCAGGGGAACCACGGAAAACCATCTTCAGGGTTCGGACCCACTATCTCCCGGATTCAAGCTCACAGCTGCGCGACCCTAACCCCACGGCTAACTGGCCCGGTATTGCACGATTTAAGACCTTGTAAAAGTGGCAAATATACTCAGTCACTTGAGTACAAAGGAGAAGGGAAAAGAGTTCTAAACTCAGTCCATTTTAAAAATGGGTTGCCATAATTCTTAGTTCTACAACTACAGAACCGTACCCAATACACAGGCCACACTACTTTCTTTCAAACCCACCACAGTTAATTGCAAATATACCACAACCAGAAACATTATCAAATGCTCCAAGCACACGAGTATGCTTATCACGATATCCTATAATCATCAACAATACCAAGCACCACCATCAATGAAAGAGAATAAGGAAGAATATAATTTTATTCAACAGGATACTATTTCATTTCTAAAATATGTGTTTTAATGACGATTGCTATAATAATAATAATAATAATAATAATAATAATAATAATAATAATAATTCTTTATAACGCTCCTTCATCTATCGGTGTTAGAGATCCTAGTTGCATAATTTAACCCTGAAAGAGAAACCTCCTACAAGTAGTAGTAGTAGTAGTAGTAGTAGTAATTGGTTTTACGTCCCATTACCTACTTTTATGATTTTCGAAGACGCTGAGCTGCGGAATTCTGTCCCACAGGAATTCCTTTGTCTCTGTAAATCGACCGACGAGGCTGGTGTATTTGAGAAACTTCAGATACCGCTGAAATGAGCCAGAATTAATTCCGCCAACTTAGGGTCAGAAGGCGAGCTCTCTTTCATCTGAGTCACTCAGACCGACTATAAGTTTGTATTTACCACTTTGCTTCTTTGGAGTGTATCATCATTTTACTAGATACGACACTTGTACGGCTCAAGATGTCTTTTTCTATATGGAATCACCCTGCGTGAGAAAGTGCGAAACCAATAAGAATGTGTGAACTGAAGACAAAGCTTCTTAAGAGGAAGCATTTGTGAATGAATGTTGTTGATAATGGTGATGATACTGGTTTTTTAAACATCATTTCGGCCCCTTAGAACCACGGTTAATATTTGTCAGCCTTTCTGGACTTCCAGTACTCGTTAATCTTGATGGGAATGTACTTCTTCACTCTTCGGACCACTTTGCAACAGGTTGTCTTCTCACTCTTTCCGGAACATCATTTAACCCATTTATTCAAGTCCTGGACTTCATTCATGAACCATTATCTCAGGTCCTCCTTCACTGAAGTTGCCCATGAAGTGGTACATTTCCAAGCCATGAAGATATAAAGAAAGAATTCTTCGGGATATTTTGGTGATGGCCACTTCCTTACCACTCCTAGCCCTTTCCTATCCCATCGTCCCCATAAAACCTATCTGTGTCGGTGCGACGTTAAACAAGCAATAATAATAATAATAATAATAATAATAATAATAATAATAATAATAATAATAATAATAATAATATAAAACCGGGAAGGCTTATTCTAAAACCTGGAATATTAAGGAATGAACAAGGATTTTTCGAAAATTCAAAGGAAAAAAGCTATAGTTATGTTGCAACTGGTGAATCGTATAGAAAACACTATTATGATAACATATTAACTGTTCCAAAAACATGAGGTGTGCACGAAAGAGTAGGATCAATCTTTAACGGAGGACTTAACACGCTAGTGCATCGTCTCCAACTACGACAGAATACTCTTGTTCAATTGATTTTGTAGTTTCGAGTTAACATCAGATTGTGGCTAGGAAACCAACAGTTTAGTTATTGAAAATCTTAATCTATTGTGATAATATTCTCGGCGTGCAAATGAGAAAAATGACGATAAATCTGTAGTCCATCGGCATACAGGTAATATGAGCAGTAACTGACATTGGGATCAATGTCGCTGATGTACAGAGCAAACAAAGACGGGTGCAAGTACAGAGCACTGTGAAACGCCGACCGAGACATAAGACACCAATCTGAACGCAGTTGTCGGTTGAGAATTACACGCTGCATTCGACCGAATAACTACGATTTAAACCAGTTAATAGAGGAGATGCAGAAGCCTACACTGCGCATCGTTTCCAGGAGAAAGTTGTGAAGAAAACGATCGAAAGTTTTAGAGCAGGGCCTCTCAAACGCCCAAAATCTCACGCGTGCAGAGCGAGGCGCAAGAGCTCCGTGCACTGTGCATCGGTGCCGCTCGGTATAGCTCGGATCAACGCTTCGTCTTTTGGCTACTCGGCTAAGCTCGGCTCTACTCGGCTATACTCGGCTCAACTCAGCCCGGATTTGGAGCGCTACGGCGCAAGTGGGGCAGAGGGAGACAGGCGGAGCGAGCGAGAGAGGCGTGAGGAAAGAGAGAGTAAGCGCTATTGCTCCAAATCGAGGAGTGGGGGTCTGCACTCTGGTCAACCAAGCCAAGTCGTCTTTTGCACCGTGCACAGTGCATGCACCACGCGCATGCACCTCGCGCATGCACCCTGAGAGGCCCTGTTTTAGAGAAATGAAACGGAGTTAAGCTGGTTACTTTTATCTTACCCATGGCAAACCGATGTCTTCGGATACTTTTATCAAAACAGTTATAGGTCTGTGATGTTGTATCCAGACTGTTACGATTTAATACGCCATGTTCAGCCAAATAATTACTCAATTTGGAATAAGCTATTTTTCTAGGACATTACTCAGAAAAGTAAGAATGCCGATGGGCCTGACATTTGAGAATAAATGAACATTTTGCGTTTTAGGTATCGGTCTAACAGCATTGAGACAGGAACAGTGATGACTGAAGATATGTACACGGCTTCCAGATCTGAAATTAATAGGTTCCCAGTAATTAAATCACGACTTTGAGCTTTCGAATTGATGGCATGTATAACATTAATAATATATTGTGAGAATACATAGCCTACAATCAGTAGCGAAGTGTACTCGCAATGTTTTATTTCGGTCTCTATCAAGGACGAATTGTTTACAGCGTCGGCGTTCAGCAGATAATCATTTAAGGTTTCAGGAATGTATCGACCTCTGTCCTTTCCCAATGACTAATGAGTGAACTGTCCTCCGTTTGGAAGAAGCCGTCGCTGACGAATTACAAAAGACTGTTTATATGTCGGAGTTTTGAATTTCGGATTTCTTGATTTACTTTATTGCGAAGTTTTTGAAGATTTTCATAGTCTGAAGCGAAATTTTGAGTTTTTTAATACTCTGTGTCATTCAGGCAGTAGGGGAACGATGAACGCGTACCGTACGAATAAACGCAAGATAAATAATAATAATAATAATAATAATAATAATAAATAATCGTATGGCCTCAGCTACCGTGCGCAGACATTTCAATTTGACTGCTCGTCAATTTCGACGTTCCGTTTTACTTTAGGCCCCCACTAGATGGCAGACCGAGTAAACCGAAACTCTCTTGGACGTCTATGGCTGACATTTAATGAATTTTGTCGGGTAAACACCAAATTTATCACCAGAGATCTTTTACATGCTGACATCGTACGACATGGAGTGTCGAATGGACTTTTTTCCGCCCTTCAAAAATCCTACTATCTCTGCCGGGTTTGAACCCGCTATCTTGGGATCCGGAGGCCGACACTCTACCGCTGATCCACAGAGGCAGCTTAACGCATGATGATACTACAGATCTAATATAAACGTGTTGAACTGGTTAACCTTTTCGTCTGTGTTCGCAGACTTCCCTATTTTCTCCCAAGGCAAACTGCTCACATCTTCCAAAAAAGAGTCCTTTTTAAAATCTGAAATTTCGATATAGATATAAATGCCGGTGGGAAGAACGATAAAATACTGCAACGAGGTCATGTCCAGAAATTTAGGACCTGAAATTTGCCAATAATCCTTAAATAGGGTCATTTTGATGCGATAACATCAGGACAGAATATGGGATGTATTACCTCTTTCAGAGGTTCCTGGCCCAAACTGAGCGTTCATATCAACGAGAAAGACAAGCTTATAATTATGTACATGTGAAAAATCATGTTCCAAAGTATCCATATAACCTACTTCTTGAGGGTGGTAGTACAAGCAAACAGAATTTTTCAGTTATTGAGATTAGTTTCTAGAATGATATATTCAGGTGATTGAGAACTGAAAGTATTATGGGTAGATAATACACTTTGAATTCTTAATATTCGTTACAATACTGCATTGCTTACTTGTGCGGTCGAACCTCAACACATCAAATCCCTCTTATCTTGATTAAGATGGTGGGGCTACTGAAACGCCTCCCTAACAGCATTTATATCAAAAATACCAAGGCAAGGTCGAAATTGTTCAAATTACTCATTGTGGTTGTATCGACCAAGGATTGATTAAATGGGCTATCTTAAGAAAATTTGGAAAATCATGGCATACTTTTCTAATATTCGTTTTTCCTTGAGCGAAAGGCGTGTCGGAAAAAAAGAAAGAAGATAATTACTGCAGACAATAACTATACGGAAAGAAACGAAAAAAAATTAAAGCAGGGCCTCTCAAACGCCCAAAATCTCACGCGTGCAAACAGCGGCGCAAGGTTCCTGTGCACAGTGCATCGGTCCCGCTCGGCTCGGCTCGGGCCAACTCTTCGTCTCTGGGCTACTCGGCTAAGCTCGGCTCAACTCGGCTCGGATTTGGAGCGCTACGAAGCAAGTGAGGAAGAGGGAGACAGGGGGAGTGAGCGAGAGAGGTGTGGGGAAAGAGAGAGACAGCGCTGTTGCTCCAAATCGAGGAGTGGGTGTCTGCGCTCTGGTCAACCAAGCGAAGTCGTCTTTTGCACCGTGCACAGTGCATGCACCAGGCGCATGCACTCTGAGAGGCCCTGATTTAAACTAAAAAAGAAAGGCAATTAACTGATATAAAACTAACGAAGGGGTGTGTGTGTGTCCCGGTTCATGTGATCCCAGCTTAACAAGCTTACTTCTGAGGATTAAATACGTAGTTCAGAGACGTGACAAATATGGTAACGTGCGTTTCCTTGCTGTACGACGAGAGCAACGTCCTGAGACCATACGTTCTGCACCCGGTACTTCTCGATTACCCTGCGTAGGAGCCCTAGAGTCTTCTGGTATTGTAATACTCATGACCTTCAGTCACCGTTTCGAGCGGGAAAATGGCCCGGAATGAGACTAATATGTTACAGAGAAAGGACTCAGGAAAATAAAAGTGAGATTGAGAGCGGCAGCTGTTTTAAAGCAATGAGAGACTAAGAAAAATAAGTAATTTACAAAATGATAAACTCTTCCCCTTCAACTACAATTGGACTTCATACCCGTATGTGCCTAAAAATTAACTCGTGTTTCGAGACCCATTTTGAAATAACAGAAATAATGATATAGTGAAAACAAGCAAGAACAGGCTGGACAGAAAAACAAATTTAGAAGTACTAAGAGACGTGAAGGTGAGAAAGTTGTTAAAAAAGTAGAAAGACAATTTTTTGGGGCATATCATTAACGTCAATATCTTCAATATTATTCGAAGCCAAAGTCTTACGGAAGAAAGGGAGAGGTCGACCAAGAAAAGTAAAGGGAAGATATTAGAAATAGAATGGTATGCGATTACATTTATTAAAAATACTCAAGGAAATATGACAATGTAGGTATCGGGAGGTAGGCTATATTAAAAAAAAAACCTATCAGGGCATGCCAACAGTTGCTTGCCTTGGCCAGCCCTGTCGCAAACCTGTGCGCATGACGAGCTTCTGTTTGCACGGAGGCCTCCATTAGGACAGCAAATGGGATTAGCGGGGGGAGAGAGACGAAAACAAAGGGTCGTCGCGAGGGGCGGGATTCACAGCGCGGGGGCGGCAAAAACAACGCCACGCTGTCAAGGGGTGGCAACAAGCCAGCATTCAAGTGGACGGAAATATGGAGATTTCACCACCTCGGAGAAGTGTGATTAATAACGGGGAATAAACAACTGTACGCCAGAAGGGTACAGGGGAATTTTCTATATCGTAAGGTATAGCTTACGGCTTATATCCGGCAGACTCTAGTAGAGGGCGAGTTACGGTACAGCTGGACGCGTGAAATGTGAGTTTGTGAGTGTGAGAGAGATATATACTGTATATTGGTGGGTAAAAGTGAGTATGAATGGTGGCTGAAAATCGCGTACAAGCCACCGTGAATGCCGGTACTAGCTCGAAGTGAGAGAATATTCATTTCGTCTGCAACTGGCTTCACTCATTAGTGTCCAGGAATTCATTCTTCACGACCGATATTTTCGAAAGCCAAATGTTGGAGAAGAAAGGAAGAAGTAGACTTTTATAAAGTACATGAAGGAGATCAAAAACAGAATGGAATATGAAAGTTAGATGACGATGGAACAAACAGCACACGATAGATAAGAACAGCTGCATCCACAAGGTACGGCCTTAAGTATATCAAAGATGATCTTTTCGTGATAATTATGTCGATCCTGTACCCGAGCCCGAGTTGGCGGATTCGATCCCGCTTCGGTCCAGCGGTATTTGAAGAAGCTCAAATGCGCCAACCTTATGTTGATAGATTTACTGGCACGTAAAGGTTCTCCTGCGGGACAAAACACAAAACAATTAGTGGGGCGTAATATATATATAACAGGTCCGCCTCTGTGGTGTAGTGGTTAGTGTGATTAGCTGCCATCCCCGGATGCCCGGGTTTCATTCTCGGCTCTGCCACGAAATGTGAAAAGTTGTACGAGGGTTGGAACGGGGTCCACTCAGCGTCGGAGGTCAACTGAGTAGAGGTGGGTTCGATTCTCACCTCAGCCATCCTGGAAGTGTTTTTCTGTGGTTTCCCACTACTCCTCCAGGCAAATGCCGTGATGGTGCCTAACTTAAGGCCACGGCCGCTTCCTTCCTTGTCTATCCCTTCCAATCTTCCCATACCCCACAAGGTGAGGCCGCCTGGGCGAGGTACTGGCCATTCTCCCTAGTTGTATCCCCAACCCAGAGTCTCAAGCTTCAGGACACTGCCCTTGAGGCGGTATAAGTGGGATCCCTCGCTGAGTCCGAGGGAAAAAAAACGACCCTGGAGGGTAAACAAAGAAAGAAGAAGAAAATATTTAACATTAATTACTGAAATTGTACCTTAAAATAATCTTGAATTGTTCTGTATACATGTTGCCAACGGAGATGATAGATATTCTTCTTATTATTCCTCATCCTCATCCTATTCTTCTATCCTTTCCGGACACGGTAGTGGGGTCACGGCTACAAACTGTGTCGTACATGTGTATTTGACCCTGTTTTGCGGCCCGGTTTCCTTTCTGAACCCTATGTGGAAGGATGTACTCACTACTATGTGTTTCTGTGGGAACTGATAGTGTGGTATGTTGCGTATGCAATTTTGTCATGAATAGGTATGTAATGAGACAAGCACAAATCGAAAAGGAAGCTTATCCAAATTTCCTATCGTGCGTCTGAAATTTAGCCGTTGCCGTCTGGAGATGCTGTAGGCTACTGTACTGCACTTTTTTCTTCTGCAGCGAGAGCGCCTAGCCACCTACTCATGTTGAAATAGTTCGTGTGGATAGCGGTAGAGGGTGCCAGCCTACGCGCGAGTATACCGTAAGTCCCTTTATTCCCTAACCAACTTCCTACAACGGCTTCTGCTATACGCGGGGTATTCAAACGCTCGCGCCCAGCAGGGAAAGGATGTAGGCCTACCGACTTCGATTGTAAACTTTTAGTCTCTTCTTTTGGGGTGGATCCCAGGATTGCACATTCAGTCTCGCCTTCTCTGTCAGTTCTGGGAGGCATAATAGCCGAGTAACATCTACACCAAGCCGGGCGCAATTCGAACCCTGACTAGTGCACATGAGATTTTTTATATAAAAAATCACGTTCTTGTGGTTCGGACCCCATGGAAAACTAGGGGTTCCGTAGCTATGATTATCATATCAACACCGGGCGTGCTGGCCGTGTAGTTAGGGGCGCGCAGCTTCGAGCTTGCATCCGGAAGATAGTGGTTCGAACCCCACTGTCGGCAACCCTGAAAATGGTTTTCCGTGGTTTCCCTTTTTCACATCAGTCGAATGCTGGGGCTGTACCTTAATTAAGGCCACGGCCGCTTCCTTGCAACTCCTAGGCCTTTTCTATCCCATTGTCGCCATAAGACCTATTTGTGTTGGAGCGACGTAGAACAAATAGTAATATATATATATATATATCAACAGTCATGTGAAACTACAATAAAATACTGGATTTTTCTTTCAGTTCTGATTGTCTCTGTATCCTTCCGTTCCATGTAGATTACTTTCTCACCGTTTGTTTCAGGTTACTTTTATTCTACTCATTATTAATGTTTTAATTCGTTAAGGCATCAGGCCGCAAGAAGCTGGTTGCATCTTCAATAAACAAGTATAAAATTACGGCATCCACCTAAGGATGGCAACATCCATGTTGTAACTGATATACCAGTACCGCACGTTAAGAGTTTCATTCCACGGATAATAATTTTAAATATATTTATTTATTTATTTATTTATTTATTTATTTATTTATTTATTATGTGGTAAATTTAAGACACTTGCAGTTAAACATACCGAGCTGGATAGCTGCAGTCGCTTAAGTGCGGCCAGTAGACAGTAGCCTATTCGGGAGATAGTGGGTTCGAACCCCACTGTCGGCAGCCCTGAAAATGGTTTTCCGTGGTTTCCCAATTTCAGACCAGGCAAATGTTGGAGCTGTACCTTAATTAAGGCCACAGCCACTCCCTTCCCACTCCTAGTCCTTTGTCCCATCGTCGCCATAAGACCTATCTATGTCGGTGCGATGTAAAGCAACTTGTAAAAAGAAGAAAACAATTAACCATTACTACTATCGTAAGTTACAAACGTACGTTCACCGGGCGAGTTGACCGTGCTGTTACTAACGCGCAGCTGTGGGCTTGGATCCGGGAGATAGTGGGTTCGAACCCCACTGTCGGAAGCCCTGAAGATGGTTTTTCGTAGTTTTCCATTTTGACATCAGGCAAATGCTAGGGCTACGGCCGCTTTCTTCCCATTCATAGGCCTTTCATATCCCATCGTCGCCATAAGACCTATCTGTGACGGTGTGACGTAAAAAAATAGAAAAAAATAGCAAACATACGTTCAAACGATTTCTGCAATGAGCACTTCGGTTAGCCTGGATTAGATTTAGGACTCGGCCATGGTTTGAGAGAATCTTACAAGCTGCACTCACTCTCGGACAAAAATGAGAACTTGTAGGTTAAAATCCCAATTTCGGCCATTCCTAAAGTGGTTTCTAGTTCATATCTATACGAATGCATAATTCTAAGCCCATATAATTAGAAATACACTAGTATGGATATCACAACTCCAGAATGACTTCACGTCAGTAAGTATGTGAGATTCTTAGCCATGATGACCAAAACTCATTAAAAACAGAAAAGAAAAGAAAAGAAAAGTAAAAAGCAAATCCACCTTCTTAAATTGATTTGTACGAAGGTTGCAGTAGTGGCAGCGAAGTTTAACGGCGAGAAAGGTACTTTACGTTCAGCTTTATTTCAATTGCAATAAAGCTGATTTATGATGAGGCACCGTAAGTGTTGTGTGTCAACTAGTTTGATATTCTTTGTTCACTGGTGGTATAATGGCAAGACGGATTTATGTTTTGTTATATTAAATCATACTTCACGTTTATAATATGTATGGGGTCGCACAGCATGCCGGCCGTTCACGAATCCGTGATTCGAATCCCAGTCACTATGTGAGATTTGTACTGTGTCTTTCATTCCAGCAACACTCTCCACTATAATGTCATTTCATTTCATCTGTCAATGATTAATGATTGTTCCAGACGTGTGCGACAGGCTTTGGTAGCTGGCATAATTCCTATCGTCGCCGCTAGATGGTTCATTCATTCCAGTAATGACCCGGTCAAATGACTGGAAACAGGCTGTGGATTTTCATTTTCATAAATTTTCATCAATGCTTTGTCAATGAACCGACTTCAGGGCTTTGAAATGTAGATGCATTGCAGGTGGGTAGCCAATGATACCAGCGAGGAGGTAGGCTACTCCGTCGTGCCGGGAAATCATGCGCGAAGTCCTAACCTTCACAAAACGCAGGAATGCAGCCTATTTCGATCATATCTTCCCAAATGACAAATATACAGGTCAATACAATTAATCACAGAAAGCAAGATTGAAGGGGAAGCTGGATGTCGGCGTTGGGCGGCGAAACTCCGACAGTAGTTCGACATCTACGATAAGGGAAACGCGTGATTGTTGTCAAACTTCTGTGAAGATATGTACAATAAGAAGTTATTGTCTCAGTGATGCATGATGAATTCGATGTTAATACACTGAAAAGTAAACTCTATACGACGGATAGTCTTGCATAGGCAGTAGTAGTAATGTGGAACATTTGCTTCGCAGTACGCAAGTTTCCAATTTGGTCTAAAATATACAGAAATCTCACCGAGGTCACGACAGATACTTCTTGTTAGACTGTACATACAACGAGAATAGTTGTATATATTTGACAATGGCTAGTGTTCCCTATTGATATGTAAAATGGAGGGAAGAAGGAGGCTTGTTTGTCCAAGTTTTCTATACGCTTAGCTTAAGATTTACCTTGGGCAATCAATACTATTTATTTATTTATTCAGGATTAGCTATAGCATAACGCCGAATTACAAAGATCCGAGTTATGTACAATACAGTAGACATGAATCTAAAATGAAAGATATATAAATATTTACAAAGGACACAAATAAACACAATAAAACTGTACAATCATATATAATACATATTTACATAAACAACGATATTAACAGAGAAAAATACATTTACAGTAAATATAGGAGCAGAACAGGAAAGATTGTATGACTACAAGTAAATAATTTACGAATTATTATTATTCAGTCCGTCAGCGATTCCGCTGGTGGGATCCTCAACAGCTCTGCCATCAGCTGTCATAGATGGCCTAGGCATCACTGAAGAGGCGTACTAGGGAAAATGAGGAGTGAGGTAGTTTCCCGTTGCTTTCCTTACCGAGCCAGAAGTTGCTATTATTACGACTTCCATAAAACGAAATTGGTCCAACATTAAAAGAAGATTATCAACTACGACAGCTAATATACGAACAGTAAAACTCAGACCTTGCATCCGGGAGATAGTGGGTTCGAACCCCACTGTCGGCAACCCTGAAGATGGTTTTCCGTGGTTTCCCATTTTCACACCAGGCAAATGCAGGGGATGCACATTAATTAAGGCCACTCCTAGGCCTTTTCTATCCCATCGTCGCCATTGGACCTATCTGTGTCGGTGCGACGTAAAGACAATTGTAAAAAAAATCTCAGACCAGCTTTAGCTACACGAAATATTTACACTCAAGTAAGGATATATTGTTTGCGATTGTTATTTTCCCACCCCTCGGAAATATATTAAGAAGGAAAATAGTATATACACTAAAAAGAACCGCTACATGACTTGCGACATTAACGGATATGTTCCGACATACGAGTGCAAAGAACAACGGGCGTGAATGGCGCGGCGTGGACAGTAGCAAGTCAGTACGACATCAGTTTACGGTCTATGGAATTTAGTTTTTCAGTCAGGATGAGGGGCCACTGAACGGAGAGACACACACTTTATGGACTGTGCTAAGTGCAGTAATAGACAGAACAAAGAAAGGCGAAGAGTGCCCCTATTTTTCTTAAAAATATTTTCAATTAAACTAGGCCCTCATTGAAATGTTTGTTTCGAGACGCGCTATAGAGAGGTTGAAATTAAGTAACGAATTTACAACTTGCTTCACGTCGCACCGACACAGACAGGTCTTATGGCGACGATGGGACAGGAAAGAGTTAGGACTCGGAAATAATAATCGGCCGTGGCTTTAATTAAGGTACAATCCCAGCATTTGTCTGGTGTGAAAATGGAAAACCACGGAAAACCATCTTCAAAGCTGCCGACAGTGGGGTTGGAATCCACTATCTCTCGGATGCAAGCTCACAGCTGCACGCCCATAACCGCACGGCCAACTCGCCCGGTAAAGCAACGAATTCTTCATTTCCAGATGTACGTAATCATGCAGAGAACTACTTCTTCTTCTTCTTTCGAATGGGCCACCAGAGGACCACGTGCCAATTTCAATTCCTTCTTCTTTGTTCTTTCCTTTTCTTCCAGTACGCTTTCATCTGTTCACTATGTTTCTTCTTTCTGTCTTCAGACCACTTTGAACCAGTCTTTTTTACTTTCCTACCTTGGAATCCTATTTTCAATACTTCTTCACGAAAGCCTTCTCTATTATTTATTTCTTCTGTTGTTATATTGTTTTTTTTCTAAATCCTTTCTTACTTCATTGACCCAGCTTGTCGTTGATTTCTTACCCCACAAATATCTGAAAATCTTACTGGTTAATCTACTATCTTGCATTCGATATAAATGTCCAAAGAAATAAGTCTCCTTTTCCTCATTACATCTGATATATTTCCTATTTTTTGATATATTTCAGCATTACTTCGTAATTTCCAACCTTCTGCTGTGTTTTGTGGGCCTAATATTTTCTTCATGATTCGCCTTTCTAGTATTTCTAGTTTATCTAAATTATAGTTTAATTTCAGACATTCGCTTGCATATAGGCATTCTGGCTTCACTACTGTGTTGTAATGCCTTATTTTTGCATTTTTGGATAGGCATCTTTTATTGTAGATATCTTTGGTGACACCATAAGCTCTCTCCATTTTATGTACCCTCTCCTCTACTGCAGATTTTTCTAAACCATTTTCTTGGATTATTTCCCCTAGATATTTGAATTTTTTTACCCTCTCTATTTGGCCAATATCTGTTTTCAGAAATTTTTTGTTCAGTTTTAACCACAAGGACAAGATAGCGCCACACCCATACCTTTCAAGAAGAAAAAAATACGGGAAGAGTTGTGTAACCAGACAAACTTGTTCGAGTGGTGAGGGTTAATACAGTAAATTATCTGTAGGCCGAAATTAGTGGTAACTGCCACCTAGCTAATGTCCAATCCACTATCATACTCTTATTTTTTCTTTAAAAAATCACAGACTCAAATCCACACTACCACAAGAAACATCTCGCAATGGAAGAGATGTGCAAACAAGTAATAACAGAACAGTTCGGTAAGCTCTCAGCAATTAGTGTTATCCTTTTTTTACTAGTGGTTTAACGTCGCACTAACATATCAAAGGTTTTCAGCGACGGAAGTATCAGAAAGGGTTAGGACTGGGAAGGTAGCGGCCTTGGCCTTAATTAAGGTACAGCTCCAACATTTGCATAATGGGAAAATTGGAAACCAATGAAAGCCATCTTCAGGGCTGCCGACAGATCGGTTCAAATCCACCATCTTCCGAATGCAAGCTTACAGCTATTCCACCCAAACCGCACGGCCAACTCGCTCGTAGTTTCACCCTTAAGATGATAAAAACATATCTTGGGTATGAAAACATCACTGTGGCATCAACATCAGACAAAGTTAAGTCTGTGTTTGCAGTGGATAATATCACGGCAGATTCAGAGAGAAGCACCGAAAGACTGATTCTACAACATTCTTTGTATACTTGTGATGTTGCTACATAACTTCGCCTGTTTAATGTAAATTTGACTTTTAGCTTCTACAATATTCGTATTCTTATTCTGCGGTTATTTACAATAACAAAAACAACAAATTGCGAATGGCTTATTCTGGCTGTGCATCTTTTCAATGTAACGCAATTCACAGCAGACCTATAGCCTACTATACTGTGTATATTCGTAATATCATCGTTGCCCCTGCAAAAACCGCTATGTGATAATGTTGTAGGAGAAATACTGACCCGCAACACAGATAGATTGACAGACGGTTTACAGAAGTGAAAAGCTGTTTCCATAAGTTTGGCTCGGTATTTCAGGGCATCTTTCAATGCAGTATTATTATTATTATTATTATTATTATTAAAGCTTCAGAGAGCTCATAATGTTTAATCAGGGGTATGTCTAAGTATTCAATTTAGTCTACGTTGCACCATTTGAGAAACACATGATGTACGATGTTATTCGATTGTGCATATAGTCTAAGCCAAGTTCATTTGCAACCAGTAGGTTATGTGTTTCCTAAACGATTTTCCGATATGAATAAGCTTAAGTGACATATTTGGCGCGAGATGCTTTTAACAGACATGCAATCATATTTAAGACGTCAAATACTTGATGCTTGGTGAACTAGTAGTTCGGAGGTAGTTTGTGAAATTCAAAGCCACAGATTTCATCTTAGAAGACGTTAATCTTCCTGAAAGGCCTTCAAGAAACTCACAGGGGTACGACTCAGTAATAACCATGAGTTAAGCAGAGACTCTGAAGATACTCCAAAGTACCTACCATAAACATCGAGTATTCTTGCATGTACGTTACTGTACTTCTCGCTACGATGTTAGGAACTCTGACGATCTGTCTTGAGATACAACGACATGGAATTGTTATTGAAGTGAATGGTGACTGGTTTCCCTCAGACAAAGTAGTATGAAAATGATTCTGGGCCCACTACTGGGTGTTTATTTTGTTTTATCGTTTTGCTATAGGTTTTACTCTCAAAATCAAGCAGACACATCGGATATGTACTGCAGCTGACTGGAAATCTTACCAATGCAGTTACAATAACGGAAGAGGTCAGAACTAGCAAACAAAGAGGGTGCTGTATTTCAATCATGACAACTCGAGGCAACATGTGTTTTGGGTCACACACAGAAAGATGCATGAGAATAAATGAGATGGCTTACCAGTTCGTACATATTGGTCAAACAATGCAACATCAGATTTCCTCATGTTACAGTATCAGAAAACTTTTATAACGGCAAGTCATTTGGTCATTTAAACGCATAAGGACTTCTCTGCTTCCAAACCAATCCAGATAATCGTGGATGAGCATTTACAATTGTCAAAGAAACGCATTTAACTGTGAAAAAACCCGAATGTACTGTATTTCGGTGTATAAAGATTTATCTTAAATACACATTTGTTTCGTTTCGATGTACGAACTTGCCGAATATAAGTGAAAAACGATTCTAAGCGCTGATATGCATGAGGGTATATACAGATATGGACAAAAGTATTCATACCTCAACCCATCCGAAACAAAATGCTTTATTGCTGGACCAATACGGAGTACAGGTCAAAATTACAAACCAAAACGTATACCTTGTACAGCAGTGTACATTAAAAAGCACAAAATAAACTGGAAGTAAATAACAGTACATAACAAAGTAATAAATTCGTACTCCATGACACTACTTATCTGGACATAAGTATTCATACCGTATTCTAGAAGAAATCACAACTCAATGAAGAAACAGATATTACCAACTCGATCAGTGGCGCGTTTGTTTGCCTTTCCTGTATATTATTTCGTTTAACCTGCTGGGCATTGAGAACACCAGTTTCCGTGTTAGTTCAGATGAAATGTTTCCCCATTCTTGTTGTAGTAACTGTTTCAAGTGCGGTTTACCTGTTCTGTGGCATTTTCTTAGTCTTGACTCCAATTCACTCCACAGATATTCGATGGGGTTGGAATCCGGCGATTGGGGGGGTGCTTTTAATGTGTGCGGCGTGTTGTAGAGTACCCACAAACGAACAATTTCCGCCGTATGTTTGGGGTCATTGTCGTGTTGGAAGTAAAACTCATTAGCAATCCCGAGCTCTTCGGAGCTTTTGCGAACGTTTTCTTTCAGGATGTTCAAATATTGAAATCTGTCCATAAATACCAACTCCCCGACACCTGAAGCGGCCATTGAGCCCCACACCATAACCCCACCCTCGCCGAGCTTCACAGTGGTAACGAGGTTCTGCTCATCGAGCTCTGTGTTAGGGCGTCTCCACACTAAAATGCGTCCATCACTTCGGAAAATATTAAATTACTCTGATCTGTAAACATCACTGTCGACTAAAACGGATAATCTTTCGGCACATATTCTTCTGCAAATTGTAGTCTCTTCGGTCGATTCACTTTCGTTATATGAGGTTTCTTTCTTGGGACCCTAGATCGATACCCAGCACGATGAAGGACCCACCTTACTGTTTTTGTGACACTGCATGATGGGAATATTTTGCCAGCTGCGATGCTATTGCCGAAGATGTAGTGTGTGGTTGTTTTTTAATTGTGGTTACTATGAACCTTTCTTCTCTTGCTGTCAGTTTCTTCGGACGTCCACTTCTTTTCTTGGTTATAAGAACATCCTGTTCTTTTAATTTCTGTATAATGCTTTGCACTGTTGGTTTACTTCTTCCAATGATGTTTCCGATCTTGGAATACGACTTTCCTTGGTGGTGAAGACGTTTCCCCAGTTTTTCTCGTCATTGGACTAGTACCGTCTGTGACCAGCTGATCCCTGCGTCTCTGTCTGCATCTACCATATAACTAATGCCACGGAACAACAAACAAAGGTTTCTGTTTACTCGCTCAAACCCCATTTTTACACGTAAGGTATGAATACTTATGTCCAGACAAGTGGTGTCATGGAGTACGCATTTGTTGCTTCGTTATGTACTGTTATATTTTTTTCAGTTTATTTTGTGCTTTGTAATGACTACTGCTGTACAAGGTATACGTTTGGGTTTGTAATTTTGATCTGTACTCCGTACTGGTCCAGCAATAAAGCATTTTGTATTGGATGGGTAGGGATATGAATACTTTTGTCCATATCTGTATATGAGGATCACACACAGAAAGATGCATGAGAACAAATGAGATGGCTTACCAGTTCGTACATATTGGTCAAACAACGCAACATCAGATTTCCTCATGTTACAATATCAGAAAACTTTTATAACGGCAAGTCATTTGGTTATTTAAACGCATAAAGAGTTCTCTGCTTCCAAACCAATCCAGGTAGCGTTTAAGGGGTAAGTACACCGTGATTATCAGCCCTTGCGGGAGAAAAATGACATCGTCACTGGCTTCTCACGAACTGGTCGTGGTTCGAATCTCTGTTAACGCATGCGGGATTTAAAAAAAACAAAAAGTCTCACTTTCAATTTCTTGTAAAACTGAAGGGCACGTGACTAGACCATGTAAAATTAAAATAACCCTTCATTCAACAAGTCAGTTCATGAATTGTATTAATATCAAGATGTTCTGTCAGGCTCCACGACTAAATGGTTAGCGTTCTGGCCTTTGGTCCCGGGGCTTCCCGGGTTTTATTCCCGTCCCGTCGGGGATTTTAACTTACATTAGTTATGTCCAATGGCTCGGTGTGCTATCTTCATCATTACAATTCATCATAGGTAGGGCCCCATCCTCATAGACGCGCAGGTCACATTTACGGTGTCAACTCGGAAGATCTGTACCAGGCCTCTTCGAAGGCCACACGTTATTATTATTATTATTATTATTATTATTATTATTATTATTATTATTATTATTATTATTATTATTATCATCATCATCATCATCATCATCATCATAATCATCATCAAGATGTTCTGAAACATGAAACAATATACAGGATAACCGCCTTAGTAAGAGTGCGGTAACATAGCTTAAAATTTTGTTACGAGCTCATGCGACTGTCAGCCCTGTTGTAGACCACTTCGGTATTTCCTGGAAGGAATGAGTCAGTCTGGCCGGAAAGCTCCAGTCAACCTGAGACATGTATCGGCCTCTCACTGTATATTGCTTTCCGTTTGGAGTCGCCGCGGATTTTCTGGAGGGCGAAACTAAAACTTTCGAATTCTGGCCGCACCCCGAAGATACTAGAACTTCATCAGCAGATATAGAAAAGCAGGCTCGCCGCGAACGAGTCCAGTGAGTGTGAGGAGTGCTGTTGTAGTTTAGTGATGTGTTATTGTCTTTCTGAGTGATATGTGGAGCAGTCACGTGAGTAGATTGTGCAAATTATCGGTCTTGTCTGGCGACGAAGCAAGTGTACATTAGTCGAGCGTTGTGATAGTTAACAAATCTGGGTTCGGACCTGTATTGCATGAAGTTGCAGAGTGAAGAGATTGGTGCGCGTGAATCCAAGTGAAAGGTATTGTTGGGAGATCAGAAAAATGCACATGCTGGGTGAGGCACGGGGAGAAGGGGTTTTCACCAGCAGAGCCAGTGACGCAGTGGTTACCATAGCAACTCCGCTACTACCCAGGCGAATTTACATTATCTTCTAATGGCAGCTCTTCGCTCTTGTCAGTTGTAATCCAGCAAACTGCGAAGTGTAAGTCAATGTTTTCGTGTAGCAGATAACAGGAGGGATGATAGTTCTAATTAGGGAAGAAATTAGTGAAAGAGTAGAGGATATAGAGACCGATATGATGGAAACCATATGGCTGAGATTGAATTTGGGAGGGAGTGAGGGAAGGAGGAAGAAAATAAATCTCGCTTTTGTTTACTGCCACCCTAGTAATTCAGCATATGCAAATAAATATTTTTTTGAAGAGTTATTGGTGGATATTGGTAGGATAAGGGGAATGTATCCAGGTGAGGAGGATATGTTGTTATTTGGGGATTGGAACGCGAGAATAGGAGAACAGAGCCCAGTTTATAGTAGGGAGGATGGAATGTGTTTGTTGGAAAGTAGAAGGAGTGAGGACAAAATTACAAATAGTTATGGAGAGAAGCTCCTAGAGATGTGTGCTGTGGGAAATTTGTATATTCTGAATGGGTGGATAGAGGGTGACAGGACGGGGAAATTGACATATGTTACGGAGAAGGGGGGTAGTGTGATAGATATGGTTTTAAGTTCGGAAGGGATGATTGAGGAAGTTGTAAGTATGGAAATAGGAGATTGGATTGAATCACACCATTTCCCGGTGAGGGTTATGCTGAAAAGGGAGGAAGAGAAGTGTACAATGAAGGAAGATGAGACAAAGGATAAACGAGGGAGTGGTTATAATAAGTATAAATGGACAGAGAAGGTGGGCCGGGATTGGAATAGGGTAGTAAAGGAGGAGCTACATCTTCTGAAATATGGGTGGGAAGGGGCGTTAGAAGAGAATAATACTGATAAAGCCTTGGAATTGTTGCTACATCCAATAAAGATGATAGCGCAGAAGGTGAAAGCTAGAAAAGGAAATAAGAAAGAGGGAGAAGAATGGTTTAATAGGGAGTGTGAAGGATTGCGGAGGAAGGTGATGGACGCGTTAGGAGAATATAGAAGGAAAGGTGGGAGCCAAGAAAGGGAGTTTTTTCTGTAGATTGAGGAAGGAGTATAAAAAGAAAATCTCTGAGACAAAAAAGACGTGGTTAGAGGAACAAATGGAAGCCATAAATAATGACTGCAAGACAAACAATTTTGAGAGAGTTTGGGATAAGATTAATAGAATTATTAAGGGTGGAAGGAATATAGAGAGAACGAGTATTGAGGAAGTGCAATGGGTCAGGCACTTTGATGAATTACTAGGAAAAAAGGGGGGTGATAGATGGAGAGGTTCGGGAGAAGAAGTAATTTGGAGGAATAGGAGAGTGGCAATTTATGACCTGGATAAAGAAATCACAAGAGAGGAAATCCGGAGAGTGATAAGCAGAGCCAGAGCGAAGTCGGCCGGGGGGTGTAATGGTATAAATAACAAGTTTTGGAAGGAAATTAGTAAAAATGAGATAATGATAGAGGGCATGGTTAAACTATTCAATAGGATATTTGAGGGAGGAAATTACCCTAAGGAATGGGAAACAGGAATTATATGCCCTATATACAAGGGGAAGGGTAGTAGGAACAATGTGAACAGTTATAGAGGTATATCTCTGTTGGATTCTTTGAGTAAAATATATACTGGGGTGCTAGCGAACAGAATAAGCGGGTGGGCGGAAGAAAATGAAATTTTGACAGATTACCAAGGGGGATTTAGGAAAAAGAAAAGAACAGTGGATAATATAATGATAGTAAAGACTATTTTAGAAAAGTATAAGAATATGGCTAGAAGTACGGTTTATGTAGCAGCAATAGATTTTGAGAAAGCTTTTGACAAGGTGAATAGAGAGGCCCTACTAGAGAAATTAGGTAGGTTAGGGATTTCGGAGAAGATGTTGAGGGCAGTGGAAGGAATATATAGGGACGTCAGGTTTTGTGTAAAATTGGGAGAAGGGAGAATGAGTGGACCATTAGAGTCCAAGGTGGGTTTAAAACAAGGATGCAAGTTATCGCCAATACTGTTTATTTTATTTATCAACGATATTTTAGAGGGGTTTGGGGCAGAAAATTGGGCTGTACCAGTAATTAATGGTTTGGAAGTACCAGGACTGATATTTGCGGATGATGTGTTATTGATGACGCTAACTTCAGGGGCGATGAATAGGGCCTTAGAGTCAGTGATGCTATTTGCGAGGAAATGGGGATTGAAAATTAATGGAAATAAGTCTAAAATATTGGTAGTACAGGTGGACAAAAGAAGAAAGATAGAAGGGAATTGGGTAATTCAGGGAGAAAGATTGGAACAGGTAAGGAAGTTGGAATATCTAGGAGTTATTTTTAATGATAAAGGAACTTGGAGTGACCAGATCAAAAGAGTGAAATATAGAGGATTGGCAGCCTTAGCCTCAGTCAGAAATTTGCTACTCAAGTACCCGGGGATCAGTTATAAAACACTGAGACTCGTGTTCAGGTCGGTAATCGTTGGGAGGGTATTATACGGAGCAGAAGTTTGGGGGCTGGATGAGAAAAGAGAGGAACTAAGAAGGATTGTTAGTAGTTTTGCTAAGTTAGTGATGGGCTTACCGAGGTGTACAGCAAATGTAGGGGCGGAATTAATGTGTGGGGAGGATTTGGAATCAGAGGATGTGAAAAGAATAGTTAGGTACTGGATGAATTTAAAAAGACAGGAAGGTGGGAGAGTATTACAGGCAGCATATGTACAGCAATTTAAGAGCATGTATAAGGGTGGATGGTTAGAAAAAATAAAGGGATATTTGGAGAGGATAGGATTAGGACACCTGTGGGGGGAGGTTTGGTCAAAGACAGAAGTGAGAGGGATGAATATACTGGAAAGGAGAATTAGAGATATCCATAGGCAGAAATTATTGGGGGAAAGCAGACTAAGAAATTCGCTGACTGTTTTGACGAAAATAGAGGAGATAGCAGGGTTGAATATTAGATACGTCGATAGGTCAAAACGATATGGGATGATGTGGTGGCTTTTAGGTTTGCCAAGGAATACAGGCTGGTTACAGGGGAGGGATAAGACAAGGTGTGTACTTTGTGGAGATGTGAATGATGAGTTTCACTTGCTAAGAGACTGTGAGGTAACGAGGGGGTTAAGACATGTATTATTGAGTGCCGAGCATCGGGAAATATTGGGGAGAGGGGATGAGAACGCAATACTGAGATGGATTATTAAACAATGGGAAAAAGGGGGTGAATTGAACAGGTATTTTTGTGCGACAAAGAAGGCCTGCGAGAGTAAAATGAAGGAGAGTGAGTTAGAGGGTGGGCAGGGGAATAGGGGGGTGGAATAGTTATCTGTATAAGGGAAGGGGATAGTATGTTAAAATTCTAATGGATTAGGGAATATAGGGACTGAGTACTTAGTTAGGTGGAGTTGGGTAAGAGGACAGGATTGCATGGTCTGTTTGTTTTAAAGTTAGCTGGAATGTAAGTGCTGAAATGCTGAGTGTTGTTGTTTGATTATTGATCAGGTGTAGGTCAGTAACAAGAATGTGACGCAAGTACAGAGCATAATAAGGACACTGGATGAACACTGAGTGAGTGAACTGCTTCAGCTAATGACTGCTAATTATTCTTATTATTATTATCCATTTTATTATTATTATTATTTATTATTCATTTTATCGTTATTATTGTTACGGAGATATCCGTGGTAGGTAGAGGCGTAAGAAGGTGCGGGCGTGAATGGGTTTCAAACTACGGAATCAAAGTTAATGTAAAAGTAATTTAAAATTTAACTAGGTTATATTTTCTTTTCAAAAACAAAGCAATAACAGACATGGCAGGTACAATGTAGCAAAACAAGGGGAGATACAATATTTACAGGTTTTGGGCTTCATGCCCTGACTTCTGCGATCAGCTCAGTTTTACCACAAACACAAGTTTTAACAGAGGGGCAGAAAACCCCATTCATCCCTAGGAGCCCCTGGCTCCGAATTACACAGAAAAGCCTCCACGAGGCATATGACACTCCATTTTCAAAAGAGCGATCCGCTCTTAAAATTTAAGCCTCTCAAAGGCCACACCAAACTCTACCTTCAAGCTGTCCTCTAAGGACGTATTCACAGGGGTAAAATACCCAACCTACAGAGGTCTATTACATGAAAAGAAGGTTGATTATATGACCTCTAAAATAACAATTTGAGAGGAGGCGATCTTGCACTCCTAATACACTTTGTTTTTTTTAAAACCTAATCTGGCTCTGGGCCGCTAACGCAAGGGCTAATCCCATACTACAGAGGTGACTTAGAGAAGAACACTTTACATTACATAAACGAAGAATAGTTTGAGAAAATAAGTTCACCTCAAAACAACTGTGAGTGGGAGCTCGAGAGGGTTAGCACTCTCTATCCCAATATGTAGCTTTACAAGAAAAAGATGAAAAGAGTAATTACATTTTAGGAAAAGGTTACATGATGGAAATGCTTCGAACCCGCCGCGAGTGTTAAACTGCCGACCTAGCAAGAAAAGAAGTTATTAATAGGCCATTACCTGGTGTTGAACGGCAGAAGAAGAAAGAGGCGCTTCCCGCCTCCTGCTATGTACTTAATACACTGAAAGATGGAACAGAAGTGGCCCGGAGACCCCAAAATCAGCAGTTTATATCCTCTCGCGGAAGATTCTAGGCGTTAGGGGAAATAAAACACCCTCCCTCAAAGTTTTTATTGGCTAGGGAGAAGAAACCCCTACATAGAGGAAAAAGAAACACATTATTGGTGGAAAATTAATTAAAGAAATTCGGGATTGGCTAGATCCAAAATAAGGGGAAAAAGAGGGGTATACAGCCAACTTAAACAATGACAGAAAGAAATTTAACAAAGAACAAACTCTTGAAATAAAAATTTCTCCAACAAAATAGTTCTTTGATTTCGCACTAGGTTGCACTATTGTAATTCTTCAGTAGTGTCCTCTAGAAGAGAAAGTTCACACTTCTTACTTCAAGCGAAACAAAAACACATCAAAAGTGACACAGTTCAAAAACTCAAAATTTTCCACGTGGTGACATCTTCTGAGAAAGTAGAGAATTAATAGAATAGATAAAGTTCAACCTTCCTCCAGAAGAGGAGTTTCGACTGGCGCAACTTTTAAATAAACGGTGTAGAGGTGTACCGCCCGGTACAGACCTCCCCCCCCAAAAGTTCCTCCAGGGGTGACACATGAAATCAGTTTGAAACAAAGTCCAAGTAATGATGTTGATACGAAGATAGATAGCAGAAGCATTTACAAGATTTCTTAATTCAGTTTCAAAATATTGTTGTTGCCGGTGAATGAAAGTCTTTATGTTTGTAGAATTTGAATTTCTGAAGATAAACTTTTAATACTTAAAGGTGAAGAAAAATTTTGCAATGTCCACCAAATATTGTGGTTGAATTCCCAAGTGTAGTTATTGCTTATGGTGACTGTCCATGTAGTTGATGTAGATTGAGTCGAATGGCCGGACCGGCCGTTGCAGCTTGCGTCCAACGGAGGCCGCTCGGACCCCTCAAGTACCCTGAGATACCGCTCGCCCGCACTATGAGGGGAGCAGAGGTGTTGAAGTACGCCGCGCCCGCGGTGAACAGATACAGGCTGCGGGCATGTAGCAGGTCGTGCGCCGCACATCAGCCTTGGCCGGGAGGTGAGCTCCGGCTCGCCGTGCACATGTCGTTCTCGCTGGAGAGGAGGGGGCCCATCCCCCTCCCCAGTCGCTGCACGGCGCTGCGCGGCTGCGGGGGCGCTGAAACATTAAAGCTAGGCGGCAGAATTGTGTTGGACAATCATTTTCTTTGAGGGTACAGGCTTGTGGAGAGGTTGAGGGGCCAGCGGCGTGTAGATTTCCATGGCATTTACTATTATGAAGCCACAGTGTAAGGTGGAGCAGGAGACGGGAGCGTGGTAATGGCCGTGGCAAGAACAGGATGGCAGTTTAACGGGTCGGGGCAGGTTTTACACAAGGCTTACATCTAAAACCAAAATATTACAGAAGGGGCAGAATGCCTTAAAAGTGAAACTCAAAAAAAATATAACCTTCATATCCTTTCAAAATAATATGAAGCAAGTTAACACAGAAATTACACCGGTTTCACCTGGGACAGGTGAACTCTAAATATCCTCTCGGTGGCTGGATTACTTAGCAATAAGGTAACTGGCGTAAGAAAATCGAGAATGATACAAGGCCCATGAAATCTGGGGGCAAGCTTGCCCGCGGGAACAAAATTTTTGACCATAACCTGGTCACCTACCTTCAAGGTGGTGGGTCTCCGTCCACGATCATACCTTTCCCTAACCTTTTCATGAGATACTTTAAGATTAGCTTTAGCCTTCTTCCAAAGATCTTTAATGTTGTCCGGATCTATTGTCTCGGGCAGAATGTCATTCAGAGACCAGAGGTTAGAGAGCGGCGTGTTGGGAACGAACTTAAACATCAAAGAAGCTGGAGTAAATTTGTGAGATTCATGAACCGCCGAATTCAAAGCAAAAGCTAACCAATGCAGGGACGTGTCCCACCTAGAATGATCTTCATGATGATAGGCAATAAGTGCGGACCTGAGATTACGGTTAACCCGTTCAGCCAGAGATGGTTGAGGGTAATAAGCAGATGTAGTTACATGAGAGATGGACAAGTCAAAACAGAATTTACGAAACAGATTTGATGTAAAAGCTTTAGCATTATCAGATACAATGTATTGGCACGGACCAAAAGAAGCAAAAATAGAATTAAGGCAAGTAATGGTGGACTGGGCGGTAGCCAGCTTAGTCGGAAATAACCAGGAAAATCTTGTAAAACCATCTACACACACAAAGATGAACTTGTTGGCATTACCCTTTGACTGGAGGAAGGGTCCCACATAATCGATATACAGGCGTTCCATGGGGCGCGACGCTTGATGAGAAGACAAAAGGCCTACTTTAGTGGACATGGTGGGTTTACTGATCAAACAAGATTTACAAGCTTTTACAAGTTCCCGAATTTCACCGTCCATACCTTTCCAGATGAACCTTTCACGAATCTTTTCACGAGTTTTAAAGATACCCAGGTGCCCCCCCAATGGGGTCTCATGATAGTATTTGAAGATCATAGGTACAAGAACCGCTGGAACAACAACTTTCATCAACTTATCATGCCTCGAAGGGCAACATAGAACACCATTCCTCAGAACATAAGGGACAGCATGTTCCCCAGAAGAAAGGGTTTCCATTATCGGAGCCAGCGTCGGATCTTCACGTTGGTATTTCTCAATATCCCTAAAAAGCATGGGAGCATCTGTTAAGATGGCATTAACACCAGATAGTATGGACTCGGAAGGTGATGAACTATCGACCGGTTCGTGGGTCTCTACGTCGTTATGAAACATACGGCTGAGTCCATCGGCAACAACATTTTCAGTACCTCTGATATGCCGTACATCGAATTGGAAGGCAGAAATACGGATGGCCCAACGGGCTATACGACCTGTACGACGCGGCCTACCTAAGACCCAGCTTAAGGCTTGATTATCTGTCTCCAGATCGAATTTGACGTGTTCCAGATAGAGACGGAACTTTTCTAAGGCGAATAAGACTGCCAAACCTTCAAGCTCATATATGGAGTACTTTGCTTCTTGAGCTGACAATGTCCTAGACGCATAGGCGATGGGTCGCCTCCCTAGTTCAGTCTCTTGAAGAAGAACTGCAGCTACTGCTGACGACGATGCGTCGGTTTGGACGATGAATTTCTTCGAGAAATCAGGCATAGCAAGTACAGGGGCATTACAGAGAGCTAATTTCAGATCTTCAAAAGCGGCTTGTTGAGAAGGTCCCCACTCGAATTTGATGCCTTTCCTACGAAGAAGGTTTAAGGGCGCCGCTCTATTAGCAAAATTAGGAATGAACTTCCTGAAGAAATTCACCATGCCAATGAACCTGGCGATACCTTTAATGTCCTTGGGAGGTTTAAAATCACGGATGGCCTGTGTTCTAGAATGATCGACTGCTACACCATCAGGTGACACAATATGCCCTAGGAATGACATAGAGGGCTTAGCAAAGGCAACCTTGGACAACTTAACCGTTAACCCAGCCTTACGAAGGCGATTGAGAACTTCTCGCAAATGATCTAGATGTTCTTCAAAGGTTTCGGAAAATACGACGACATCATCCAAGTAGTGATATAAGTACTCAAATTTGATGTCGGAAAAGACCCTATCTAGTAGCCTAGTGAGCACAGCTGCCCCCGTGGGGAGCCCGAAAGGCACGCGGTTGTATTCATATAAATTCCAGTCCGTGGCAAACGCTGTAAGATGTTTAGACTCTTCGGCAAGGGGAATTTGATTATAGGCCTGATTCAAGTCCAAGATGGTGAAGAACTTGGCCTTACGAAACCATGAAAAGCAAGAATGAAGGTCAGGAAGGGGCACAGATTGCAACACCACCTTCCGATTGAGAGCCCTGTAATCAATGACAGGCCTGAAGCCTCCTTGGGGTTTCGGGACTAGAAAAATAGGCGAAGAATACGCTGACTTAGAGGGCCTAATAATACCATCCTTCAACATCTGATCGATGATTTCTTTCAGAGCCTTCATTTTAGGTGGAGATAGCCTATACGGTGGAAAACGGACAGGAATTGAATCCGTGACCTCAATTTTGTATTCAATAAGGTCAGTAACACCAAGAGTATCAGAGAACACCTCGGGAAACGACTGACACAGTTTCCGAATACTATCAGCCTGCTCCTCAGGTAGATGTCTAAGGTCTAACAACATCTCATCCTGGGTAGGCGAAATAGATGAACATGATACAGAATTACACTTTAACACGGGAATTCTACAATTGGACGCAAATTTGAATGTGCACGACCTACTCTGGAGATCGAGCACAAGACCAGTGTGAGAAATGAAGTCCGCTCCCAATATGATGGGGCAAGACAAACGCTTGGCCACAAACAATTTGATCTTCCATGTAAATTTAAAAACCCGAATTTTGACATGTAAGGAACCTAGAATTTCTAATGGAGATGAATTAGCCGAAACATATTTAACAGGAGATGAGTCATAGTCAGGGAGTTTACAAACAGATTTCAATTTAGAATACCAATCAGCCGAAATAATGGAACAAACACTGCCTGAATCTAAGAGAGCTGTTATAGGCTCGTTATTTAACTCAATCTTAAGAAAAGGAACAGGTGCGGGGGTATCCGCCGCAATCCTAAGACACTCTCTGGGGCATTCAAAAAAAGAATTTGAAGATTGCTCATTCCCTGAATTCTCGACCTTTTTGCCCGGGGCTGAGCCTTGGAAAGCAGAATTAGTCGACTCAGCCGAAGCCGCTAGTCACTTTTTATTATTGGAATAGCTGGAATTTGCACCAGAAGTTGAGCAGGAGGGGGTGCTATTTGAGTTTGGGCAATTCTTGGCGATATGTGAGAAGGCCCCACACTTAAAACAGCCTTGTGATGACCCTGCTCCATTCCTTGTCCCACTTGACTTGATCAGAGGACACTTATTCCGCAGATGTTCAGGCGACCCGCAAGCATAACATTTACGGGGATTGACTGGTCGGCGAGGTGGAGGCCGAGTGTTACTAAAGGAAGGCGGGGGTTCTTTCGCGACACGCAAAGAATCGGCGTATCTAATTCCTTCCGCTGAGACGGCCAATGCTTCAAGTTCAGAGAAGGTTTGCGGACACGCCGCGAAACACAAATATGACCTGTAGGATGGCGAAATACCTTCTACAATAGCCTGCACAATCTGATCTTCAGGAAAGTGCAGAGCAAACACCCTAGTGTAGAATTTGATATCTTGAATGAAATCAGCCAAGTTTTCATCCAAGCGCTGTACACGGTAATAGTACTTCTGAATCAGGGAGGACCTGGCCCTAGCCGGGATGAAGTTCGCTAGCAAATGGGCATGGAAATCCTCAATAGATGATTGCTCGGCAATGGCTCTTACGATTTTATCAGAGAGAATACCAATAGCATACGGATAGATAATTTGCAAAATTTGACATGGCGAAAGAGAAAAAACAAGAGCATGATCCTGAAATTCCACTAGAAATCTTAAAAATGAAATTACATCACTGGTGGTGTTGACGGAAAACTTAGAGATACCTCTAAGCAACATTGCCAATGGATGAGGCAAGCTACTGAACCCAGGTGACATAGTCGTTAAAGGTTTCAATGGCAAAGAAGTTAATTCAGAGCGGATGTTACCCAATGACGCACGGCGTTCAGATTCGTTGTTCGATGGGGCAGAGATAGTTTGAGCCGCAACGGTTATCCTATTGACTTCTCCCTGAGGAGGCTCTTCATCACTACCTACGTTCACTGTGGCGGGTTGATCAGTTTTGGGAGGAACTTCGCCGGTTAGCAATTGAGTGACCTTATTAGACAATTCAGAAATAGTTTCAAGGAGCGTATTAGCGTCCTTCCTCTGAACGCCATTCACCTTTAGAGACAACAGATCATTAACTCTATTTGCAAAGTGATACAGCCTGCCTTGCACACGCTTAATTTGATTAGGAGACGGATCGTTTTCATCAAAAAAGCTGACTACAGATGCTAGCCCAGTAATATTCTCGACGATCGTGGAAAGAGAGTCATCAATTTCTTTCTCTCCCAAATTGGGGATGGAAATGGGCAAATCAAGGGACTCTCTAAGCTTGTTGGTGTCGATTGCAACCGTGCCTCCAGATTGCACATTTCTGATAGTTAACTCGTATATCAACTCCTCTTTGCGCAAATAGTTAAGGAGGAGAACATCGCGAGGGCCGGGCATGATGACAGAACAATTTTGAAAAACTCAAAAATTCCAGCAACTGAGACAATTGTTAGAGTTCGAATCAAAGCAATGTTTAGCCGTCAAAAGGGGCTAAATTGAGACCCATTCAACCACGCTCTGCTACCACTTGTTACGGAGATATCCGTGGTAGGTAGAGGCGTAAGAAGGTGCGGGCGTGAATGGGTTTCAAACTACGGAATCAAAGTTAATGTAAAAGTAATTTAAAATTTAACTAGGTTATATTTTCTTTTCAAAAACAAAGCAATAACAGACATGGCAGGTACAATGTAGCAAAACAAGGGGAGATACAATATTTACAGGTTTTGGGCTTCATGCCCTGACTTCTGCGATCAGCTCAGTTTTACCACAAACACAAGTTTTAACAGAGGGGCAGAAAACCCCATTCATCCCTAGGAGCCCCTGGCTCCGAATTACACAGAAAAGCCTCCACGAGGCATATGACACTCCATTTTCAAAAGAGCGATCCGCTCTTAAAATTTAAGCCTCTCAAAGGCCACACCAAACTCTACCTTCAAGCTGTCCTCTAAGGACGTATTCACAGGGGTAAAATACCCAACCTACAGAGGTCTATTACATGAAAAGAAGGTTGATTATATGACCTCTAAAATAACAATTTGAGAGGAGGCGATCTTGCACTCCTAATACACTTTGTTTTTTTTAAAACCTAATCTGGCTCTGGGCCGCTAACGCAAGGGCTAATCCCATACTACAGAGGTGACTTAGAGAAGAACACTTTACATTACATAAACGAAGAATAGTTTGAGAAAATAAGTTCACCTCAAAACAACTGTGAGTGGGAGCTCGAGAGGGTTAGCACTCTCTATCCCAATATGTAGCTTTACAAGAAAAAGATGAAAAGAGTAATTACATTTTAGGAAAAGGTTACATGATGGAAATGCTTCGAACCCGCCGCGAGTGTTAAACTGCCGACCTAGCAAGAAAAGAAGTTATTAATAGGCCATTACCTGGTGTTGAACGGCAGAAGAAGAAAGAGGCGCTTCCCGCCTCCTGCTATGTACTTAATACACTGAAAGATGGAACAGAAGTGGCCCGGAGACCCCAAAATCAGCAGTTTATATCCTCTCGCGGAAGATTCTAGGCGTTAGGGGAAATAAAACACCCTCCCTCAAAGTTTTTATTGGCTAGGGAGAAGAAACCCCTACATAGAGGAAAAAGAAACACATTATTGGTGGAAAATTAATTAAAGAAATTCGGGATTGGCTAGATCCAAAATAAGGGGAAAAAGAGGGGTATACAGCCAACTTAAACAATGACAGAAAGAAATTTAACAAAGAACAAACTCTTGAAATAAAAATTTCTCCAACAAAATAGTTCTTTGATTTCGCACTAGGTTGCACTATTGTAATTCTTCAGTAGTGTCCTCTAGAAGAGAAAGTTCACACTTCTTACTTCAAGCGAAACAAAAACACATCAAAAGTGACACAGTTCAAAAACTCAAAATTTTCCACGTGATGACATCTTCTGAGAAAGTAGAGAATTAATAGAATAGATAAAGTTCAACCTTCCTCCAGAAGAGGAGTTTCGACTGGCGCAACTTTTAAATAAACGGTGTAGAGGTGTACCGCCCGGTACAATTATTATTATTATTATTATTATAATTATTATTATCCATTTTATTATTATTATTATTTATTATTCATTTTATCGTTATTATTATTATTATTATTATTATTATTATTATTATTATTATTATTATTATTATTATTATTATTATTATCATTATTGCATGTGAACATGTATAGGGGCGAAGTCGCCTGTTATGTTCAATAAATGTATGTATGTATGTATGTGTAGCAGATAAGAGCCGATCTGTCTGGGCAGAACAGGATGTTCGTGCTTGCAGGCCACATTCCTCATTCTTGCATTCTTCTCATCTCTACACAGTAAGACCTTCCAATCAAGATTAGAGAAGGATCACCCAGTCCAAGCAAATGACAGCAAGTGTTGTTATTCATTATCAAGTATAACTGCACGCGTGTGTGTGTGCGCTGGTTAGGTAATCATAGAGAAATTAGGCCAATAAAACAGTCAGTGTTTTATTCTTAACAATATCAACAGACACATAAAAAGCAACACGCTTGCTTTGAGAGAACATACGTAGTGTTGTTAGCCACCATGTGGGATTCCTTATCAGTTCACTGGCACTTACGTGTTTGGTTTTTTCGACGTGGAAACGTCTACAAAATCAGGATACACACATTCGAGCTCATTGTAACAAAATCATATGCTCACATTCAAGCTTATAGCTCGGGGATTAAAGACCTAATCTGAATGATTAAGGTACCGCTCGACTGGGAATTTGACTGGGTCTCAATTAAATACACGGAGCTAGGGATTTTGTGAGGTATACATTATGATTTGGTTTGTGATGAAATAAATTCGAGAACAAAATACATACGAAGGTTTTAAGGTGTCTAAAGATAGAATTCCCGACACTTTACAAGTTCATAGCAAAAGGGTCCGAATTCGAAAACAATAATACAGCAAGGGAGGGGCTCAATATTTGAAGCTGGATTCTTTTAAAACTCAGCGATTTGACCGTCTAAATACCAATTACGACCCCTCATATGTAGTACTGTTATAAAGGTTTAAGCCGGAGATGACTGTACTACAAGGGGTTGCTCTGCGACCCCTAGGCCCGATATAACGGTACCATTGTGGTAGACTTAGAACATTAAAGGCCAGCAGTTATATGGAGTACGAAATTTCGGAGATAAGTAAATGATTTGGTATAATTCGAAACAGGAATTCGAATTGCAATGGACTGTGCCATGATTGTCTTCTCACACTTCAACTTCACAAATTATAAATGCACAGCATCAAATAACTTACGTTAAGTGCACGAGTCGGTCGGTACGGAATGACACAGAGCGGAATAGTTCACTCATGCTCGAGCTATATACCAATACATCCATGTCGTTAGGCGACGTGCCATATAAGTTAATTCAAAATAAGCAACACTACCGCCAACATTACATTCGCGAGGAATATCTTGCCCACTACGATGCCACTCGTCTCTTACTGAAGTTATCATCGGCCACTTCTAAATATAATTGCACTGTACTAAACTGACTTCCATTTCACCCAAAGTCATACAAATGTATTGAGTTAAATATCTAACGCCTTTCATTACACCCACAGTCAGACTTGCAAATGGCAACGTTGCCACGAAAATGCTGAAAATGCTAAAATGTTGAATGAAATACTAAGTTTTCCTGTAACATCGGTATGTGGAAAATATTTTAGACTGCTTAAAAAAAATCAAGCCTCTAAGCGCTACTTGAAAGTTGGTATCAACATATTGTTGTGTGAGTCCTCGCGTCATTCAATATTATCTCTGGATTTTGTTTTCTTTGCTATTCAGCGAACACTGATTTATGAGGTGCCTATCTCTTCCATGGCTTGAATTGTACGAAATGTGAATTGAAAAATACATTTCACTCATATGAGAAACTAAATACTACAATTTTTTACAATTTGTTTTACTTCGCACCGACACAGATAGGTCTTATGGCTACGATGGGACAGGATAGGGCTATGGGTGGGAAGAAAGCGGATGTGGCCTCAATTAAGATACAGCCCCAGCTTTTGCCGGTGTGAAAATGGGAAACCACGTAAAACCATGTTCAGGGCTGTCTACAGTGGGGTTCGGACCCACCATCTCCCGGATGCAAGCTCACGGCCAACTCGCCCGGTACTACTACTACTACTACTACTACTACTACTACTACTACTACTACTACGCTTTACATCGCACTAACTACTCTATCAGTTTTCTAGACACCGAGATTCCGACCATGCTACCGACAAGAGACTGCCCTATTTGAGAACCCTCAAATGCCACCGGACAGAGCCGGGATCGATCCCACCAAGTTGGGCTCAGAAGGCCAGCGCTCTACAGTCTGAGCAACTCAGCAGGACAAACTTAAAAAACATTTTGCGTTCAGGGTTAAGAAACTCTGTCAAATGTCGACTGACATCCCGTCAGCATGTTAGAACATGTAATACGTTTGACGTCACTATGCGCCCTGGTAGGAAAGTCGACTGTGAGACTCGGATTGAGGATCCCCATTAAAATGCTCAGAGATGTATGAATTGGCGCGATTCTGCTTTTCAAGGATCCTAAATTGCCCCTATCATTAGGTTAAGCAGTAATCAAAGTTCGTTTTAGTAGAATAGAATTGTTCTCGTAACTTCCTTGAGTTGTGTTGCTCTTATTTTTTTTGGCACATCGCTGATAGAGGTGAAATGCGTGTAACATTTTAACCACATACCACCCTCCCTGCTAATCTTCAATTTATGGCAGTGCCGGGAATCGAACCCAGGTCGTAGACGACGGGAGTTAATAGCGCTTACCGTTACACTGCGTAAGTGGACGTTCTTTTCCTGTAATTTTGGTGCACCACATAAAGGGCGCACACCATTTCCGTCACATTAGATAGTGCAATAAACAGTCTTCGCAGTATTCGCAGTTTTTAATATGATTAATGCTGTGTAATCCTGGTAACTGAATTACTTTTCCCGGACTTGCTTAAGTAGGATGGGGGTGAGGGGTAGCAACAATGAAATATTCTTAGGAGAAATACAATTTTATTCATTTAAGTATAGCTGCTGGTGGGGTTTGGATCCATCTGCAAATCTGAATCAATGGGTAATCACATGACGGACTTGCATTATAAACACGCTGGGCCATTCTGTTCGATGAGCACCATATGGCGTTGGTTCGTCAGAATCTTCACTAGGTCCACTTGGCCTCCTGGGTATCATCCTTCCTGTCTGATCTCCCTTGGTGAATGCTTACAGTATTCCACTCCAGGATTGCAAGATGTAGTTTATCATGGCCCTTGTCTTTTCTTCCCCAGTCATTTGGAGATGACACCTTCACCATTCGAATAACAGAAGAACGTGTTATTACATGCAGTGACTTCCGTGGATTCCTATGTATTGAGGCTAGTAATGGCGAAATTGAAAAAGTAGGGCTACAGTTATTCGATCTACGCGTGGTTCAATGCTGGTTTTGGGACGTGTAATTACTTTCAAAACTTCTTCAAATGTTGAGGATTCAAAATTTGGTTCTGCAGTGTAGTACCAGCAAGCAAGGAATGTAGTTTAACGTGACAATCAAAAAATAAATCACTACTAATCTGCATAGGGCTGACGCCCAGGTGGAAGATTCCCTTCAGCTCTTTACCTACAATTATTTAAGAAAATACACTGGAAGAAAAGAAGTTGGAAATTTTTCAAAAATCCCCCTTAGTAAATTATTCCAATCCCTTATTCCTCTTCTTAAAAACGAGTATTTGTCACAATTTGTCCCCTTCAATTCCAACTTTATATTCATATTTTGATCTTATATAATTTTAAAACCTTCAGTGAAGCTTATTCGTCTACTAATGCCATTCCAAGCCATTTTTCCTTACTCCCAAGTCTTCCCAGCCCAAAGTTTGCAATATTTTTGTAACAATACTCTTTCGGTCGGAAATCGCACAGAAAAAACCTCACTGCTTTTGAAATGTTGAAGCTAGATATTGAAAATATTATAAAGAATAAAAATATAGATGAAGCAATACGAATGGCGTGCAGATCAACTGAAAAATCTGGTAGGAAATTGTTTGTAAGAGTGAAAAATTAGAAAAAATTCTGATAAATGACGAGTGAAATAAAAATAAATTTGAAGTCATAAGGGAACTAAAAGGATAAAATTCTGAAGGAAAGGAAGGAAAACAAAGAGTGAAAATAAAATAATTGATAGGCTAAAGAGGTACAATTAATCTATATAAATAAAATTGTTTCTGTTTGTCTGTTTGTCTGTCTGTTTGTCTGTTCCACCATCACGTCGAAACGGCTGGATAGATCTCAACCAAACTTCATATTTAGAGTATACTGACCCCGGGGAAGGTTTCGATATGCATATCATTTTAAAATCTTTGAAAAGACGGGGGTTTTATAGGAAAAACGGTTTTCCTCCATTTTCTCTTATACTATTATAGGCAAAATATCGAATTTGTCGTATAAGGACGAGACAAAGCTCAATTTAATCCTCTTGGCGCAAAGAACAAAACTCGGTAAGCCCTACGGGCCCGAAAACCATGTTTTAAGGCCCTAAAACCAACCGTTACGGAGATATTGGCACCACACTACCCCTGCTCTAGGAATCGGATAAAGAAATGAACTGCCGTAACCATGGCAACGTCAGCTCCAGGATTCTAGAGCAGTGAGATTATGCATGTACGTTTGGGCATAGCTGTCAACCAAAATAGGTACAAATAAGACTTAATATCTGGGAAAAAAAATATACTGTTGTGTAAGGCACTCATAGGACTCCTTTGGGCGGGGATGGAAAGGGGGTGAAGAACGAGTGTAAAAATCTATATAAATAAAATTGTTTCTGTTTGTCTGTCTGTTTGTCTGTTCCACCATCACGTCGAAACGGCTGGATAGATCTCAACCAAACTTCATATTTAGGGTATACTCATCCCGGAGAAGGTTTTGATATGCATATCATTTTAAAATCCTTGAATAGACAGGGGGTTTATAGGAAAACCAGAATGGTTTTTCCACCATCACGTCGAAACGGCTGGATAGATCTCAACCAAACTTCATATTTAGAGGATACTCATCGCGGGGAAGTTTTCCATATGCATATCATTTTAAAATATTTGAATATATGGGGGGTTTATAGGAAAATCAGAATGGTTTTTCCACCATCACGTCGAAACGGCTGGATGGATTTCAACCAAACATTGTATTTAGAGTATACTAATCCCGGGGAAGGTTTAGATATGCATATCATTTTAAAATCCTTGAATAGACGGGGGGTTTATAGGAAAACCAGAGTGGTTTTCCCACCATCACGTCGAAACGGCTGGATAGATCTCAGCCAAACTTCATATTTAGAGTATACTCATCCCAGGAAAGGTTCCGATATGCATATAATTTTAAAATCTTTGAATAGACGGGGTGTTTATAGGAAAACCACAGTGGTTTTCCTCTACTTTCTCTTATACTATTGATTTTCTGTAAACTTCGTTTACCGTACGTGAAACGTCTCTTCATTATAAACAACTTTCGTTATGTTCATAATTTACCTTACTCTTCACATGACGGAGAAATTTACAATTTTCTGCTGGTATCATGCTCTGCATTTAGTGACCGACAGACCGACAACGAACCTACAGGTTACCATGGCAACGTCTCTGACTGCATGCCAGTAGGGAAGTAACGTATTGCCATTTTCCTCATCATGCTTTTAAATTCGTGGTTGTTCCTTGGGTAGATGGCAAGAGAGGCATCAATCGGCTCATCTGCGGGATATTGGCGGAATATCGTTGGAGGTTATAACCGCCCTCGAATAGATTAAGTAATAACACCATTGGTCATCTTCATATTTGTTTACCTAAGAATCACTGAACCTAAATTTCTCCTCTGTTAGCGCTTTATTATATCCATAACTCACGGCATTTATTTATTTGTCGTTATCCGGCTGTCCTCAGTTATAATCCATTTTCTATTAGTTTCAACATTCTTAACTGTATTATTTTCTTCCTTAATTACGCCGTATGTACGTGAATGCTAGAAACTACTGGATGCATTTCCACCAAGATTCGTATTTAGAATACACCTGTCCTTGATAGGTTTCAGGGCAAATATTGTTTCTAAATCCCTGAACTAACTGGGGGTTTATACGAAACCGAAACAGTGATTTTGCACTTCCAAAAAATATACACAACAAAAGTTTATGGAAGTCTACCTACCTTGGTAGAAATTAATGTCTAAACCTTTTTTTCTCATGTGCATCATTTCGATACGAGGATCAATAAGGGAGATATCATTAAAGGACCGTTTTTCTGTACAAGTCCCATCGGACTTAACTCACGAGCGGGTGCGTGTAAAGCGTATTCCTTACAACTTGAAAACTACTGAAGACATTCGAAACAAAATTTATATTTAGCATCCACCTGTCCAGAGGTAGGTTTTAAACGTAAATAACATTTCATGTTCCGGAATGGACTGGCGGTTTATAAGGAACCGAAATGGTGATTTTACTCTTCCACAATATATACAGAACAAGATCAACCTGACTGGAAATCGACCAAACCTGATGGAATTCCACCTCTAAACCTTTTTTTTCATGTGCATTTTTTCGTCAGGAGGATTAATAAGGGAGATATCATGAATGGTCACTTTTGCAGGTTAAGTCCAGCGGACATAGCCCAAAAGGTGTTTTACATGGAGCAGATTCCTTATCTATATAAATCAAATCGTAACGACTGTGTACCTCTACACTGACTATTTTGGCGAAATTTTCGTACAGCTTTCCGTTTAAGGGGTAATAATAACAATCTCCATAATTTTTGATTTCCTGAAAGTCCTAATTTTTACCCGCCTCGCCCAAAATCCACATTGTGGCATAATCTGCCAGAAGAATAAGAAGATAATTGAAATTTGACAAAATTATACGTTTTAGCCTGTAACGAATGAAAAATCCTATATCATTAAATTTTTCATTTTTTATCCCCGAAGAATATCGAAATATGCAGGCAATTTTAATGATGGTGCAGACCTTCGGAAATTCCTATCACGTAACGGATTGCACAATCTCCGTTCAATTTGGAATGATCTACAACCTTGGTCTTATGACTTTATGCCGTATCTGTATCCCTTTTACGTTTGATTTTTCTCTATTAATCGATGTTAAGTCAATTTGGAATTTTCACATGCATTATTCATACTTTCAATTACTTATATGAAATACAGAATCATCAAACTCTTCACGAAAATTGGCCCACTCAGTAGCCATATGTGAGCCAAATGCTACGTATGTAGCTGTCACATTATTATCCGAAAAGTAATGTAATGTGAGATGATCTTACAAAACCTTTACCCTGTTCCACGTTTCTAAATCTGACCCAAGAATAGATGACATATCATCGGACCAGCCATTTAGGCCACTAAATCCGGCGTGTCTTATGGTATAATCCTTTGTCGATATGACGTACGTTTAGTAGCAGTTAATCTGTAAATGAAGGTCTTCAATATTGTAAACACGCATATACTTTCGTATGTCGATCTATATATATTCACTGATGTCGATTTAGCGATCGAGAAAGGGTCGGTCTGCTATTGTAATCAGTACTCCCCACACCGACTTTGACTGGCAGTAGGAAAGGGTTCCTTCTCCAACTCCTGTGTAACTGTCATTAGTAAGGAAGGCCTACAATTGTAATGAATAGTTCCCTTCTCGATTTGACTTGCAGAAGGTAAGTGAGCATGCAGTTTTGTTTAAAACTCCCCTACCCGATTGTGTTTGGCAGTAGGCAAGGGTGCCCGCCATTATAAAGAAATGTACTCATCTAAAATGTGACTGGCATTAGGCATAGTGGCCTGCTATTTTGATGGAAACTCACCAACTTGGTGTGACTGGCAGTACGCTGGCTGGCAGTAGGAAAAGGGGCCTGTCATTATAATGATAACTGCACAACTCAATTTCGAGTGATAGTAGGGTAATTGCCTGCCATTATAATAAAAACTGTAATCTGTCTGGAGGTAGGAAAGGGGGGCTGCCATTTTAACGAAAACTCCCCAAATCGATTCTGTCCGCATAGTAGGCAATGGGGCCTGCAATTATAATGTAAACTTCCCAACCTGATTGTGAATGCCAGTAGGCAAGTGAGCCTGCCGTTATATCACAAATCCGTAACAAACACTTTACATTGGAAACGTACGGGGACCTCCCCATGCTCTTTCTCGGATAACGCTAAGAGACATGCAATTTTAAAACTATCTTATTTACTGCATGTACACTATTTACTTCGATATTCGAATACAATGTAGAATACCGTAGCGAAGCACGGGTACATTCGCTAGTTTATCTATATAAATAAAATTGTTTCTGTTTGTCTGTTTGTCTGTCTGTTTGTCTGTTCCACCATCACGTCGAAACGGCTGGATAGATCTCAACCAAACTTCATATTTAGAGTATACTGACCCCGGGGAAGGTTTCGATATGCATATCATTTTAAAATCTTTGAAAAGACGGGGGTTTTATAGGAAAAACGGTTTTCCTCCATTTTCTCTTATACTATTATAGGCAAAATATCGAATTTGTCGTATAAGGACGAGACAAAGCTCAATTTAATCCTCTTGACGCAAAGAACAAAACTCGGTAAGCCCTACGGGCCCGAAAACCATGTTTTAAGGCCCTAAAACCAACCGTTACGGAGATATTGGCACCACACTACCCCTGCTCTAGGAATCGGATTAAGAAATGAACTGCCGTAACCATGGCAACGTCAGCTCCAGGATTCTAGAGCAGCGAGATTATGCATGTACGTTTGGGCATAGCTGTCAACCAAAATAGGTACAAATAAGACTTAATATCTGGGAAAAAAATATACTGTTGTGTAAGGCACTCATAGGACTCCTTTGGGCGGGGATGGAAAGGGGGTGAAGAACGAGTGTAAAAATCTATATAAATAAAATTGTTTCTGTTTGTCTGTCTGTTTGTCTGTTCCACCATCACGTCGAAACGGCTGGATAGATCTCAACCAAACTTCATATTTAGGGTATACTCATCCCGGAGAAGGTTTTGATATGCATATCATTTTAAAATCCTTGAATAGACAGGGGGTTTATAGGAAAACCAGAATGGTTTTTCCACCATCACGTCGAAACGGCTGGATAGATCTCAACCAAACTTCATATTTAGAGGATACTCATCGCGGGGAAGTTTTCCATATGCATATCATTTTAAAATATTTGAATATATGGGGGGTTTATAGGAAAATCAGAATGGTTTTTCCACCATCACGTCGAAACGGCTGGATGGATCTCAACCAAACATTGTATTTAGAGTATACTAATCCCGGGGAAGGTTTAGATATGCATATCATTTTAAAATCCTTGAATAGACGGGGGGTTTATAGGAAAACCAGAGTGGTTTTCCCACCATCACGTCGAAACGGCTGGATAGATCTCAGCCAAACTTCATATTTAGAGTATACTCATCCCAGGAAAGGTTCCGATATGCATATAATTTTAAAATCTTTGAATAGACGGGGTGTTTATAGGAAAACCACAGTGGTTTTCCTCTACTTTCTCTTATACTATTGATTTTCTGTAAACTTCGTTTACCGTACGTGAAACGTCTCTTCATTATAAACAACTTTCGTTATGTTCATAATTTACCTTACTCTTCACATGACGGAGAAATTTACAATTTTCTGCTGGTATCATGCTCTGCATTTAGTGACCGACAGACCGACAACGAACCTACAGGTTACCATGGCAACGTCTCTGACTGCATGCCAGTAGGGAAGTAACGTATTGCCATTTTCCTCATCATGCTTTTAAATTCGTGGTTGTTCCTTGGGTAGATGGCAAGAGAGGCATCAATCGGCTCATCTGCGGGATATTGGCGGAATATCGTTGGAGGTTATAACCGCCCTCGAATAGATTAAGTAATAACACCATTAGTCATCTTCATATTTGTTTACCTAAGAATCACTGAACCTAAATTTCTCCTCTGTTAGCGCTTTATTATATCCATAACTCACGGCATTTATTTATTTGTCGTTATCCGGCTGTCCTCAGTTATAATCCATTTTCTATTAGTTTCAACATTCTTAACTGTATTATTTTCTTCCTTAATTACGCCGTATGTACGTGAATGCTAGAAACTACTGGATGCATTTCCACCAAGATTCGTATTTAGAATACACCTGTCCTTGATAGGTTTCAGGGCAAATATTGTTTCTAAATCCCTGAACTAACTGGGGGTTTATACGAAACCGAAACAGTGATTTTGCACTTCCAAAAAATATACACAACAAAAGTTTATGGAAGTCTACCTACCTTGGTAGAAATTAATGTCTAAACCTTTTTTTCTCATGTGCATCATTTCGATACGAGGATCAATAAGGGAGATATCATTAAAGGACCGTTTTTCTGTACAAGTCCCATCGGACTTAACTCACGAGCGGGTGCGTGTAAAGCGTATTCCTTACAACTTGAAAACTACTGAAGACATTCGAAACAAAATTTATATTTAGCATCCACCTGTCCAAAGGTAGGTTTTAAACGTAAATAACATTTCATGTTCCGGAATGGACTGGCGGTTTATAAGGAACCGAAATGGTGATTTTACTCTTCCACAATATATACAGAACAAGACCAACCTGACTGGAAATCGACCAAACCTGATGGAATTCCACCTCTAAACCTTTTTTTTCATGTGCATTTTTTCGTCAGGAGGATTAATAAGGGAGATATCATGAATGGTCACTTTTGCAGGTTAAGTCCAGCGGACATAGCCCAAAAGGTGTTTTACATGGAGCAGATTCCTTATCTATATAAATCAAATCGTAACGACTGTGTACCTCTACACTGACTATTTTGGCGAAATTTTCGTACAGCTTTCCGTTTAAGGGGTAATAATAACAATCTCCATAATTTTTGATTTCCTGAAAGTCCTAATTTTTACCCGCCTCGCCCAAAATCCACATTGTGGCATAATCTGCCAGAAGAATAAGAAGATAATTGAAATTTGACAAAATTATACGTTTTAGCCTGTAACGAATGAAAAATCCTATATCATTAAATTTTTCATTTTTTATCCCCGAAGAATATCGAAATATGCAGGCAATTTTAATGATGGTGCAGACCTTCGGAAATTCCTATCACGTAACGGATTGCACAATCTCCGTTCAATTTGGAATGATCTACAACCTTGGTCTTATGACTTTATGCCGTATCTGTATCCCTTTTACGTTTGATTTTTCTCTATTAATCGATGTTAAGTCAATTTGGAATTTTCACATGCATTATTCATACTTTCAATTACTTATATGAAATACAGAATCATCAAACTCTTCACGAAAATTGGCCCACTCAGTAGCCATATGTGAGCCAAATGCTACGTATGTAGCTGTCACATTATTATCCGAAAAGTAATGTAATGTGAGATGATCTTACAAAACCTTTACCCTGTTCCACGTTTCTAAATCTGACCCAAGAATAGATGACATATCATCGGACCAGCCATTTAGGCCACTAAATCCGGCGTGTCTTATGGTATAATCCTTTGTCGATATGACGTACGTTTAGTAGCAGTTAATCTGTAAATGAAGGTCTTCAATATTGTAAACACGCATATACTTTCGTATGTCGATCTATATATATTCACTGATGTCGATTTAGCGATCGAGAAAGGGTCGGTCTGCTATTGTAATCAGTACTCCCCACACCGACTTTGACTGGCAGTAGGAAAGGGTTCCTTCTCCAACTCCTGTGTAACTGTCATTAGTAAGGAAGGCCTACAATTGTAATGAATAGTTCCCTTCTCGATTTGACTTGCAGAAGGTAAGTGAGCATGCAGTTTTGTTTAAAACTCCCCTACCCGATTGTGTTTGGCAGTAGGCAAGGGTGCCCGCCATTATAAAGAAATGTACTCATCTAAAATGTGACTGGCATTAGGCATAGTGGCCTGCTATTTTGATGGAAACTCACCAACTTGGTGTGACTGGCAGTACGCTGGCTGGCAGTAGGAAAAGGGGCCTGTCATTATAATGATAACTGCACAACTCAATTTCGAGTGATAGTAGGGTAATTGCCTGCCATTATAATAAAAACTGTAATCTGTCTGGAGGTAGGAAAGGGGGGCTGCCATTTTAACGAAAACTCCCCAAATCGATTCTGTCCGCATAGTAGGCAATGGGGCCTGCAATTATAATGTAAACTTCCCAACCTGATTGTGAATGCCAGTAGGCAAGTGAGCCTGCCGTTATATCACAAATCCGTAACAAACACTTTACATTGGAAACGTACGGGGACCTCCCCATGCTCTTTCTCGGATAACGCTAAGAGACATGCAATTTTAAAACTATCTTATTTACTGCATGTACACTATTTACTTCGATATTCGAATACAATGTAGAATACCGTAGCGAAGCACGGGTACATTCGCTAGTTTATCTATATAAATAAAATTGTTTCTGTTTGTCTGTTTGTCTGTCTGTTTGTCTGTTCCACCATCACGTCGAAACGGCTGGATAGATCTCAACCAAACTTCATATTTAGAGTATACTGACCCCGGGGAAGGTTTCGATATGCATATCATTTTAAAATCTTTGAAAAGACGGGGGTTTTATAGGAAAAACGGTTTTCCTCCATTTTCTCTTATACTATTATAGGCAAAATATCGAATTTGTCGTATAAGGACGAGACAAAGCTCAATTTAATCCTCTTGACGCAAAGAACAAAACTCGGTAAGCCCTACGGGCCCGAAAACCATGTTTTAAGGCCCTAAAACCAACCGTTACGGAGATATTGGCACCACACTACCCCTGCTCTAGGAATCGGATTAAGAAATGAACTGCCGTAACCATGGCAACGTCAGCTCCAGGATTCTAGAGCAGCGAGATTATGCATGTACGTTTGGGCATAGCTGTCAACCAAAATAGGTACAAATAAGACTTAATATCTGGGAAAAAAATATACTGTTGTGTAAGGCACTCATAGGACTCCTTTGGGCGGGGATGGAAAGGGGGTGAAGAACGAGTGTAAAAATCTATATAAATAAAATTGTTTCTGTTTGTCTGTCTGTTTGTCTGTTCCACCATCACGTCGAAACGGCTGGATAGATCTCAACCAAACTTCATATTTAGGGTATACTCATCCCGGAGAAGGTTTTGATATGCATATCATTTTAAAATCCTTGAATAGACAGGGGGTTTATAGGAAAACCAGAATGGTTTTTCCACCATCACGTCGAAACGGCTGGATAGATCTCAACCAAACTTCATATTTAGAGGATACTCATCGCGGGGAAGTTTTCCATATGCATATCATTTTAAAATATTTGAATATATGGGGGGTTTATAGGAAAATCAGAATGGTTTTTCCACCATCACGTCGAAACGGCTGGATGGATCTCAACCAAACATTGTATTTAGAGTATACTAATCCCGGGGAAGGTTTAGATATGCATATCATTTTAAAATCCTTGAATAGACGGGGGGTTTATAGGAAAACCAGAGTGGTTTTCCCACCATCACGTCGAAACGGCTGGATAGATCTCAGCCAAACTTCATATTTAGAGTATACTCATCCCAGGAAAGGTTCCGATATGCATATAATTTTAAAATCTTTGAATAGACGGGGTGTTTATAGGAAAACCACAGTGGTTTTCCTCTACTTTCTCTTATACTATTGATTTTCTGTAAACTTCGTTTACCGTACGTGAAACGTCTCTTCATTATAAACAACTTTCGTTATGTTCATAATTTACCTTACTCTTCACATGACGGAGAAATTTACAATTTTCTGCTGGTATCATGCTCTGCATTTAGTGACCGACAGACCGACAACGAACCTACAGGTTACCATGGCAACGTCTCTGACTGCATGCCAGTAGGGAAGTAACGTATTGCCATTTTCCTCATCATGCTTTTAAATTCGTGGTTGTTCCTTGGGTAGATGGCAAGAGAGGCATCAATCGGCTCATCTGCGGGATATTGGCGGAATATCGTTGGAGGTTATAACCGCCCTCGAATAGATTAAGTAATAACACCATTAGTCATCTTCATATTTGTTTACCTAAGAATCACTGAACCTAAATTTCTCCTCTGTTAGCGCTTTATTATATCCATAACTCACGGCATTTATTTATTTGTCGTTATCCGGCTGTCCTCAGTTATAATCCATTTTCTATTAGTTTCAACATTCTTAACTGTATTATTTTCTTCCTTAATTACGCCGTATGTACGTGAATGCTAGAAACTACTGGATGCATTTCCACCAAGATTCGTATTTAGAATACACCTGTCCTTGATAGGTTTCAGGGCAAATATTGTTTCTAAATCCCTGAACTAACTGGGGGTTTATACGAAACCGAAACAGTGATTTTGCACTTCCAAAAAATATACACAACAAAAGTTTATGGAAGTCTACCTACCTTGGTAGAAATTAATGTCTAAACCTTTTTTTCTCATGTGCATCATTTCGATACGAGGATCAATAAGGGATATATCATTAAAGGACCGTTTTTCTGTACAAGTCCCATCGGACTTAACTCACGAGCGGGTGCGTGTAAAGCGTATTCCTTACAACTTGAAAACTACTGAAGACATTCGAAACAAAATTTATATTTAGCATCCACCTGTCCAAAGGTAGGTTTTAAACGTAAATAACATTTCATGTTCCGGAATGGACTGGCGGTTTATAAGGAACCGAAATGGTGATTTTACTCTTCCACAATATATACAGAACAAGACCAACCTGACTGGAAATCGACCAAACCTGATGGAATTCCACCTCTAAACCTTTTTTTTCATGTGCATTTTTTCGTCAGGAGGATTAATAAGGGAGATATCATGAATGGTCACTTTTGCAGGTTAAGTCCAGCGGACATAGCCCAAAAGGTGTTTTACATGGAGCAGATTCCTTATCTATATAAATCAAATCGTAACGACTGTGTACCTCTACACTGACTATTTTGGCGAAATTTTCGTACAGCTTTCCGTTTAAGGGGTAATAATAACAATCTCCATAATTTTTGATTTCCTGAAAGTCCTAATTTTTACCCGCCTCGCCCAAAATCCACATTGTGGCATAATCTGCCAGAAGAATAAGAAGATAATTGAAATTTGACAAAATTATACGTTTTAGCCTGTAACGAATGAAAAATCCTATATCATTAAATTTTTCATTTTTTATCCCCGAAGAATATCGAAATATGCAGGCAATTTTAATGATGGTGCAGACCTTCGGAAATTCCTATCACGTAACGGATTGCACAATCTCCGTTCAATTTGGAATGATCTACAACCTTGGTCTTATGACTTTATGCCGTATCTGTATCCCTTTTACGTTTGATTTTTCTCTATTAATCGATGTTAAGTCAATTTGGAATTTTCACATGCATTATTCATACTTTCAATTACTTATATGAAATACAGAATCATCAAACTCTTCACGAAAATTGGCCCACTCAGTAGCCATATGTGAGCCAAATGCTACGTATGTAGCTGTCACATTATTATCCGAAAAGTAATGTAATGTGAGATGATCTTACAAAACCTTTACCCTGTTCCACGTTTCTAAATCTGACCCAAGAATAGATGACATATCATTGGACCAGCCATTTAGGCCACTAAATCCGGCGTGTCTTATGGTATAATCCTTTGTCGATATGACGTACGTTTAGTAGCAGTTAATCTGTAAATGAAGGTCTTCAATATTGTAAACACGCATATACTTTCGTATGTCGATCTATATATATTCACTGATGTCGATTTTGCGATCGAGAAAGGGTCGGTCTGCTATTGTAATCAGTACTCCCCACACCGACTTTGACTGGCAGTAGGAAAGGGTTCCTTCTCCAACTCCTGTGTAACTGTCATTAGTAAGGAAGGCCTACAATTGTAATGAATAGTTCCCTTCTCGATTTGACTTGCAGAAGGTAAGTGAGCATGCAGTTTTGTTTAAAACTCCCCTACCCGATTGTGTTTGGCAGTAGGCAAGGGTGCCCGCCATTATAAAGAAATGTACTCATCTAAAATGTGACTGGCATTAGGCATAGTGGCCTGCTATTTTGATGGAAACTCACCAACTTGGTGTGACTGGCAGTACGCTGGCTGGCAGTAGGAAAAGGGGCCTGTCATTATAATGATAACTGCACAACTCAATTTCGAGTGATAGTAGGGTAATTGCCTGCCATTATAATAAAAACTGTAATCTGTCTGGAGGTAGGAAAGGGGGGCTGCCATTTTAACGAAAACTCCCCAAATCGATTCTGTCCGCATAGTAGGCAATGGGGCCTGCAATTATAATGTAAACTTCCCAACCTGATTGTGAATGCCAGTAGGCAAGTGAGCCTGCCGTTATATCACAAATCCGTAACAAACACTTTACATTGGAAACGTACGGGGACCTCCCCATGCTCTTTCTCGGATAACGCTAAGAGACATGCAATTTTAAAACTATCTTATTTACTGCATGTACACTATTTACTTCGATATTCGAATACAATGTAGAATACCGTAGCGAAGCACGGGTACATTCGCTAGTTTATCTATATAAATAAAATTGTTTCTGTTTGTCTGTTTGTCTGTCTGTTTGTCTGTTCCACCATCACGTCGAAACGGCTGGATAGATCTCAACCAAACTTCATATTTAGAGTATACTGACCCCGGGGAAGGTTTCGATATGCATATCATTTTAAAATCTTTGAAAAGACGGGGGTTTTATAGGAAAAACGGTTTTCCTCCATTTTCTCTTATACTATTATAGGCAAAATATCGAATTTGTCGTATAAGGACGAGACAAAGCTCAATTTAATCCTCTTGACGCAAAGAACAAAACTCGGTAAGCCCTACGGGCCCGAAAACCATGTTTTAAGGCCCTAAAACCAACCGTTACGGAGATATTGGCACCACACTACCCCTGCTCTAGGAATCGGATTAAGAAATGAACTGCCGTAACCATGGCAACGTCAGCTCCAGGATTCTAGAGCAGCGAGATTATGCATGTACGTTTGGGCATAGCTGTCAACCAAAATAGGTACAAATAAGACTTAATATCTGGGAAAAAAATATACTGTTGTGTAAGGCACTCATAGGACTCCTTTGGGCGGGGATGGAAAGGGGGTGAAGAACGAGTGTAAAAATCTATATAAATAAAATTGTTTCTGTTTGTCTGTCTGTTTGTCTGTTCCACCATCACGTCGAAACGGCTGGATAGATCTCAACCAAACTTCATATTTAGGGTATACTCATCCCGGAGAAGGTTTTGATATGCATATCATTTTAAAATCCTTGAATAGACAGGGGGTTTATAGGAAAACCAGAATGGTTTTTCCACCATCACGTCGAAACGGCTGGATAGATCTCAACCAAACTTCATATTTAGAGGATACTCATCGCGGGGAAGTTTTCCATATGCATATCATTTTAAAATATTTGAATATATGGGGGGTTTATAGGAAAATCAGAATGGTTTTTCCACCATCACGTCGAAACGGCTGGATGGATCTCAACCAAACATTGTATTTAGAGTATACTAATCCCGGGGAAGGTTTAGATATGCATATCATTTTAAAATCCTTGAATAGACGGGGGGTTTATAGGAAAACCAGAGTGGTTTTCCCACCATCACGTCGAAACGGCTGGATAGATCTCAGCCAAACTTCATATTTAGAGTATACTCATCCCAGGAAAGGTTCCGATATGCATATAATTTTAAAATCTTTGAATAGACGGGGTGTTTATAGGAAAACCACAGTGGTTTTCCTCTACTTTCTCTTATACTATTGATTTTCTGTAAACTTCGTTTACCGTACGTGAAACGTCTCTTCATTATAAACAACTTTCGTTATGTTCATAATTTACCTTACTCTTCACATGACGGAGAAATTTACAATTTTCTGCTGGTATCATGCTCTGCATTTAGTGACCGACAGACCGACAACGAACCTACAGGTTACCATGGCAACGTCTCTGACTGCATGCCAGTAGGGAAGTAACGTATTGCCATTTTCCTCATCATGCTTTTAAATTCGTGGTTGTTCCTTGGGTAGATGGCAAGAGAGGCATCAATCGGCTCATCTGCGGGATATTGGCGGAATATCGTTGGAGGTTATAACCGCCCTCGAATAGATTAAGTAATAACACCATTAGTCATCTTCATATTTGTTTACCTAAGAATCACTGAACCTAAATTTCTCCTCTGTTAGCGCTTTATTATATCCATAACTCACGGCATTTATTTATTTGTCGTTATCCGGCTGTCCTCAGTTATAATCCATTTTCTATTAGTTTCAACATTCTTAACTGTATTATTTTCTTCCTTAATTACGCCGTATGTACGTGAATGCTAGAAACTACTGGATGCATTTCCACCAAGATTCGTATTTAGAATACACCTGTCCTTGATAGGTTTCAGGGCAAATATTGTTTCTAAATCCCTGAACTAACTGGGGGTTTATACGAAACCGAAACAGTGATTTTGCACTTCCAAAAAATATACACAACAAAAGTTTATGGAAGTCTACCTACCTTGGTAGAAATTAATGTCTAAACCTTTTTTTCTCATGTGCATCATTTCGATACGAGGATCAATAAGGGATATATCATTAAAGGACCGTTTTTCTGTACAAGTCCCATCGGACTTAACTCACGAGCGGGTGCGTGTAAAGCGTATTCCTTACAACTTGAAAACTACTGAAGACATTCGAAACAAAATTTATATTTAGCATCCACCTGTCCAAAGGTAGGTTTTAAACGTAAATAACATTTCATGTTCCGGAATGGACTGGCGGTTTATAAGGAACCGAAATGGTGATTTTACTCTTCCACAATATATACAGAACAAGACCAACCTGACTGGAAATCGACCAAACCTGATGGAATTCCACCTCTAAACCTTTTTTTTCATGTGCATTTTTTCGTCAGGAGGATTAATAAGGGAGATATCATGAATGGTCACTTTTGCAGGTTAAGTCCAGCGGACATAGCCCAAAAGGTGTTTTACATGGAGCAGATTCCTTATCTATATAAATCAAATCGTAACGACTGTGTACCTCTACACTGACTATTTTGGCGAAATTTTCGTACAGCTTTCCGTTTAAGGGGTAATAATAACAATCTCCATAATTTTTGATTTCCTGAAAGTCCTAATTTTTACCCGCCTCGCCCAAAATCCACATTGTGGCATAATCTGCCAGAAGAATAAGAAGATAATTGAAATTTGACAAAATTATACGTTTTAGCCTGTAACGAATGAAAAATCCTATATCATTAAATTTTTCATTTTTTATCCCCGAAGAATATCGAAATATGCAGGCAATTTTAATGATGGTGCAGACCTTCGGAAATTCCTATCACGTAACGGATTGCACAATCTCCGTTCAATTTGGAATGATCTACAACCTTGGTCTTATGACTTTATGCCGTATCTGTATCCCTTTTACGTTTGATTTTTCTCTATTAATCGATGTTAAGTCAATTTGGAATTTTCACATGCATTATTCATACTTTCAATTACTTATATGAAATACAGAATCATCAAACTCTTCACGAAAATTGGCCCACTCAGTAGCCATATGTGAGCCAAATGCTACGTATGTAGCTGTCACATTATTATCCGAAAAGTAATGTAATGTGAGATGATCTTACAAAACCTTTACCCTGTTCCACGTTTCTAAATCTGACCCAAGAATAGATGACATATCATTGGACCAGCCATTTAGGCCACTAAATCCGGCGTGTCTTATGGTATAATCCTTTGTCGATATGACGTACGTTTAGTAGCAGTTAATCTGTAAATGAAGGTCTTCAATATTGTAAACACGCATATACTTTCGTATGTCGATCTATATATATTCACTGATGTCGATTTTGCGATCGAGAAAGGGTCGGTCTGCTATTGTAATCAGTACTCCCCACACCGACTTTGACTGGCAGTAGGAAAGGGTTCCTTCTCCAACTCCTGTGTAACTGTCATTAGTAAGGAAGGCCTACAATTGTAATGAATAGTTCCCTTCTCGATTTGACTTGCAGAAGGTAAGTGAGCATGCAGTTTTGTTTAAAACTCCCCTACCCGATTGTGTTTGGCAGTAGGCAAGGGTGCCCGCCATTATAAAGAAATGTACTCATCTAAAATGTGACTGGCATTAGGCATAGTGGCCTGCTATTTTGATGGAAACTCACCAACTTGGTGTGACTGGCAGTACGCTGGCTGGCAGTAGGAAAAGGGGCCTGTCATTATAATGATAACTGCACAACTCAATTTCGAGTGATAGTAGGGTAATTGCCTGCCATTATAATAAAAACTGTAATCTGTCTGGAGGTAGGAAAGGGGGGCTGCCATTTTAACGAAAACTCCCCAAATCGATTCTGTCCGCATAGTAGGCAATGGGGCCTGCAATTATAATGTAAACTTCCCAACCTGATTGTGAATGCCAGTAGGCAAGTGAGCCTGCCGTTATATCACAAATCCGTAACAAACACTTTACATTGGAAACGTACGGGGACCTCCCCATGCTCTTTCTCGGATAACGCTAAGAGACATGCAATTTTAAAACTATCTTATTTACTGCATGTACACTATTTACTTCGATATTCGAATACAATGTAGAATACCGTAGCGAAGCACGGGTACATTCGCTAGTATTGTAATAAAATTATGCTATGAAAGCATAGAACAGAATAAGCAAAATGTGTGAAGAAAATACTAGTAGTAACCAAGCAAACACAAGCAACGATAAGTGGATAAACTATTTCAAGGGATTACCAGGGGGTCGTAATGAACTAAAAGTTAATAAAAATCTCGGATAAAATAGTGATAATTCTTAAAATGGGTACAAACGCTTACTAAGTTAAATTCTAACATTTAATGGTGTTATAGAAAAATAATTGTAATTAAAAATCAAATGTATATATCATAAACAATGTCTCGCAATAAATGAATATTCTCTCCTCGGTTTCATTTCAGGTGGTTCTTAACTAAGGTCAGGCAGAGAGATCCCCACGAGTTACTTTAACCCCATTAACAGAGTAATGAAATTTGAGAGTAATTCTTGTCATGGTGAAACTTACAACCTGACTTTTCACCCCATTTACAATTATACCATTGTCTGTTGTTCGACTCACAACAATGTCGATGTCTTTGCAGTCACTCGCATTTCTGTAGCTTATTTATTACTCTACCACAGTGTAACATCATCCACAAAAATCCTTATCTGTGATTCTTCTTCTTTACTCATATTGTGTATATAAATAAGACAGCAGAGGTCTAATAATACTGTCATGCGGAATTCCCGTTTTAAACATTACAGGATCCTCTTATTCTTTGAGCTATTTTCTAGAGATTAAGCCATCCATTCAGTCACTCGTTAGTCTAGTACAATAACCCTTATTTTCGTAAATAGATTTTTCATGATTTACTCTGTCAAACGCCAATAGCGATACAGCTTATTTGACCTCCTGAATCTAAAATATCTGCTATATCTTGCTGGAACCCTGTAAGTTGAGCCTCACTGGAATAACCTTTCCCTAATACTAACTGCCTTCTATCAAAGCAGTTAGTAATTTCGCAAACGTGTTTGATATAATAAAAAAATAATGCTTCCCCAGAGCGTGCAAGCAACACATGTCAAGCTGACTGGCCTGTAATTATCCGCTTTATGTTTATCACCCTTTCCTTTGTACACTGGAGTTACTATGGCAACTTTCCATTCATTTAGTATATCTCCTTCATGAAAACAGTATTTAAATAACTATTGAACATGTGGTTCTATATCCCAACCCACTGCCTTTAGTATATTCCCTGAAACATTATCAGTTTAGTTTTATTTATTTATTTATTTATTTATTTAAGGTTTTGTAAATATGCACATAAAAAGGTCTCTAGATTTAGTTTGAACATGGTTATTATTTTAGGAAATTAATGTTATTTACTTAAGGTGTATTTGTTGTATATTATGTTTTATTGAATCATATTTAATTGGGAAAATAACTTGATGATAAATCTATTCTATTCTATTCTATTCTATTCAGTTCCTGCTGCTTGAGTAGCTTTCAACTTTTTTATCGTAAGTAAATTTCAGTACTTCAGTAGTATTAGTCACCTCATCTACCTGGGCATTATTCATATACTTGTATACATTAAATTCTTCCGCATCGTGAAAATCCTGGCAATACATTCCCCTCATCCACTAATGATTCCTGGAACCTGTTTTTGTTGTAAGTACCTATACATGTCCTTCCACTTTTCGCTACACATGAATGCCAGTTGAACTTGCCATAATGTTATCCTTGGCAAACGTTTTCGCCAAATTCAATTTCTCCTTCCACAACCTTCCGTAACTATTTATTTCCAGCCTGCACTTCTTCACTAATCTCTGTATTTCCGTGTTATAATATAGTGGACTGCCATTCCTTACCGCATTTAAAGATAACGTACCTATTTTCACACCCCTCCACAATTGCTTTAAACCCATCTCACAGGCTGTTATTTTTATTTAATACATGACTAAGATATTGCAATCACAGCCTCTGAACCTTCAATATTACGTGGAATCGGAATAAAATAAATAAGGGAATTCTCATTCTTTAGTTCCTCTACTTAAGGTGTACTCATTTTTAATTAATTTACTAGCTGTAGTACCCGGCTTTGCTTGAGTACATTTTTAATATTTAATTTTACGATTTGTATTACCTGTTTGAAGTGATTTTTTTGCAGATTTCTTTATTGTGACAGTGATTGTCATTTAACAAACACATTTGTAGATTTAGTTATTGTTATGTGTGTAATTTTTAAGTTATAGTTTGAAATTATTTAATTTCGCGTTAAACTTTTTCTTTGTAACAACTATGACTGTCAGGGAAGAAGCCGATGATTTCAAATGAATAATAAAGTAAGTTATAACTGTACGTATTTACGCGTCGCGCTGTAGATATGATTTTCACGATTCCAGGCATCACTGGGACTCAGTCTAGCGACCCTGAAAATTGTGCATTCAACACTAATCTAGGAACTAAGGAAAAATAATCCTCTTATTTAATTTATTCCAATTCTACGTAAAATTGAAGGTTCAGAGGCTGTGATTGCAATATCTCAGTCATAGAGCAAATAAAAGTAACAGCCTGTGAAGTGGGTTTAAAGAAATTGTGGAGGGGTGTGAAAATAGGTATATTATCATTTTCGACATTTTTTTTTTCATCCCTCCTCTACCTTCACGCCGATGGAGGCTGAGCTTGGACTTAAGCGGCATCCAGAGTGGGACAGTTCATCTCAGTGACCCAGAAAACTATGGATTCGACACTAATATAGATTTTCACTCCATCCCCTAGGTGTAATAGGAGTGTCTTACCCCTACAGTATTTTTCCCAGATAGTAAAACATATGTGCACCAAGACTGGTTGAGAGCTATGCTGGAACATACAGACATTCGTCCTTAATGTGTGTACTTTTTGAACATTTTCTTTTCCACCCCTTCTCACTGCCATGCCAATGAAGGCTGAATTTGGAGTTAATCGAAGTCCGGAGGGTACTATTCACCTCAGTGCCCCAATAATGTATCGATTCGATATTAATATTGCTAGTTTTCTCTTATATTTGTATCTCACCCATCTCCTACCTACGCCCCATGGGGTTTCTAGGGGTGTCTTATCTACACCGTCATTTTTTTTAGAGAGTAGTCATGTGTGTTCCAAGTCAGGTTGAGAACTATGCTGAAACACACATACATCCATAATCTCAACCATTTTGGACATTAAAAAAAAATCTTCTCAGGCCCCATGTCGATGGGAATGAACATGGACTTTAACAGCATCCTCTATTCATGTCAGAAGCACAGAAAACTATGAATTAGACACTAATATTGGTCGTCTTTGATTAATATTACATATCAACCCCTCCTCGCCCCCGCCCCAAGGGACGCCAGAGATGTATTACCCCCACAGTTTTTTTTCAGATGGTGAGTCGTATGTGTAACAAGTTCAGTTAAGAGGTATAATGGAACATCATCATCATCATCATCTGTTTACCCTCCAGGGTCGGTTTTTCCCTCGGACTCAGCGAGGGATCCCACCTCTACCGCCTCAAGGGCAGTGTCCTGGAGCTTCAGACGCTTGGTCGGGGGATACAACTGGGGAGAATGACCAGTACCTCGCCCAGGCGGCCTCACCTGCTATGCTGAACAGGGGCCTTGTGGAGGGATGGGAAGATTGGAAGGGATAGGCAAGGAAGAGGGAAGGAAGCGGCCGTGGCCTGAAGTTAGGTACCATCCCGGCATTCGCCTGGAGGAGAAGTGGGAAACCACGGAAAACCACTTCCAGGATGGCTGAGGTGGGAATCGAACCCACCTCTACTCAGTTGACCTCCCGAGGCTGAGTGGACCCCGTTCCAGCCCTCGTACCACTTTTCAAATTTCGTGGCAGAGCCAGGAATCGAACCCGGGCCTCCGGGGGTGGCAGCTAATCACGCTAACCACTACACCACAGAGGCGGACCATAATGGAACATACACATATACAATCTTTAATTCTGTCTGTCGTTAATAGTGATACTGAGAAAACGATGTTTCAACAGCCGAAATTGGTACCAGTTGTAGATTTCGTTGTCTTCTTTACAAGAAAAATACAATGAATTCACGACCACGACTTTTGTACTTTTTTGAAGAAAAATACGTCAGTCGTCGCATATTCGCCATGATGGTGTAGGTACACAGCTATATTCATCGGCATGATGTCGAACTACGCACATCCTGGCTTCTGTAACCTTCCACAGATATATTCAATTGGACCCGATATGGGTTACAAGAACAATACAATGATGACCATGATACTTGAACTGTTGTTTGAAAAATGCTATCTTTTAGCGAAATGAATGATTTTTTTTTCACTTCTGATGTTTATATCTATCAATAAGCACGAATTACACCACCTCGCCTGGAGGCCATGGTCGTCAAAGCGTCAAATCTATTGTAGGGCGCCCTGGCTAGACGGTTAGAGTCCTATTCGTTGAAAATATTTTTAGTATCAGAATGTTGGCTGGCAGGGTATGAGAGGTGGTGGTGTACAATTTATAAAACTTGGAAATTGTAACTTTTATCCATAAGATACATCAATAGTTCATTTATATTTTTTTTCCAATTTCCTATTGATAGATAGTAATTTGGACTATCGAAGACCGGCTTATGTACTAGTACATCTATATCTCGCTCATTTTGGATTCAACCCCTCTTAACCTCAATTTCGACGGGGGCTAAACTATTACCTAACGACATCCAGTGTCACAGTTTGTCTCAGTGACCTCGAAAACTATGGATTTGACACTCGTATCAGTCGTTTTCGATTTTTAATATTTAACCCCCTCCCCTAAGGGTGCTAGGGGTGTCTTACCCCGCAGTAATTTTTCCTCATAGTAAGTCAAACGTGTACCAATTTTGGTTGAGAGCTATGCTTAAACATATACACGTTCATCCGTAATATCGGTCATTTTGTACATTTTCGTTTTGACCCTTTCTCAACCCCCCCCCCCCCATGTCGATGGGGCTGACCTTCGACTTGAACGACATCTGGAGTGTCATCATTCACCTCAGCGACCCCGAAAACTATGGATTCTACATTTATATTATTTTCAATTATTTGTTATACTTCGACCCATTTTCACACCCGCTCCTAGGGGTGTCTTAGCCATACAGTATTTTTTTCTAGATATTAAGCAACATGTGTACCAAGTTTAGTTGAGAGCTATCTAGGAATATACGCATAAGTTATACATCCATAATCTCGGTCATTATGGACACTCTCTTTTCCCCCTTTTAACCCCCATTTAGACTGGAATCGAACGTCTACGTAAGCGAAATCTTCAGTGTCACAGTTCACTTCAGCGACCCCGAAAACTATGACCAAATGCTAATATCGGTCTTTTTCTATTATTTTTACATTTACCCCCTCGCGTAGGGGTGCTACGGGTGTCTTATCCCCACAGTATTTTTTCCAGATAGCAAGTCATATTTGTATCAGGTTTAGTGGAGAGCTATGCTGGAAAAAAAACCACACACACACATCCATCCATAATCTCGATGCCGATGGGGGCTGAACTTGAACTTAAATGACATCAGGAGTGTCACTGTTCATCTCAGCGACTCTGAAAATATCGATTTGTCACAAATTTATATTATTTTTATATGCCACTCCCTTCCTACCCCCTTCCGTAGGGATCCCAGGGGGTATCTTACCCCCCCACAGTATTTTTTTCCAGATAGCAAGTCATATGTGTACCGAGTTTGGTTGTGGGGTGTGCTAGAACATGCATACAAACATCTATTATATCGGTCATTTGGACACAATTTTTAACCCCTTCTAACCTTCCATTCCAATTGGGCCTTAACTTGGACTAAAATGGCGTCCAGAGTGTCACAATTTATCTCATCGACCGCGAATATGTGAGTGTCACTACTGATCTCAGCAACCCCGAAAACTATGGACTGTACATTAATATTTGTCGTTTTCTATCATTTTTATATTTAATCCCCTTTTTCCCCCCTCTTATGTTCCTTGACTTTGGACCCTGGAATTAACTACATTTCTAACAGTCTTTCTATCTTGAGTCTATTTACTACGTAGTGATAATTCCGATTAACGGTTTTCATTCTACATTGTCATGCTCTGAATACTATCTTCGTTGCAAGATGGAATCGTGTGACAGTACAATAATTAAAACACGACCTATGAAAATCCACAGCCTGTTTCCAGTCACTTGACCGGGTCAGGAATGAAATGAATGAAGCCCCCATCTAGCGGCGAGGATAGGAATTGTGCCAGCTGCCGAAGCCAGTCGCACTCCTCTGGGGCAATGATTAATGAATGACAGGTCAAATGAAATGATATTGGAGAGTCTTGCTAGAATGAAATAAGACGGGAAAAACCGGAGGTCTCGGAGAAAAACCTGTCTCGCCTCCGCTTTGTCCAGCACAAATTTCACATCGAATCACCGGGATTTGAACCACGGAACCCAGCGGTGAGAAGCCGGTGAGCTGCTCCCTGAGCCACGGAGGCTCTAAAAACACAACCTATAACCCCCCAAAATAGAATATAATTTACTGGTGACGAAAGTCTACTTTTAAAATGAGGCTTTGTTTTACACAAATAATAAGCCTACAGACTTTTTACGATATGTAAATCAAAGAAAAAAATTCGAAAGAAGAAAAATTCGAGTATTACATGCACTTTACAAAACACTTAGACCAAACATTAAGAAATAAGATAACTATTACGGAGCTCGATAGCTACAGTCGCTTAAGTGCGGCCAGCATCCAGTATTCGGGAGATAGTGGGTTCGAACCCCACTGTCGGCAGCTCTGAAGTTGGTTTTCCATAGTTTCCCATTTTAACACACCAGGCTGTACCTTAATTAAGGCCACGGCCACTTCCTTCCCATTCCTAGCCCTTTTCTGTCCCATTGTCGCCGTAAGACCTGTCTGTGTCGGTGCGACGTAAAGCAACTTGAAAAAAATATAACTGTTGTCTACAAGTAACATTCCCGGAAGAATGACAATAACTTGAGTATTGATTGTAAGGTATTCTGGAACTTTGTCAATAATAAGAGGAGATGGTTAAAGAATAACCTACAATTTGAGTTTCAACAGATGACATGACTACTGGAATTGCAGACTATGTCAAAACTATAATACTCTCAGGAAAGGCTAAATATAATTTGAAATTTAGAAATATTGAGCAATTACATAACATGGGTTACTTGCTTTGCAGCATATAATGACGGAAAAAATACTTAAAGCAACTGACCACCAGAAACCGAAGACATCGGTGGGACCTGATGACCCCCATATATTTTGAAAGATTGTAGATAAATCTTACTTAGACCTATCCTTTAAACCTTTTTTTCAAATTTATTTCAAAAATTGAGACATTCCCCGGCTTGTGGAAACATACTAAGGTAACTCCTGTATACAAAACAGGAGATATAAAATGCCTCAGTAATTACAGACCTGTTACTAATTTTTGTGCCCCGACTAAAATTTTTGAATTTTTTAAATACAAGCAAATTTATGATCATGTTAGAAATCGTAGCTCACCGAGACAACATGGATTCATGTCGAGAAGATCCACAGTAACAAATCTTTGCAAATTAATACAACATGTATCCGCCAGTTTAGATGAATATGCACAGGTTGAAGTAATTTACACAGTTTTTCAAAAAGCTGTTGTCAAGGTCAATCATGATTGCTTAATAAAGGTTCTCCATTTGAATTTTCAATCACATTACAAAATTTGCCGATATCGTGTTTAAAGGACAGAACTCAGACTCAAAGGTCATAATCTTCAAAGTTTGGTGTGAATTCTGGAGTTCCTCAAGATTCTAATTTGGGGCCATTGCTCTTTCTTCTTTTTATAATGACTTACCGATATCTGTAACATAATATGAAATTCTTAATTTTCTGATGACATTAAAATATACAAATCTATAAAAAACCATATCCGACCGTCATCAACTTCAAAACAAGGTAGATTCTCTTGTAGACTGGAGCAAACAAAGTAAAGTGTTAATAGAAATAAATGTGTAGTTACGATATTTATTCGGAAGAAACGAAATGTTAATTGTAACTATGCAATAGATACTAACATTAACTCGTGAACTTGTCCTCGGACACTCCCGGCTCTAAAAGCCATACGCCATTTCCATTAACTCGTATCAAGACGAAAACGTATTTAGGAATAACATTCAATGAAGATTTAAGATTTAACGACCATATTCCAAACAATTGGGAATAATGCTCTGAAACTGTTAGGCTTTATTATAAGATACAGAATTCATTATCATTTCGCCCACAGACACACTTAACTTTTACTCATTTGTAAGGTCCAGACTTGAGTGTGGCTCAATTATTTGGAACACAATGGTCACAAGGAACGCCAATCCAATCGAGAGTGCTCAAAATAAGTTCCTAAAATTCATGAAATAAAATCACAGGCAATGACCCAATATTCATAAATTATTCAAGTATACTCAAGGAACATGGTGTGAACAGCTTGTAGCCCAGACAATAGCTAAGATTTTACTTTACTGTATGAAATAATTATAAAATTTATGACTCAAATAGGTTGCAGTCCATCGAAATTCGTAAGAACTCCCCAATTAAGAGAGCAATGAGACTTTACAATGATATTCACTCCTACTTTGATATTTTTAGTTTGACAGAAGCTAAATTTACTTCGCCACGTAACACTATGCTTTTCAACATAAATAGATGTGAAGAAATCTGAAAGAAAATTAATGTTGTAAAACAAATTATTCATTTTATTAGATACCTAGTGAAATATCCTGTTACAATAACTGTTTTAAGTGTTATATTAAATCCGAATTAATATTAATTAGTACTATATTGTAATATACGTTATGCTGTTTTTAATGTGAGTTGTGTGTCACTGGAAAGTAATTTTAAAATTTTCTACCTAACGTTTTTACGTCTAAGTGAGGCTGAGCTCCTACAAGGAGCACGTACCTACTCAGCAAGCGGGTAGCAATGCAGCGTGTGTGAGCATACACTGCAAGTCATGTAGTGTTGCATAAGTTCTGGCGCGAGTTTCGAAAACTAAACAAACTTACTTGCACACAAGGAAGACCCTCGAAATTTTGTAAACGCAGTCCGTCTCCTGCTTTGAAAAGGAAACCATATTGACTTCCAAATATGTTTTAAATGTGGGGAATTCGGTCAAATTGAATACATACGTTTTCAGAACATGTTAATAAATAGCTTATTTCCCGAGGCAGTTATTGCTGTGTTTTATGTAGTACTGTATTTACAACAGTAAAAACAAATGAAGGTCCTACCTTAAATAGTCCGTTCATTATATTTCTATAAAATGTTCAGTGGCGGAAAAATGTACACTAGTTAACATTTCATATAATGAAGACTTCTGAACAGAAGAAGCTGATATTGCGTAAACATGAATTTCTCCAATGACTTACATTTTTCAAAGATTTTCGATTTCTCAAGGAATGCCCCAAACGCGTCTTTCAACTTCCTTCCTTCCTTCCTTCCTTCCTTCCTTCCTTCCTTCCTTCCTTCCTTCCTTCCTTCCGCCACGAGTAACTGAAGACCATGTATTGGAACGCCTGTGTATCTGAATTTGTGAATTTGGAATCCGAATTCGAGAAGCTGCTCATGGACTTGAGTAAGCACCATCGCCCAGAGACACAGATATTCTATAGGCTACTTCAGCTTTTGAGTATTAGCTTATATTTAGGATCTAGGCGTACAGTGATTATCACTCCCATATACTTCGTATGAATACCAGACCTATCTCTCAACCTGATTTATGGTAGCGGGTGTATTTGTAGGCTATTTATAATTTTCGCTACGGCTGGGAAGAAGTTGACCATGAACATTAGCTCGTAGAAATGGGAAATCATGGAGACGATGGGATTCGATACAGCACACATCCTGTATTAAAGGCCAATAGCATGGTCGGTTCTGAGCTTTTGGCTATCTAGTTCTTTCAGAGCACGTAGAGCTCCTTATTTACGGCCATGGGTAACAAAGCACATGTTTCATGCTATCTCCTTCTGATTTGAAGACAAGTAACATATTGCTATGAAGTCTATGAAGGTAGCCTGTTTGAGACGGTATGACGTGGGTTCGATTCGACGTCAGGAAGTAGAGACATTAAGAACCAAGACTTCAACTTCTTAAAATGAAAATGACCCTGAGATTCACTTAGACTACATCAGAAATGATTACCAGGTTAATTACTGGAAGAAAAGGTGTCCGGGCACAAAGATGATCACTCTATTCCACTTAGTACCGAGGTAAGGGATAAACCAAGCCTTCACTTTCCACTCTTCCAAGGCCTTTCATGTCCTGTGTGGAAATCAATTAACCTTCTTAAAAATACAACTTTGCATCGAGGTTACGGTTAGTTCCTTCATAATCTATACGGATATGATTTTACATTTCGTATATATTCTACGAAGATATAAAGGTGATAGACGTCAGTTTATTTCCAATGAATGATACCGAGTTAATTTATTGCGGAGAAACAAACTCATGCGCGGAGAATACAATTGATTGTACGTTTTCTATACAGTATCGTCTCTTGTTCAAAAGTATCACCATCTAGAGCAACTAAGAAAATGCTCAGGAACAGAAATTCCAACTACTCAACTTATGAGTGATACACTTAGGAACTAGGGCAAAGCAAAGCAAAGCAAAGTCTTCTCCGTACAGGCCATGAAGGCCCTTGGAGGGGTGGAAAGTAAAGGCTTCCACTATCCGTAACCTCGGCACTTGATGGGGCAGAGTGGTTAGCTCTACGCCCGGCCGCCTTTGCCCCCAGGAATTAACCTGGTACTCATTTTTTGTGTAGGCTGAGTGAACCTCAGGGCCATATGCACCTCCGGAAGTGGAAACATCATTTCTTAAATTGTACGACTTCCTGACGGGGATTCGAACCCACGTCCTTCCGGGCGAACCGAGCACACCTTTACCGCCTCGGCTAGGCAGCCCCTAGGAACTAGGGCGACAGTGATTAATATTCCTGTACACTTCGTACGAGCATGATATCAGTCTGATAGACTAACCTGTATTATGGCAAATGGTGTACTGTAGTCTATTAGTGAAGGACTGACCAGTCGAGGCAGTAAAAACGTGCTCAGTTCACGTTGAAGCACGTAAGTTCCATTCCCCGTCAGGAAGTCAACAAATTTAGAAACGAGATTTTCACTTCTAGAGATGCTCGTGGCCCTGAAATTCACTCAGCCTTCGTTAATTTCTGGGTGCAAAGGTGGCCGGGCACATTGCCAACCACTCTCTCCCTCTTAGTGCCGAGGCTACGGACAGTGGACGCATTCACCTTCCATTTCTCCAAGGGCCTTCGTTGCATGTGCTGGATGGCTTTGCTTCTAGTGTATTAGTGTTCATACTGAGGTTTTATAGGCTCCATCTGTGGACTCTTCTGGACTGTATACTGAAATGAAAATCCACATCCTGCTTCCAGTCATTCGACCGGGTCAGGAATGGAATGAATGAATGAAGCCCCATCTAGCGGCGAGGACAGGAAATGTGCCGGCTGCCGAAGCCTGTCGCACTCCTCTGGGGCAATGATTAATGAATGATTAATGAAATGAAATATTGGAGAGTGTTGCTGGAATGAAAGAGACTGGGAAAACCGGAGTATCCGGAGAAAATCTGTCCTGCCTCCATTTTGTCCAGCACAAATCTTAGATGGAGTGACCGGCATTTGAACCACGGGTTCCAGCGGTGAGAGGCCAGTGCGCTGCCGCCTGAGCCACGGAGGCTTGATGTATACTGAAATCTCCAGGGGAAATGCATGCACAGTCGAAAGTATCATGACTTGGGATAGAACTACTCTTTCATGGGTTCTACGCTTTTCCAATGGTGATTCCCTATTCTCAAATTCAAAATATCTTTGCTTCATGGTTACCTGAGTTTTGAGATAGGTGTACGTTTTCCTGAGAAGGAAACACAGACCGTCATTCTTAAAAGAACGCCTAGGCGATGACACATCACGTTGTAATTTCTGCCACGAATAACTTGTTGAATATTTGTTTTCTTTTCATACAACTTTAACACAGTGATCTTAAACATTTCGACCGTGAAAGATTTTTGACAGTTAAAAAAAGAGACAGGCACCAATAACAGAAGAGATACGAGTTGGAGATAGGCGGGACTTCCTGCTAGTTGTCAGCCAATGAGGACCCAGTAGGCAGTGGCGCCTGAGCGCGGGAGGGGTCGGAACTACATTCACTATTGATAAATTTGGAATGTTGCAGCCATCATGATGAGAAGGTGGGAACGATGCAAACATCTCCTTCAATGGTTTGTTTCATTTATGCTTACGTTTATTTGCACTGGGTGAACTATCGCAGTCGTGTTCTCGCATACAGATGTCAATGATAAATTCAAAATGTAACCAACAATGACCAGCAGACAATAAGACAGTGTCAGTGTCAACTGATAGGAAGTCCGGAGTAAACTAGTATTTTTCAGATAGTACTTCCATCCTCAAATTCTCTAATTATGCGAATTAACAAGATATTTGTCCGCCTCTGTGGTGTAGTGGTTAGTGTGATTAGCTGCCACACTCGGAAGCCCGGGTTTGATTCCCGGCTCTGCCATGCAATTTAAAAGGTGGTACGAGGGCTGGAACCGGGTTCACTCAGCCTCGGGAGGTCAACTGAGTAGAGGTGGGTTCGATTCCCACCTCAGCCATCCTGGAAATGGTTTTCCGTGGTTTCCGACGTCTCCTCCAGCAAATGCCGGGATGGTAGCTAACTGAAGGCCACGGCCGCTTCCTTCCCTCTTCCTTGTCTATCCCTTCAAATCCCCCTCCCGCAACGCACCTGTTCAGCATAGCAGGTGAGGCCATCTGAGGGAGGTACTGGTCATCCTCCCCAGTTGTGTCCCCAGACCCAGAGTCTGAAGGTCAAGAACACTGCCCTTGAGGCGGTAGAGGTGGGATCCCTCGCTGAGTCCGAGGGAGAAACCGACCCTGGAGGGTAAAAAGATAAAGAGGAGAAGAAGAAGAATATCTTTCTTTTTTGCTAGTGGCTTTACGTCGCACCGACACAGATAGGTCTTATGGCGACGATGGGATAGGAAAGGCCTAGAAGTTGGAAGGAAGCGGCCGTGGCCTTAAGGTACAGCCCCAGCAGTTGCCTGGTATGAAAATGGAAAACCATGGAAAACCATCTTCAGGGCTGTCGACAGTGGGATTCGAACCCACTATCTCCCGGATGCAAGCTCACAGCCGCGCACCCTTAACTGCACGGCCAACTCTCCCGGTAAGATATTTCTAACTTCTTATAGATATAGCCTTATCGTACCAGATTTATGCAAGAGGAAAATAATGACAGAACGAATTAATCATAAACTTCTTTTCTATGACAGTTATAAACTTACATTTATATGATGTCATTTTAAAGATGTATGTGGGCCTGGAACACGCAGGTGTTAGTTTTAATTATGTTATCTGTTCTGAATGTGACTGCTTTGATTTAAGGAATTGGGTAAATATTATTTTGGTTCAGTGTAAATATTCGACGGCTCCTTGGCTTGCCTGCCTCTCACTCGGAGGCCACGTGTTCTATTCTCGGCCAAGTCAAGGATTTTTACCTGGATCTGGCGGCTGGATCGAGGTCCGCTTAGCCTACACGATCACATTTGAGGATCAACTTGACGGTGGAATTGAGACCTCAGCCTACAAGAATAACGATCGAGAGGGTTCGTCGTGCTGATCACAGGGCACCTCGTAATCTGCAGCCCTTCAGACCGGGTAGGGGTCACTTGGTAGGCCAAGGCCCATCCGGGTTGCAGTACTATGGGATTTTTCATAAATCTCCAATATCTGCACAGCTGAGGCGGTAAAGGCGTACTCAGTTTACTCAGAAAGATCAGGGTTCGATTCGATTCCCTGTCCAAAAGTCGATAACGTTTAGACAAACAGCTCCGGAGAGTTACAGGCAAGTCGGCCAGACGTAGTGAACTCGCTTGCAATGGGAGGCCGCAGCGTTAGGGTCACCGACTTCATTCAGATGTAGGAAGGTTCCAATAAACAGATATTCTATGTGTCCACCAATGTATGTTATTGGCCCTTATTTAACGGAAACATGACTGGGGCTGGCCGGCTATTCTGAGAAAATGCCGGGACAGATCCTTTTATAGGTCAAGGTCGTTACGCCGTCGCCTTCTCTGCACACTCAGAGGCCCGCTGTACGCACAGTACGGAATGAAAACATTTTATTATTATCATCATCATCATCATCATCATCATCTGTTTACCCTCCAGGTTCGGTTTTTCCCTGGGACTTAGCGAGAGAGCCCACCTCGACCGCCTCAAGGGCAGTGTCCTGGAGCTTCAGACTCTTGGTCGGGGGATACAACTGGGGAGTATGACCAGTACCTCGCCCAGGCGGCCTCACCTGCTATGCTGAACAGGGGCATTATGGAGGGATGGGAAGATTGGAAGGGATAGGCAAGGAAGAGGGAAGGAAGCGGCCGTGGCCTTAAGTTAGGTACCATCCCGGCATTCACCTGGAGGAGAAGTGGGAAACCACGGAAAACCACTTCCAGGATGGCTGAGGTGGGAATCGAACCCACCTCTACTCAGTTGACCTCCCGAGGCTGAGTGGACCCCGTTCCAGCCCTCGTACCACTTTTCAAATTTCGTGGCAGAGCCGGGAATCGAACCCGGGCCTCCGGGGGTGGCAACTAATCACGCTAACCACTACACCACAGAGGCGGACATTATTATTATTATTATTATTATTATTATTATTATTGATAGTAGTAGTAGTAGTAGTAGTAGTAGTAGTAGTAGTAGTAGTAGTAGTAGTAGTAGTAGTAGTAGTGTACGCCTCTGTGGTATAGTGGTTAGTGTGATTAGCTGCCACCCCCGGAGGCCCAGGTTCGATTCCCGGCTCTGCCACGAAATTTGAAAAGAGGTACGAGGACTAAAACGGGGTCCACTCAGCCTCGAGAGGTCAACTGAGTAGAGGTGGGTTCGATTCCCACCTCAGCCATCCTGGAAGTGGTTTTCTGTGGTTTCCCACTTCACCTCTAGGGGAATGCTGGGATGGTACATAACTTAAGGCCACGGCCGCTTCCTTCCCTCTTCCTTGTCCATCCCTTCCATTCTTCCCATCCCCCCGCAAGGCCCCTGTTTAGCAAAGCAGGTGAGCCCGCCTAGGTGAGGTACTGATCATCCTCCCCAGTTGTATCCCCGACCTAGAGTCTGAAGCTCAGGGACACTGTCCTTGAGACGGTAGATGTGGGATCCCTCGCTGAGTTCGAGGGAAAAGCCGACCCTGGAGGATAGACAGATAAAGCATTAAAACAGCAGTAGTAGTAGTAGTAGTAGTAGTAGTAGTAGTTTCATTACAGTAGATAAATATCTTTGTAAAATAAACCGTTTATGGAGTAAAAAGTTAATTATATAATACTGTACGTACTGTATACCGGGTGGTTCACCACCCCTTTATTTTTCGGAGATAGGCAACCCAAATAGCGCGTTTAACCCAAAGATCCTTATAATTTAGTTTTATGAACACCAAATAATTTGTAATTTATCCTTATGGTCGATAAGGCTCTCCGCTACCTGTGTGTCACCACTGTACATTGATCCATGGACCCAGCAAAGGAAAAAACTACTATGCATCATTACGCGCCAAATACCAAGGACCATTCTGTTAACATGTGATTTATTGCGCCTTGAAATAAAACAGGTACCCGTAATACGATTGAATTAACAGGTTATGCCATGTGTTCTGTAATGTAAAGAAGTTAAATGAATACGGTAAAACATCATTGAAGGCTTTCACACGTGGCTGAATCGGTTAAAGGCTGAAGCACAAGGTGTGCGAGTATCGTCAGCGTAGCGGTTCGAATCCAGCATGAGGCAAATTGTTTAAACGAAAGAGATGCTCCATTTTAACGGGGATACAATAATAATCAATTTTTTTCCTATTGGTTTTAAGGGATGCGCTCTGATTTGACGTCTTGGAAGGGTGGAGGATGGATTGGAAAGGAAATCGGCCTTGGTCTTTTACTGAGGTACCGTCCCCGCATTTGCCTGGTGGTGAAAATGGGAAACCGAGGAAAACCACTTTAAAGACGGCCAGCATGGTATTCGAATCCACAACCTCCAGAGTCCAACGCACACAAATACTAATCTACACCCACGAGGTCACATCACAGCACTTATTCATTTCGTCACGATGCATTCCTGTGAAGTGTACGCTGAGTTGTTGCTAATTTATAGAGAAAGTACGATCGAATTAATACGTATGCCACGTGCTCCGCAATGGTAAAATGTTAAATTAACACTGTAAAGCATTATTTAAATCCTTGACACGGATATTAACTTTCGATGTCGAACGGCTATACTTCAGTAATAATCCTTTAGCGAGAGTCTAGTATATAGTATTTATGGCTGAGTCGGTTAAGGGCCGGTGACACAAAGTGTCTGAATGCCCGTAATGCAGTGGTTCGATTCCAACTTTATGCATGTTTTTTTTGACCGATAGATCATGCCCCATCTTAACTGACACAGAATGTTTATGCACACTTACCAGGTCACATCACAGCACGCATTTGTTCGATCATGATGCATTCCAGTGACGAGTACGTTGATATGTTGCTCATTTATGGGGAAACAAGGTAGAACGCAGTCCAGTCCCAACGCCTCTATCACGAGCGTTTTCCTGACAGAAGACTATTGACCGCCAATACGTTCCGAAACCTTGAACGAAGATTGCAGTCAACTGGGGCGCATGGAAGGGTAACTTCCGTTTGAGATGCTCCTATAACGTCTGGTGCAAGTGAAGAGGCTGTTTTTTTACAAGTTGTTTTACGTCGCACCGACACAGAGAGGTATTATGACGACGAAGGAACACGAAAGGGCTAGGAGTGGGAAGGAAGCGGCCCCAGCATTTGCCTGGTGTGTAAATGATAAACAACGGAAAACCATCTTCAGGGCTGCCGACAGTGGGGTTCGAAGCCACTATCTCCCGAATACTGGATACTGGCCGCACTTAAGTGACTGCAGCTATCGAGCTCGGTTAGAGACTGTTTTGGATGCTGTCCGTAATAACCCTCATATTAATACTCGGACATTTGCACAACAGACCAACATCAGCCGATCATCAGTCATACGTATACTGCATAACAATAAATTTCACCCATACCATCTACAGTTACACCAGCTGCTCCACGAACGTGATTTCAATGCTAGAGTAGCATTTTTTCAATGGGCATTACGCAGGGTGACCAATAATGCAGCCTTTTTTGTCAAGAGTCCTGGATTCAGACGAATCACGATTTCACAACCATGGCGTCGTGAATCGGCACAAAATGCACTACTGGAGCGCGGAGAATCCTCATTGGGTAAGACAGGGCCCATTTCATGTGCAGCGGGGAGTAAATGTCTGGTGTGGGATCTTGGGTGACTATTTCATCGGACCATATTTCTTCGACGGACATCTAACGGGAGTACGCTACCTTCATTTTCTTCAAAATGAACTCCCACAGTTGCTGGAGAACGTGCCACTGCGCGAGCGATTACGAATGTGGTTTCAACAGGACGGGGCTCCATCTCACGGGTTAGTAGTCGTCCGAAACCATCTTTATGCTTCATATCCAAATAAATGGATAGGAAGGGGCGGACCCATTCACTGGCGCGCCAGATCAGACGATCTAACGTAATTTGTCTTCTTCCTGTGGAGTCACTTAAAGCAGGTAGTGTATGCACAGGAGCCTACTTCCTACCTGTCGAACCTGGCTACGTAACATCGGATAAAAACAGTCATTGTCAGAACCAAATAAAAATTCATTTGGGACAGGATGACATATGGCCATATTACAGTCACTGTAAACGGTATTAATCGAAAAAAAAGGTGTACCAGCCTGTGAATCGAACCTACGATCAGACAGCTTTGCTAATACAATAGCAGTGATGCGTGATTTAGCCATCTTGGCTACCGCGAGCCGTGGTGTATGGGTAGCACGTTGTAGTCCTCATACACAAACTCCTTCAACATAGCAAATCTCCTCCCCCCACTTCCAACCCCATCAAACCCTCCAACCCCGCCAAATCTCCTGGCCAGAGAGAAGGCGTAACCTTCTAGGTGGCTCGCCCCTTCCCTTCGGGAAGGGGAATGAAAACATTCCCCTTGGTCCTTGGTCCTCATACACACTTCCTGTCCAAACGTAAGATAGCGTTATTCGCACCTGTGATCGTTTCACACATTCATTATAATTTAAATAATGGAAATAAAACTGTCGCTAAAGATTTCTACCATATTCGGGAACATCATATAAACGGTATAGTCGTACTAAGGCAATAACGGAGCAGGTACTAATGTTTTCGAATGACTATGATATAGACTACGCATTACTTGGGTTACCTACCTCCAGAAAAAGGAAGGGGCTGGTGAACCACCAGATGTGTGTGTGTGTGTGTATTTTAACATTTATTTAAAACCCGGCATCATAGGTAGCATAGTATTCCAACCTTCCAACCTTTTGACTGAACGGTCGGCAAAGTGGCCTTCACTTCAGAGGGCCCAGTGTTAGATTTCCGGCCAGGTCGTGGATTTTAGCCGTGTTTAGTCAATTCCTGTAGCTCATTGTCTGGGTGTTAGCGATCATATTAACACACGTAGGTTGTTTATTTTCACACACCACACTAATAATCACCATAGAAACACCTTATTGTGAAAACATCCCTCTACATAGAGTTGCCATTCACCAGTAAAACTGAGCTTAATCCACATTAGTGCCAACCCCACGTAATTGAAAAAAATGTCAGGAAATATATGTGTTAATAACTGGTATCACAGTACCATTTATTTATGGAAAGTAGGTTAAATAAAAAAAATAACACGCAATTTCCCATGTATGGCGGATTCCGCTAACCGTCGTCGGAGGAGGATTTACCTTACAAAGGCAGCATATGGTTGTATTAGCTGCACGAAATTATTATTATAATAATTATTAGTCTATTAATGTAGCTGTTGTTGGGCTGTTGATGGTAGCTGGGATGCGGAAACTTGACGAAAACTGCTAAGAAAGGAAATTGATTTATTATTGCAAGCTTCTTAGTGTAACTGGGAGCTCTGAAGTTTGAGTCACCGAGCATGTGGCTTCAGTACTATTAACGAGTTTGTGCAGTAGATGATGATCTGGACGAGAGAGAACACCACATCTTCAGTGCGCACATATTTTATTCATTTCTAGCATGTCTCAGGTCTCAGTTTACTACAGGAAGACGTACGACACACGCACGTGCATTCTTACTAGAATGCCAACGTCTTACAGTAAAACAGTGGCTACGGTACTGGCATTTAGAGACGTTCAAGAGACCATACAAGGAACCACTTTTGTAAAAAAAAAAAAAAAAAAAAAAAAAAGGGGTGATGGCTAAATGCAGATGTGAATCCATTTCAATTATATTTCGTGTGTAACATCATCATCATCATCATCATCATCATCATCATCATCATCATCATCATCTGTTTATCCTCCAGGTTCGGCTTTTCCCTCGGACTCAGCGAGGGATCCCACCTCTACCGCCTCAAGGGCAGTGTCCTAGAGTTTCAGACTCTTGGTCGGCGGATATAGCTGGGGAGAATGACCAGTACCTCGCCCAGGCGGCCTCACCTGCTATGCTGAACAGGGGCCTTGTGTAGGGATGGGAAGATTGGATGGGAGAGGCAAGGAAGAGGGAAGGAAGCGGCCGTGGCCTTAAGTTAGGTACCATCCCGGCATTCGCCTGGAGGAGAAGTGGGAAACCACGGAAAACCACTTCCAGGATGGCTGAGGTGGGAATCGAACCCACCTCTACTCAGTTGACCTCCCGAGGCTGAGTGGACCCCGTTCCAGCCCTCGTACCACTTTTCAAATTTCGTGGCAGAGCCGGGAATCGAACCCGGACCTCCGGGGGTGGCAGCTAATCACACTAACCACTACACCACAGAGGCGGACTCGTGTGTAACAACCTTACAATATTAATGTTTGTTACATTCCATTCGTAGGTGTGGAAAGGTCATAAAGCTGGAAGGAGTTTGGTCATGGAATGGAATGGTCTGGTTTCCTGTGTAGCCCAACATTTGAAGTAGACCCCAACATACAGACATTAAACATTAATATTTCGATTAACATATTTTAAGAAGTAGGCTCTAAGTGAGTTATCGGGTAACATTCTCATAAATTCTGCTATACGGGGTTGAAGGCTGGGTGGGTTCGGGATATCTTATTCATAATTTGGAGGCAACAGATATGGTGGTTCCGAAAATTGTTGCCAGAACCAGCAGGCGGGAACAATGACAGGAGGGCACGCCCAAAGTGGAAATAAAGGCTACGTTTATGATTTACTCGATGGATGAACCGACTTCGATGGTAGCGTCATGTGAGGCGAAGGGAGGTGGGTAGGTTACATAGGAGGGTAAGCGAATAAGATACTTACGGGACGATAGTAAGAGCGTTTTAATGATCACAAGAAATGAGGTATAGAAACAAGAGGATTGTGAAGGCGCTTAGTTCATTTCCAGCGGCTTGCAGACCGAAACTAAAATGCACGACAGTCTATAATGTAAATTTGCATCATCTCATTCCCCGAGGTGGCGCAGCTCCTTCCAAACATACCTCCAATGGAGGCGAGTTGCGTGTACCTTTCCAACCATATGCCAACCTCCACGTCAATTTCAATCTTTCACAGGGCTAGAAATCGAACCCAGGCTCCAAGGATGGCAGCTAACAGCGCTATCTCTTACTCTATGCATGTGTGCATAACCAATAATGCATGTGTGTATGTATAATGGATGTATGTATGTTTATAAACCTCCAGGATTAGAGATAGGCCTATGCAAATGAAATGGCGTAAGTTATGGATTTTAGTGCCAGGGGTGTTCGAGGACAAGTTCGGCTCGCTAGATGCAGGTCTTTTGATTTGACGACCGTAAGCGACCTGCGCGTCCTGACGAGGATGACATGACGAAGACGAAGCCCCCGTGCCAGCGAAATTAACCAATTATGGTTAAAATTATGGTGAAATTTCCGACCCTGCCGGGAATCGAACCTGAGACCCCTATAACCGAAGGCCAGTACGCTGACCATTTAGCCATGGAGCATAATAAATTAACAACCTTCCACATATATCCGACCAGATTCCCACATACTTCATTCTTCACAGCAAGGAGCTTGACCATTACTCAAGAACAGCTATTAACCGAAGTTTCTGCATCATAATTCGAGAACTGGGTAATAATAATAATAATAATAATAATAATAATAATAATAATAATAATAATAATAATAATAGGCAGAACCTTACAGCCCGGCTCCTTAGCTGTGTGGTCAGAGTAATGGTCTTCGGTTCAGAGGGCCTCGGATTCGATTCCCGGCCGTATAGTTAACCATGCGAATCATGTGACCTTGCCACGGTGGGGAGGCTTGCGCGTCCCAATGAAGCTGACAACCGAGCCGCAGGTGCAACCATATCAGATGAGTATCTGTTGAGAGACCAGACTAACGAATGGTGCATCGAAAGGGGAGTAGCAACCTTTTTGAAGTTGCAAGGGCGGCAGTCTAGATGATTGACTGATATGGCCTTGTAAAAATACTCAACATGGCTTAGCTATGTAGCTCTCTCTCTGTATGAAACATGTACTGATGATGACTTCCTCCCGTGTAAAATATTCATTAAATAGTCCCCCATTCGGACCTCCGGGTGGGGACTACACGAGAGGGGGCGATTATCAGGAAGATGGATACTGACATTCTGCGAGTCGGAGTCGGAGCGTGGAATGTTAAGGGGCCCATAGACGTACAATATTATTGCGCAAAATGGATTGTACAACATATCGTTAGCTGCCCACAGACGTACAATATTACTGCACATCAATCGGGTTTGTGCAATAAATAGAATCGTGTGGAGATAATATTGATGGCTGTGCAATATATTGTGCAAAGCGGTCATAGGCGTACAATATGCTTGGCAATATATAGTTAGTCCATGCCGGTATTTTGTTTGGTGGACACTCGTCTCTGTATCATGAAGCCGCTTCATTTCCTTCCGGATGTTTGTACACAGAAAACTGTTTTTTTAAATAACTTCTTGCTTGTCGGCGCTTGGGTATTTTTTCGCGATATTTCTCAATAAGCAGCTCGTTCTGTTCACCTTTTTTAACGTGATTACTGTAATCTTTGCTGTTAACGTCCCATAGAGCCGGAAGGTTTCGATAAACTCCAAAATAAATTTTTTCACTACCTGTTTTTCTGCCATCACGATACGTTCTCCCCCCATCTGTTGATACCTACTTGCGGGAGGACGCGATATTGCACAATATTGCCAACACACGGCACAGTACTTTGCGATTTGCGCAATATATTGCGAACTTTTTTGATTTCGTACAATATATTGCATAACCCTTCAATATTAAATACACACTATCAATTATATTGCACAAACCCCGATATTGCGCAATAATATTGCACGTCCATAGGCCCCTTTAGAAGTTTGAATCGTTGTGGTAGGTTAGATAATCTGAAAAGGGAGATTGATAGACTAAAGTTAGATGTAGTTGGTGTAAGTACGTTGGCAGGAAGAAGAGGATTTTTGATCAGGCGACTACAAAATTATCAACACAAAATCAAACTGGGGAAATGCTGGAGTTGGTTTAATAATGAATAAGAAGATAGAGCAGCGGGTAAGCTACTACGACCAGCATAGTGAAAGAATTATTGTCGTCAAGATAGACACCAAACCATTGCCCACCACAATAGTGCAGGTCTATATGCATACTAGTTCAGCGGATGATGAGGAAATCGAAAGAATATATGAAGAGATAGAAGATCTAATTGTGATGGGAGACTGGAATGCAGTGGTAGGCCAAGGAAGAGAAGGTAATACAGTAGGAGAATTCGGATTGGGACAAAGGAACGAAAGAGGAAGTTGGCTGGTTGAATTCTGCACTAAATGAAATGGCTTATGGCTTTTAGTGCCGGGAGTGTCCGAGGACATGTTCGGCTCGCCAGATGCAGGCCTTTTGATTTGACATCCGTAGGCGACATGCGCGTCGTGATGAGGATGAAATGGTGATGAAGACGACACATACACCCAGCCCCAGTGAAATTAACCAATGATGGTTAAAATTCCCGGCCCTGCCGAGAATCGAACCCGGGACCCCTGTGACCAAAGGCCAGCACGCTAACCATTTAGCCATGGAGCCGGACATTCTGCACTGATCATACTTAATTTAGTGCTTGCCAATACTTGGTTCAAACACCACAAACGACGGCTGTATACGTGGACGAGACCTGGAGACACTGGAAGGTATCAAACAGACTTCATTATGATTAGGCAGAGATTCAGAAACCAGATGTTCGATTGCAAAATTTTCCCAGGAGCAGACGTGGAATCTGACCACAACTTGTTGGTCATGAAACGCCATCTGAAGTTGAAGAAACTGAAGATAGGAAGAAACCCAGTGAGATGGGATCTAGACAAGTAAAAGAAAAGAGTGTGAGGGATTGTTTCAAGGAACATGTTGCACAAGGACTAAATGAAAAGGCTGAAGGAAACACAATAGAGGAAGAGTGGATAGTCATGGAAAACGAAGTCAGTAGGCCTGCTGAAGAAATCTTAGGAAAGAAGAAAAGATTAACTAAGAATCAGTGGACAACTGAGGAGATAGTAGACTTGATTGATGAAAGACGAAAATTCAAGAATGCTAGAAATGTAGAGGGCAGGAAAGAATACAGGCGATTAAAGAATGAAGTGGATAGAAAGTGCAAGGTAGCTAAGTGCAAGGATGTTGAAAGTTGTATGGTCCTAGGAAAGGTAGATGTCCTATACAGGTAATCAAGGAAACCTTTGGAGAAAGGAAAACTAGGCGTATGAATATTAAGAGTTCAGACAGAAAGCCGCTTCTAGGGAAAGAAGACAAAGCAGAAAGATGGCAGGAACATATCCAACATAAAGACGTGTTCGCACATTTCTTCTGAAGCCAAATTGATCTTCTCCCAGCTCAGCTTCAACTTGTTTTTCCATTCTGCTGTAAACAATGCGTGTTAAAATTTTGCAGGCATGAGATACTAAACTAATGGTGCGATAGTTTTCACACTCGTCAGCACCGGCTTTCTTGGGGATAGGTATAACAACATTCTGCCGAAAATCGGATGGCACTTCTCTTGTCTCATACATCTTACACACTAGATGGAATAACCTTGCCATGCTGGTTTCTCCAAAGGCAGTCAGTAATTCAGAGGGAATGTCGTCAATACTAAGTGCCTTGTTCCTATTTAGGTCTCTCACAGACGTAGATGATTTGCTACTGGAACAGGAAGAGGCTGTTGATGCTGATGAAATTGGAGACCCAATTTTGAGGACAGATTTTGACCGCATCTATGGTGACGATTAACATTTTACCCTGTAGGAAAAGTTTTTACCAAAAGTAAAATGTACACGTGCCTCGGAACACATCACGTGAAGTCTACTGCCACTTGAACGTAAAACTAATATTGCATCTATAGGAAAAGGTACAATATAGGCCTACATGAGCGTGATAGCTCAGACGTATAGTCACTGGCTGCTAACCAAGGCAATCGCGGTTTGAATCCCAACCAAAACATATGGGATTTTTATAGAACATTCACGTCCCCGTATGTCAATATTAATAATGTCCGGCTGCTTGGCCAGCGTAGTCGCCTTCGGTTCAGAAGGGTCCCGGGCTCGTTTACCAGCCGGTCGGAGATTTTAACCTTAAGAATGGTTATTTTCCCTGGCTTGGAGACTGGGTGTTTGCACTGTCCCCAGCATTGCAAAAAACACACACACAAAACTATCCTCCGCTACAAAAACACCCAGTTCCCAGATGCCGCCCACCCTCGTTGGAGGATCTGCGTTACAAGGGCTGAACCATGCTGGAAATAGTCACACACAGTAATAATAATAATAATAATAATAATAATAATAATAATAATAATAATAATAATAATAATAATAATAATAATATTTGTTTTAAGACCTACTAATTACTTTTATAGTTTTCCGAGATGCCAAGGGGCCGGAATTTCGTCCCGGAGGAGTTCTTTTACGTGCCAGTAAATCTACCGACATGAGGCTGGCGTATTTGAACACCTTTAAATACCACTGGACTGAGCTAGGATCGAACATGCCAACTTGAGCTCAGAAGGCCAGCACTCTACATTCTACTCTACTAATCCCGAAGTTCAAATTCCACGTAAAAATGGGGGTCCCACGGCAATGTACACGAAATCAACAGTCACGTAAAATTTTAGTGTAAATCTAGTTTGTTTCTTTGAATTTATATATCTTACTCAATGTATTTGGACCCGTAAATTTGAAGAACGCGATGGAACCGATTCACCCGTTTATTGACATTATTATGTAACACGGTTCGTTCCATTGGTGATATCCATTTATCGATAAACAATTTTCTTAAAACTCGTTGCGATTTGCACCTGTAGGCCTAACTGTACCACTTGTTTCGTATAATAGAAAGTTGATATGAAGGAAATTCGGGTGTTTTTGAGTCACGAATCGACTGAAGAAAACATAAGAACTGTATACGAATAGGAGCAGCAACAGCAGCAGAGCAGTCACATGCCAGCAGAGAGGAGCGCTGTTTACTTATAGCTAATGGCTAGTAATTAGCGTTAAGATATCGAGTACAAGTGGTAAATGAATTGCTCTCGCGACATGTACACAAAACAACATGAGATCTCGTTACAACGACGAGGCGTGTGCTGTAAATGTAGCTACACTATCTCCCATTGTAGGTGGGGCTATAATCATTCACAAGATATTGCTTATGACGTTTTCACTACCTGTGACAAATCGATCATTTTAAAAAAACATTTTAAACAAATCCGAGCACAGATCAGGAATAAAATATAAACAATTTTCTGAATTATCAGACGGGAGTTCAGCTACTTGGCTGAACGTTCAAAGTCGTACCCTTCAGTTCTGAGTCGCATTCGATTCCCGGCAGGATCGTAGATTTTAAACGCAATTAGACTTATTAAATTGATATACCTAAACATATTCCTTAATCCAACATCGAGGTCACAACCTTTTTTGTCGATATGAACTCTGAAAAAATTACGCTGCTATCTTTAAGGTACCAATCTTTTAATCACTAATGATGGATTAACAATTCATAAATTAATATTTCAGTTATAGACCTACAGATTTATTTTTATCTTCATGAATCCTAAAAGTATACATTTAAGATAATTACGTATTTATATAAGACTTTGTAAGGTCTTTTCGTGTTTTACATTTATTAAATCCTCTTAAGTCGAAAGGTAAATTCTATTCACTATATAGAGAGAGTTAACTATTCATTCCAGCCTTCAGTTAAATTGTAATGACTATGTTACCTTTTAAACCGTTAATATACCGCGGCACTTAAACATTCATCAGGGGGAAGATCCGACCTAAGTCAATCTCGAAAGTGCATCATTTTGATAAACAAGGGAGCATTATATTCACATAATTCCTTTACTTGATCTATTCGAAAACTTGATAAATAATATACTATAATTATTTTCATACGAGATTTGCATTACCATTAAAGGCAAGATGCATAGAACTGTTTCAGTTCGATCACAATTACATTTCTAAGCTTTAAGTATCTACAATACATATTACGTTGTTGCTGATGATGAAACTGGACCATTGATCCTGTTCTCGAATATTGTGACAGATGGCAGGCATGACATCTTTCGTGCCAGGGATAAAGAATATAAGTCAAAGTAGCTGCATTTCAGGACATAAGTTTGAAGTTTTAAAAATAGAGACGGTGTTAATTGCAGGGTGTTTGATATGAATAGGTCTACATCAACATATTTCAGAAAATTGTATTTTCCTTTTTTAAGAATGGTTTCCTTCTGCTAGCTGTCGAAAATTAAATAAGTAACTTGTACTATGAGGGCCCGATATAACACGACTTACTCACTGGCACGAAATATATAATATGTTCATCATGAGTGTTCGCGACTAGTTCAACAGATGACAATTCATGGAGTAGGGTTCTGGTTTGGAGGTTTTAACCTCAAAGCAAGACACATTAAAACCCATGTGTATTATCTAATAGTTCAACAAATGGCACGCACGGACGAGGCCTGTATACGATTTTTTTTTCTATTCGTTTTACGTCGCGCCGACACAGATAAGTCTTATGGCGACGATGGGATAGGAGAGGTCTAGGAGTGGGAAGGAAACGGCCGTGACCTTAATTAAGGTACAGCCCCATCATTTGCCTGGTGTGAAAATGGGAAACCACGGAAAACCATCTTCAGGGCTGCCGACAGTGGGATTCGAACCCACTATCTCCCGATTACTGGATACTGGCCGCACTTAAGCGACTGCAGCTATCGAGCTCGGTACGTTTTTTACAACTGGCTTCACGTCGCACCGACACAAATATGTCTTATGGCGACGATGGGATATTAAAAGCCTAGGAGTGGGAAGGAAGCGGCCGTGGCCTTAATTATGGTACAGCTCCAGCATTTGCCTGGTGTGAAAATTGGAAAACACGGAAAAGCATCTTCAGGGCTGCCGACAGTGGTAGAAGATGTTAACGTCAAAGCAAGACACATTAAAACACGGGAAATGAACTCAAGCAATCCGTCGGTGTTAGTGATTCGAAATCAATATCACTTTCAAAACTCGCGCTTACCATTTTGGATTGCTGGGATTGATGCTTTCAGTGCTTGAAGATTGCTCCGTGTAACATGTTAATCGATATCGGATATAGTTAGTTGGAAATCGATAGTTGGAATAAGAACAGTACTTTAATGAATGGCAGTAGGCCTACATTAATGTTACAGTAACGTCACATGTATGTATATAGTATGGTTGAATAGAAAAGAATTGTAACATCATTCAGATGATGGCTAATTTAAATCGTAAAATCTTCCATATATCAGTAACAATTATAAATGCTATTCTAAAGCTTATCCCTTAAATTATTACATTCAGATAATAATTTGTGTTGAAGTCCACAAATTTAAACTAAACGCCGAATAAATTAATTTCTCAGAAAACCAGATATCTTAAAACGTAACTAACATTGTATTACAAACCAAGGCAATTGTTACTTATAAAACATCAGCTAACATAATACATTAACTCTTTTTTCAACTCCGATACATAAATTCTTACCAAAGTTGTTACAAACTCGGATATACAAGGTAAAATACTGATCTACTTATTATTTCAGTTTCTCTCACAACAAGAATTGACTGTAAATAAATTTACTCTATTTCTAAACTAGAACACTAAGGCCTCTCTAGGTCTGATGGCGAGACATTTTAAAGATAACAGCTATAGTTGCACTAATACGTTCACTTTCTGGGAGTTTATCCGGCACCGCAGACACTGCAGTAGTGAGTACGAAACCCTTCCACATGTTCTGGGCACGTATAGGAGAGGCTGAGAAACAGGCGACGTCACACCATCCGCGAGATGATAGCCATCGCTCTTCGAGCCGCACGAGTACAAGTTTTCGAGACGCTATATTTGTGCAGCCCCCATGGTTATTTCTTCACTTGGTAGGATGTGACTACTGCTACTAACAATATTTAATACTACTAAAATTACTGTAGGTTTCGAGAGACACCGGAGAGCTGGAATATTTCCCTTTTGGGCCTTTCACATTTCATCATCTGTAGATAATTTAGGAACAAGATTTCCATTTGAACACAGAAATAACTATCCAGTACACAATTTAGCGCCGAAATTACGAATATTGAGAGCCTATACTACTTCTCCAACGACCTACATGACGTAGAAAGGCATAAATTTGTTGCAACTATTTAGCTCATACTCATAGCTCCAACAACCAATCCGGTATAAGAAGATCAAGGAACTAAAAAAATAAATAGCCATCACCGCAATTGTCCAGTTTTCGTGTTATCACCTGCAATTTATCCTACGTGTACTTGTTTTTATGTAAATTCATCACGACAGCGCACTAATACATTTTCACATACCACAGACAATCAACCAAAAACACGTGGATTAAAAACCACAACCAGCCAACCTTTTCTGTGCTTTCTCATTTTACAGTTCGAAGAAAATGCCAGAATGTTGCCTTACCTCTCCTGGAGAGCACAGCCGCGGCGTTCCTGCTTCCTTCCTACTTTGTTCGTTAGTTATAAATGCATTTCAAACGGAAATGAGGAAAACTAAGCATTTTGGGCGTTTGATTATTGAACATCTTTATAGTTTTGCCTAGAATCTTTGGGATATTGCATGTGTCTTTTAAGTCATTTAGGGCATTATTTCACACATTTTTACGTTTTATTTCGTGTTTTTATGTCTTAACGAGAAAATTAGTCATTTCGAGGCATGGGCCCCTTTTTAAATAGGCGAGTTTCTTTGCTTGATTCTGTTGGTAAGAAGGCTAAACCATATTCATAATATTCCAAGAAACAAAGTTAAGATTCTGCCTAGTACTTATCAACAATGGTGTTTTTAGGACCTATATCAGAGACACTTTACTTTTTGTTAGTGGTTTACCATCGCACTAAAACATCGAAAGTTTTTGACGACGGGAGGATGGGAAAGGGGTAGAGGAATAGGAAGGTAGCGGCCGTGGCCTTAATTAATGTACATCCCCAGCCTTTTCCATGGAGTGAAAATGGTAAACAACGGAAAACCATCATCACGGCTGCCGACGGTGGAATTCGAACCCACCATCTCCCGAATGCAAGCTCCCGGCTGTCAGACCCTAACCGCATGGCCAACTCGCTCGGTAAAACGCTCCTTGACAGTGAATTAGACAAAGTGAATATGAAATTAGGAAAGGAAGTATCAAATGAGACTGATGGTGGTTTAACAAGAAAATAAGGTTTGATGCACCTATTATAATTGGCGATGTTCTTTCAAGTGAAATAGTTTTTCTTCCAAGGGATTTACATGTTAGTGACTGTTTTCCTGTCGTATGTTCCTCTAGTATCCTTAGAAGTGGAATGAAATGCTCAAAGATTTATTAAATCTATTGCGCTCAGCACTGGTAAAATGAACATCTGTTATGTATTTGCAAAGGGCTTTCTTTTAATTTATAGGTCATTTTCTGGAATATTTAGAGTATTAATTCGTCTGAGTAGAGCATTTTATTGCATTTTAATGAGCACTAAACTCCTAGTAATAATAATGTGTATCCATCATCCGAAGGATAAAGAACAAATAGCCTAACTCAGAATATGTATAGTACGCTACGCTAGGGACAAACTACGCAACACGGGCGTGTATAAGCTCCCCTGATCAGCTTCTCCTGTTAGAGCCTGTAGCCATGTTGTTAAGGATCATAGAAATTAGTTACCAATAAATAACTTATATTAATATGCGGCAACACCTAAGAATAAACTCATTTACAAAAAGCTCAACATAATTATAAACCAAATAACGTTAACTATGTCGTTTATTAAACGGCCAAGACATAACCAGCTAGATTGTTATTATCAGCCTCATATGCCTGTGAGTGCAATACATTTTCTTACGACCTCTGTTATCGAGACACTCAAGTATTGGATCAAGAATGGAGATGTACACACTTAAACTATAGCCACAGTATTATCCCCAACGTTTCTTCAGTGAGTGTTCCGAATTCCACGAGAATAATCCGTATTGAAAGTATTAGCTTTTAGCTCTCGTAGATCCTGTCATATTTTCTGAAAACTCAAATGTTTCCTTTTCTCCTTCGCGTGATTCCGTAGACGACCATTATTTTCTGACTGATTAATACAAAGTACCAAGGCGTCAAGAATGAATCAACAGAAGTGTAGCATTCACTGCCTGATTGGATTATATTCATGCATGCATGAGTGGAGGAACACTCCAGTCACGGATAGCCACCAACTAGGGAGAGAGAATTCATTATCGAATGACTGAATGAACTCAATGCTCTCAGCCTACATCTACGGAACTCCAGGAGATAAGATGAGAACATTCCATGTGGATGAATGCGTGACTGACTGACTGAACTGAACTGAATTTATGCATGCATGAAAATAGGCCTCACTTCCACTCACGGATAACCACCTACTATGGGTAATATGAGAGCTCTTATTATTGAATGAAAGAATGAATGTTCTCAGCATACAGCTACGGAACTCCAGCAGCTGAGGAAGCAACATTTACTCTATTGTAACCTAAGCAAGTTCACATGCAGTTAACACATAGTTACCTTGATGGAAACAACAATGACAACAATAATACTAACAGTTGAGTTTGTGCTTGCTTTCTTTGATTCTCTTTCACCACATATTTTTACTATCTCGAAACAGTTTGCTGTCTTACCCAGTGCGATCCATTCTTTGTTTAACAATTTTATAATTGTATAAAATTATTTCTCTTTCTATTTTTGCTTTACAATCATTACCGAGGTATTTGATCCTAAGTGATCCAGTTTCCCTACATACTCTTAACACATGTGCCTCCTCCATTAATTATCCACATAACAAACAGCAATTTTCTTAGTTTTTCTCTTAGACCCTTATTCTTAAAAATACCCATTAGCCACCACAATAGTCTATACCTCACATTTTTCTATTCGCAAGTATTTCGTTCTTTATGGACAGTATTTTGCTAATTTCACAGAATTCCCTTTATGTTCTTTTGGTTCTACATTCTGATATAATCATCTGTTTCTGAATGTCTTTCATTATAATAGTTACTTTCTTACTCAATTTCTTTTCTTCGTTCTGGAACTTTTTAGCTCAGGCGTCTCCCATTACTTTTCTATCTAGCATCCTTTTCACCTTGGTTATCCCATACTCACCGTGTAAATGTTTCATCTGGTGTTGGTATGCTAAATTTACTATTTCCCTCCTGTTTCCCTTCTTAACCAATATTTTGTTACTTTGTTAGCTATATCTGCTTGAATACTTATATCTTCATACAGACTTCTGATTCCACTTTTAGCTGTACATTCTGATAGTAAGTTCTGCAAAATAATTATGGGGCTATCTATTACCTCTTGTTCTTTGCTACCTTCTTCAATCCACATTTCTGCTTTGTACAATGCTCTGGCTTTTACAAGTGAATTTAGAACATTTTTCTGCAATTTAGATTCAATATTTGGCATCTTCCTCTCGAAATATCTCGTGCTACATAAAGCTACATTTCCTTTCATTTTTTCACGCCTTATTTGTTCTTTCCACCTACCACTAGAAGTTAGTATTATTCTTAAATATTCTATCTTATTGAATACCTCCAACTCTACACCTTCAAACCACCGTTTTCCTTTTCTCTTTAGTTTATTTCCCTTTTTATGTACCATAACTTTCGTTTTAATTATAATTTTTAAATTCTATTTTGTACAATATTCCGCAGCTTTTTTATGCTTCTTTGCATACCAGCTTATGTTTAAGACAACAGAAGCATGTCGTCTGCGAAGACTAGGCCAGGAATTTCTTTATTGTAAAGACATGGACTTGCCATGTTCTCATTTTCTTTAGTGATTGTCAGTACATTTCTCCTCACATTGACACTCTTTCACTAACATAAAATACCCTGATTGTTAACGGAGATTCACAGATCGATGTAATCAAGTGATTTCAACACTCACTCATAACTACGTTCCAATTTTCACTTCGGAGGACAGGTGTGTGGACTAAGTTCACTATACAATCCACAGCAATATAATTATGCTCGTAGTAAAATAAGAACAATACACTGATCAACTCCATGTATCATTAACTTTTAGAAAAGTACCATACTAAGAGAGCATTTTTAAGCAAGTACATTTGCAGATCCTAATGCTGGGTTTCAAAAAAAAGTTAGATCATTCGCGGTGTTTAAAACGACGGCGTTTCCTGAAATCTCCAACTTGCGTCCAGGATGTGGGCTTTGAACACGTGGAGCCAATAGTAAGGCAGAGTGATACACAAAGGTCCCTCTGTACGGGTCCAGCACAAGCAGGCCTCTTCAAGACAGGCATGACGCCTTGTTGTTTTTGTAAGTAACCCGCAGAGGGCGCTGCCCGCACCATCTCACCATTGTTATGGTTGAGATCACTGAAGGAACCGTCATGAATTTGTTTGATAATGCATCTGAAGAATTAGGTATTATTGTCTCACACAGACTCCCTTTACAGGAAAAATAAGTTCGGGCAGTTTAAAAGTTTGTCATGATATAAATATGGAGCTGTGAACGATAATGGGTTGTTCAAATACTTCTCGGCCAAACCGCATATTCCATTTTGGTTGAGCAACCTCAACCTCACGATCGTAAGTCGTGTCCAATTTCTCACTTTTATTGACCGGTATGAAAGCCACATCCTACTTCCTGGGAAGTTAGCGACAATGTCACGAGAGAACTGGATATTTATCTTTAGCAACAATAATTAATTAAAGGCTCCACGTAGCAGTTGCGTAACGTTATTTTCAGAGGTGCTGAGATATCAATCAATCTTAACTGTCAGAAGATATGATAACACATGACTGACAAACCACTCAGTTTAACAATAAAACTGAAAACCTGAGATCATGAATATTTCACCGAGCCTAAAGATCTGGACATTTAATTGCCTTTCATATTTAAACAGACCCTGTCAAGTGAGCCGAGCTAAACGGCTAAGTAAGTCACCACGCTCGTCGCGTGAATTTCCAATATTTGCTAGTTACAGCCTAGGGCTGGGGAACAGTCGTCTTCGTATGCCAAGGTTATTCATGAGCTCTATGTACTATAACCATTTTGTGTTTAAAAAGTAAAAGTAATTAACACTAAATTTTATAAATGAATCAATTTTTAGACGACAAAAAGCAAAAATACGATTTAGTCAAACGTTTCAAATGTTACTTTACTGAAACTTAACCAGATACGACCGTATCGCTTCGATTTGGCAAAAATAAACAATTTCAAACGGAGAGGGGTGATATTAAATTGATATCCTTACTAAACGTTATGTTGCTCCTCAATAATATTATCAAATCTTGAGCCTGAAACGTATTTGAGATTTCGACACTACGTTATCTTTTTTAAAAATTACACCACGGGACTAATTAACAGATGCTCTCATAACATAAAATTGCCTGGAAGTCTTATAACGAGCTTTTTACGGCGGCCATCTTAAGATAACTATGATTTCACGTGAGGATTTGTCATACTTCTGTGACAGTAGGTCTTCAGGTCTCAGGGTACCATCTCCAGACCTAGACTCAAGCAGTTACACAATCACTATGTATACGCTGAAATAATGAATGGTGTTTCAGTTTCTTTTGGTCCCACAAGTAAAACCACAAATGTAAGTTATATGATTCACTCCTTATACTGTATATGAAGGTGGAATTGTTAAATAACATTTAAGAACAAATTCTATTGGGCAAAATATGTCAGTACAAAATTCATAAAACTAGCCTATCAAAATATGCACTGTAGAAGTGGAAAGCAAGGTATCTCGCGCGCTATTAGAATACGTAGCTGATATTTAAATTTCCTTAAGTTCAAAGTACAAACAATAGAATTTCGAGTTATCGGTTATCCAAGATGAATAAAAGGAGTAAAATTCACAAAAGTTGTGAAAGAGACGCACGTATACCACCAAAGTTGCATTGATTCTAACCTTTCGAAAACTTTTGAATCAAGTAGACTAGAAAACTAATGAAAAGTAAATAAACAAAGAAGTAAAGAAATTTGCACCTTCAATAGGGGTTTTAAATGATCATATTGACCCTTTTTTGATAATATACACGTGCCATATGCAATTATATATTTCATATTCGTTGATGATGTTGGGCAAATTAACTGGATTTCTTCATGATTGTCCACTTGCAGCTACGTGTGTGCTATTAGCATTGTTAATTAATTAAATATAATCTTAAATAAATAAATAAATACTGCATGTATATTTAAAGAATGGATGGGAATTGCCTTATAAATGTAAAGAGTTGAAATGATAAATTCGTTCTTAATCGACTAGTAGAAAACAGTTTCCTTGGCCAGCAAAGAGCGAGGATCCCTGGGCTTCAAACAGGTCGTGTCCAGAGAAGAAAGAAAGAAAGAAAGAAAGAAAGAAAGAAAAAAAGAAAAAAGAAAGAAAGAAGAGGTAAAAGTGAAACCCATTTCAGTAACCTTTAAATATTGTGATCATACGCGTTTGGAACTGTATTTTTACGTAGAAATTGAACGTCATTGCTGTAACCTTCCACTTCAAAAGCACCATATTTACAGACTGGCATTCAAGCAGCGATCGCTCTGGTATTTCATCACATCTTTCTGTCCATCAGTTAGCTCTTAATGGGCACATGGACTGTTTTTCATAAAAATAAAAATAAAAATAAAATAATCATAATAATATGTTTACGTTCCACTAACTACTTTTGACGGTTTTCGGAGTTCTTTTAGGTGCCAGTAAATTACCGGCACGAGGCTGACGTATCTGAGCACCTTCAAATACACAGGAATGGGCCAGGATCGAACTTTCTAGTTGGAATCAGAAGACCAGCGCCTCAACCGTCTGAGCCACTCAGTCCGGCGATTGTCTTTCCTAGTGGTTTAACGTCGTAATAACACATCGAAGGTCTTCGGCGACGTAAATGTGGGAAAATACTAGGATTGGGAAGGTAGCGGCCGTAGCCTTAATTCATATTTGCCTGATGTGAAAATGGGAAACCACGGAAAACCATTTTCAAATGTCAAACCGTTTGAGACTGTCATACAGAGCTCCAGGAAAATGCAAGGCCCCAATACTTCTTACAATTAAGTACGTTATAGTTCTTTACGTTACAAGGGCTGAAAGCGATAGTTTTTCGTTGTGGAAATTAGAGCCGAATACGAGAAATACGTTTTGTGTAAAGTACAATACTGTATTTCATACCATGTTGAATTCCTTTATTTGTACTTAAATAATAATAAGGACTCACCCTTGTAACAGTCGAGCTCATCCATGAAATTATCAATATAATTCAAGAATCAGTCAAAATAGATATATTGACTAGCCCACATGACGTAGTGCAGTCAAATGGTATCTTAAGCAACAGTTTTATATGCATTGAAAACTGTTTCTGATGGTATGTTTTATGCTAGTAGTAGTTTAGTGCCGTAAGCAATTACAGTATCGTATAGTTCCACTTTTACACATTATTTTGAAGAAAATAGACATATGAAATTTGACATACTATATTCGTGCTTACTGTGGAGATATTTGCTCCAATATTTTGCTTTTAGCACTTCCAGAGCTCGAAGGGTTTAATTGGTGGCTGTAATGCCTTGAAGTCCACTCTGCAGGTGGGAACAATTACATTATTAATTGTAACTGAAATACGACAAATTGCCTCATGTTATCTATAGACCACTGACATAATATTGTTCAATTAGACACCTCCATAGCCCTGTGCGTTTCACGACTGGACACTACGCTATAACAGACATCTCTCAGAAATCCTAGAGGAAATTTTATCATAAGTTTCCTCAAATTTACTGCAGGAAAGTTAAATTAGAAACTTACAAATGTGTAGCCTATCAAGTAGCAGTATGTATAAAGCGCGGCCGAATTAAACACATAGACACATTCTATTTAATAGTGTATACAGTAATACCAATCATCATCATCATCGGAAAACCAATCTCTATTATTATTATTATTATTATTATTATTATTATTATTATTATTATTATTATTATTACTCTTTGATAAATGCAGTGTTTACTTCAATACAAACTTTTAATAAGTGAATCCTGAGTTAACTTGTACCTCCATGGGACGTCAACTTTGAACTGTTAGCTGTGAAGGTTTTGTAATATTCAACATCTCCCTTTGATTGAGATATTACAGAAGCTTTCCAACGTGACGTGTAGGAAGCAGAACTCCGCGGGAAGGAGAACACCGCCTGCAGGGAATGGGATTGAAAGCAAACACACCGCAGTAAAAGGGCAGAAAAGGCAAACAGTTGGAGACAATCGACCATACATCTCCCCCCTTCCACACTTCGGTGAGCCTTCAGAAATACACAGCAAATTTCCACCAACAATTCATAACAGCAACACTCATTAACGCCGCATATTCCGTACAATGAGCTCGTAAGGTTTAAGGTGTTTATAACCGCAAAGTCAGCTTTGGGTTTCATTTGTTTTTCTGGGGCAGGGGTATTGTGTCGATCATCTGGTAGAAATTATTCAACCATGTTCCGTTTTATGCCGGCCCCGCGGAGTAGGGGTTACGTGCTTGCCTCTTACCCGGAGGCCCCGGGCTCGATTCCCGGCCAGGTCAGGGATTTTTACCTGAATCTGAGGGGTGGTTCGAGGTTCACTCAGCCTACGTGACTACAATTGAGGAGCTATCTGACTGTGAGCTGGCGGCCCCGGTCTAGAGAGCTAAGAATAACGGCAGTGAGGAATCAACGTGCTGATCACACGACACCTCGTAATCTGAAGGCTTTCGGGCTGAGCAGCAGTCGCTTGGTACGCCAAGACCCTTTGGGGCTGTTGCGCCATGGAGTTTGGTTTGGTTTTATATTCGTCGTTTCGTTCTGTAAGTTACACTATTTGCAATCCCACATCTTCCTGTTGCAATACAGTTTTTTGATCAAAATTGTTCAGGCAGATCAAGAAGACGTGTAAATAACACAGTTAAAATTCATATATATAAACAGTATGCCAAACCTCGATACAAGATTTTCTTGTCTAACAATTTTTGCAAGAGTTTCTGAAATGTGTGAGCCATGTGCGCGGCGAACATTCGGCTTTTTTTTTTAGTGTTCCTACTTAGTGTAATACTGGAAGAACTTCTTCTTCTTTGACGATCAGTCACCCTTGTTGAACTCCCATGGTAGGTTGTTAAAACACTTTCCACCTTTCGTTACACTTTCGATCCCCGACTGTGGCTTTCTTTATATTTCCTGTTCTGATAGTCCTATTCTGGAGGTAAGTATACTTTTCTTCATCCAATGACATGGTGAAATCATTCATTCATTCATTCATTCATTCATTCATTCATTCATTCATTCATTCATTATCATCCTCCAACACTGTAGATTTGTTGTAGTGTTGAACAAGTTCATTGCTGCAATCAGCAATTTATATTAGATAATATTTAACCAGAATTTATGTCTATCAGGATATATTTAACAATCGGATATAAATGTTACAAGGCATCTTTTTCTAGTGCCATTAAAAGAACCGCTCTCCGATGTTTTGCATTAAAAGACAAAATAATCTCCTCCAATTTTCCGTGTCTGGTTGAATAAGACAAATTTTAATTGATTTATTTTAATAATATATTCACGTTATACCATAGGTTTATTCCTGCTGTTTCATTTAAATTTATCTCAAATGAATGTATTCATCTGTCAACAATTAGTGAACATTTGTTTGATTTCAAGTTGTACTTTTCAGTATCGATCTGTTAACAATGAGAATATGAATCAAATTTTCCAATCTATCCAACTCCTTTATGATACACCAGGCTGCTGAACTTTGCCAGGTGATTAACTAAATGATGATAATACAATAAAAATGACATGAGTAAGGTAAATAGGTTACTATCCTTCAAACAGTTCAATTCTACAATCAAAGTGTTGTCCATAAGAAGCGCTCCTCAGAAGCTAACGAACACTACATTTTAGGGTGATACCCCCTTCAGTGGTTGAGGGAAGGCCGTGTGTAGAATCCTCTTCGGAGATCACCACTCGACATGGCTGTGTATTTAGGCGCGGCGGGCGGAGAGCAGCTGGAAGCTGTTAGATCGCGGCTTGTTTGACTGACAGCAAGAGGGTGGCAGCCGACAGGAAGGCTCTCCGTACCACACTCTCAACTATTTCGCTTCAACTAAACCACACAAAATGCTGCTTTTCGATATATTCGCCTTCATACATTCGCGATAGAACCTATTTTGGGAAATAAATGAGACATTTTACCACAAAAATGAGCTGGAGAATCTTTTGAAAAAATGAAAAAATAGAGGAATAATATACAGTTGAGGACAGAAGAACAATCTACTTATAAATGTACAATAAACACACATATCACCAATTAAATCAGCAAAAGCTATAGTATGGTGACGATAAGTTGATACGGACAGGCTATCATACCGTATTTAAAATACTGGATATATATTTTAGGTGCATATACCGGCTGTATATTTTCGAAATACATAGAATTTGCTACAAGTCTTTAAATATTCCGTGCATCAATGGAAAGTTTATTTCAAAACCTAGTAATGAGGGAACACAACACGGAAGAGAAATTTTGAATTCGTTTATTGAACGATGTCAAATTTATTTTGGGAAAGACTGTAATATTATGAAATGGCAGACAATCAGGATCAACCAAGCCGAACTCAAGGATATTAAAATTTCAACATTTACACGAGTAAAATAATAATAATAATAATAATAATAATAATAATAATAATAATAATAATAATAATAATAATAATAATAATAATAATAATAATAATAATAATAATAATAATGTTATTTGCCTTACGTTCCACTAACTACTTTCCGGTTTTCGGAGACGCCGAGGTGCCGGAATTTTGTCCCGAAGGAGTTCTTTTACGTGCCAGTAAATCTGCCGACACGAGGCTGGCGTATTTGAGCACCTTCAAATATCACCGGACTGAGCCAGGATCGAACCTGCCATGTTGGAGTCAGAAGGCCAGCGCCTCAACCGTATGGGCCACTCAGCCCGGATAAGTAAAAATCAAACCGAATTATTGATGTATTGACATCTCTAGTGTTACATTGATCAGTGCGAAAGAATATGTCATTTTATGTTATAAATTTGATATTTAACAAAAATTTGTGCCAACGAGCAGCAGTAGACATGTTTCTCGCAAAAGAGTTGCCACAATAATTTCAAATTTCGTATCCTTCTGTGACATGGTATGTTATATTGTATTTTATTATAATTGGGAGCAATTAAATTCAGCTTATTATTTGCATTATTTCTCAGTGTGAAACAAAGAACTCAGCTAAGTAAATTTATAACATACCTACACTCCTTGACAAGAAAAAGTAGAAGCACCCAGAAGGGGAGGACAAAACAAAATTAAACTTGACTTTTTTGCTAGGGGTTTACGTCGTACAGACACAGATAGGTCTTATGGCGACGTTGGGATAGGAAAGGTCTAGGAGTTGGAATGAAGCGGCCGTGGCCTTAATTAAGGTACAGCCCCAGCATTTGCCTGGTGTGAAAATGGGAAACCACGGAAAACCATCTCCAGGGCTGCCGACCGTGGGATTCGAACCCACTATCTCCCGGATGCAAGCCCACAGCCGCGCGCCTCTACCCGCACGGCCAACTCGCCCGGTAAACGTGACTTGTTGAGAGAGTATGTGATGTTATTTCAGGGATTACAAAGTCGAGTCAAATTTATAAAGAACTGGCCCACTTATCAGTATGACGTTGCACCCCCTCTGGCCTCGATACATGTACTGATTCGTTGAAAGGGTGTCATAAATCAGTTGTATTCTATCCTGCGGAAAGCACAATTGCTGTAACATGGTCCTTGATATCCTGGATACTGACACTGGAACGGAGTTGACGTCCGAACTGATCCCATAGATGTTATATCGAGAACAGGTCTGAGGATCTAGCTGGCCACGGGAGTACCTCACCATCACGCAAAGAGTTTATAGAGACACGTGCCGTGTGTGGCCGAGCATTGTCGTGTTGAAAACAGGCACCAAGATACCGTCGCATGACAAGTCACACATGAGGTTGCATGACAAGTCTCACACGAGGTCGCATGAGAAGTCTCACACGAGGTCGCATGAGAAGTCTCACACGAGGTCGCAGGATGTCCGTGACGTGCCGTTGTGCCGTCAGAGTTCCCTCGATCACTACCAGCCGTGACCTGAAGTCACACCCGATGGCTGCCCACACCACGACGCCAGGAGTAACACAGCTGTGGCTCTCAAAAACATTCGAAGAATGTGACCTCTCTCCAGGTCTCCGCCATACTCGCAGACGATGGTTATCCAGGGTAGTGCAAATCCGCGATTCATCGCTGAACACAATGCAGGAGTCCATGCTTCCCGATCACGGAACCACTCCAAACGCAACGGCAGTCTACGCTTGGGACGGTAATTGCTTAGTGCGACTGCTGCTAGCCTCTGACCAATGATGCGGGATAACACACAATGTTGCACTCTGGTGACCGTTCTACCTATCACAAAGAATTGCCACGTAATTACGCAAATATGATGAATTTTTATTACTAGCAGACAATGTGTACTGTACATTGTTTTGTATTTGGTGTATCTCATATTCTTCACGTGATTCGTTCTAGGGAAGTAGAGACCCTAATATGGATACATTTTGAAGCTATTTCGTTACTGAAGAAGTAGTACATTCTGATACAGTTCTTGAGGTCTTAACTTGTGGTATTTAATATATTTCTATTTTGGAAATCATTTTTGTCATAATAATTTTGCTTCAAGATATAGCATGACAAGTAAAACAACACAAAAATAACACAGTTACCTCACTGAAAGTAATTCAATTCATAACAAGTTTGAACGCTTGTAACGTTTGAAAACTAAAAGAATACTGAAAACGCTCGATGTGTTGGAAACTTAAAATAAGATTGAAGTAGGTCTCTACCGTACACTGATGTTCATAAAAACAGAACACCTTGAAAGACAGGGCATGCTCATTAGTATGTTCTGCAGAAACTATTAGCATTTCAGTCCGTGTCTTGTTGCCTAGTAGGCACTGGGTCCTCCATGGGCACTGAAAACTTGTTCCATGCGTGTTGGCATCGACGCGTATAAGGCGCCAATGACGTTCTGGAGTTTAGCCATCCATGCTGCATTCACCTCGTTCCACAGTTCATCTTTGGTTGTTGGCATTGGGTCACAGCGCCGCATCCGTCGTTTCACTATATCCCACACCTTTTCGATTGGCTACAAGTCCTGTGATCGGGCGGGCCAGGGCAACATTGTGACATCCTGTGACAACAAGAAGGCACGTTTTCGTGCAGCAACATGTGGTCGCGCATTGTCCTGCTGAAATATGGGGTGTGGGGTGTTTTGCAGAAAGGGTATGGCTACGGGTCGCAGGATGCCATTCACGTAGGTCAAAATGGTCATAGTGCCCTGAATACGCACCAACTGTGATTTGTGGTTGTACCCAATAGCACCCCACACCATAAGGCCTAGAGTTGGCGCTGTAAGTCTTGTGCGAATGCAGTCAATGTGATGTCTCTCCCCCTGTCTGCGGCGAACAAAAATGCGGCCATCATTTTCAAACAAACAGAACCTTTATTCGTCCGAAAACACTATTTGCTGCCATTCCTGTCCCCAGTGGCGTCGTTCCATACACCATTGCAGTCTAGCATGTTTATGCACATTAGTCAAAGGTAGGCGGAGAAGTGGACTATGCGCCGGTAACCCGTAACAAACGGGACGGACCGTCACTGCTGATAGTGTACGATGTATTACACTGTTCCACTGTTACGCCAGAGCCGAGGAGGACGCAGATCTGTCCTCTAATGTCATTCGGATGAGGTGCCTATCTTCTCGGGGGGGATGGTCTGGGTGGTGCGACCAGACCCATCCCGTCGTGTTCGTCGGCCTTCTGTGAACCATTTTGTACACACCCGTTGCACTGCCGACACACTTCGTCACACACAAGCAGTAATTTCTCGGATGGATACATCAGCTTCTTTCAAACACACTCATTTGACGGTACGGTTCTCGCATACGTCTGCAAGGCATCCTGCACGTCTGTTCAAGTCACACTGATCTATTACTTTTGTTTTATAGCGACAACGAGAGCCGCAAGCTCATTTTATCAGTCGGAGGTGGTGCGCCGAAATATCGATGTGGACTTTGAACCTGAGGGCCTACATGGTTCAAATGCTAACATAACATAACATAACATACTAATGTACATGTCATGTGAATATGAACTTCCTATCTCTAGTCTTCAAGGTGTTCTGGTTCTTATGAACATGAGTGTATTTATAAATGACTGATTTTTATGAATACCGACTGCATTACGGATCATGGAGAATATCGAATGGTAATAAAGTACAAAACTGATAGTACACATACTATTTCGTTCATGCAATATCTAATTAGTGACAGCAAACCAGCGACGGCAGCTTCAGGTGAAGTCATGTAACTGATAGTAATACAAGGGATCTCGAACGGAGCATTAGACAGTGGTATTGCATGACAACATATCACTTTATCTAATACACACAATCAATTATGGATACAATAGCCTTCAAGACAACAAAGCTACATTATCCTATTTCTCAATGCTGTCTGACAGGCTGTCGGACATGTGTATGCGTGAAAAGCGCCTTTGAGCTAGGTAACCCAACAGCTAGCTGACTACCATGCGCTGCATAACCTCCAGGGGCATACATATACTGACTCGGCAATACCTAGTAATATAATATTATTTGTGATTGAGGAGGAGTTATTGATGTATGACCTTCATTTTGAATTACTAGTAGAAACACCCCTCGAAGATTCTGTATTGATTATCATTCAAGATAGATTACAGACAATGGGTGAAGAGTCAATAGAATCGGTTTTTAATTTGTAGCGGCGGAGTGTGTGGAGAACGGACATCTTCAAGTCCATCATTGCTTTGGGCTACACAATAAGACAAACAATTTTTATAACATGAGACCTGCTGTAATTAATAATCAAATTTTGAGTTTATTTTGTAATTAATGACTGTAAATATCAGAACAGTCTCTCTCAGTAGATCAGAAGTGTCGGTCCAAGATTGAGTTAGCCGATTTCCGCAGGAAGGAAGAAACCCTCAGACCCATTGTTGTTGACACATTGTAGGCATTTGGTGGTGACCCAACGTTCGCTCGGTAACATTAACTGTGCAATTTTCGAACCCGTAAACTCAAGTTATCTTTTCACATTCGGAAAATCTAAATTGGTAGACACATTGTGTAAATTGTACCACTTCAGGCAGTCTACCAATCGGCAGTCTGGACGCGTACCACGTAGCCAACTCGCTCGGTGCCGTGTGTAAGTATTTTATCAGTGGTCTGTTGCTAAAGTTGCTGTTGTTCACGTCGTTGTATCATTTTAGATTTAGAATTTCCTTTAGCCACGAAATCAAAACATTTTCGTGTACAGTCATCGACTGTTAACCTGTACTGTTGTATCCTTCGTAACAGCGAGTCAGATTGTAATTACTTGAACACAGGATTGGGATGAGTGAAGTGAGGCTAAGAAACGAGGCACTTATTTTCATCACTTACCTGAAATGAGTACTGTACTGCAGCCACATGGTTCTAAATACGACGTCCTTGGCGACAGGACTGAGATTCGAACACTTCAACGTCGACATTAAGTTGGGTACTTTTAATAAAGGAAGCAGGAATAACTCAATTATCATGACGTGACGTGAATATTATTACTGGTATCACACTTTGCGCTCGGCTAAGGTAGGAAGTATACATTGTTCCTATTCAATGTTGTATCAGCCAGCTTTGGTGCTAAGTATGTGTCCATGATTCACATCATGCCCAATGCTTTATGGCGATTTAGTAATTTATATCATTACTTATCTGTCCTGCCAGCGGATTCATATTGCATTCTTCTGTTCACTATTTGTATATTACATGTTCGTGTTGTGTGTAGAACATTGTATTGTGATATTATTATCCGTCTGTTACTTTTTTCCGGTTAATGTTGCAACATTAATTTACCACTGAAGGAATTGAAAAGGTATCAGTATTTCCTATCACACAAATTCTACATTTTTTTCACAAGTTGCTTTAACGTCGCACCGAAACCATGTTTGTGTTATAATGGCAGCGTCCCTCGATAGCGACGATAAAGGGCAAATTTTCACATATCAGATGAAAAGGATATCCTTATTATATAAAGCCACAAGGGTAAGTGACTCACTGACATTAATGTTTACCCACTTCCAGATGAGATAGAATCTGATAGCTGTTAGGCTGTAACCCAAAGATAAATTCCAGTAAGTTCAAATTTTTAATTTTTACCACCCCCAAACAAAATGGGGGACGCAATTTTCGGGTGCGACAGAAAATTGAAATTTGGCGAAATTGTAGCTGTTACCCTGTAACCGACGGAGAAATTATAAAAACTTCCAGTGTTTAACTTTTTACCTCCCAAAAATATCGAAATATTGAGGTAATCATGCCGGTGAAGACCTTCCTTTCGACGTAGTTTGTGCCTAAACTGTAATTCCTACCAAGAAATGGAGAGCTTTGGTCCTTTTGGGATGAAGAGATCTACAACTTTGGCATTGTGACTTTTGTTGTATCTCCACTCCATCTACCTTAGATCGAACTTCATTTTCCGATTTTCGATCAATTTTGTTTCTTTTCCATATATTATTTCACTTCTTGAAACACTTAAAAGGCAGGTAGGATCACGAAATTCTGCAAGCCCCTTGCCACGTCAATTGGTCATACGCAAACAGTCTCATTATTCCTGCCACCATGAAGCTATGGGAAAACGGAAGGGATATGTGGAAACACTACTCAAATTTAAGCCTTATCTATGCTTCTAAGGCAATCTAAGGTAAAGCCGACGGTGGTACGACAAAACGTCAAAGAACCAAAATTACAGATCGTTTTGTGGTCGAAACTCTTGCCAACATTCAAGACTGTAGCTGTCTGGTAAGTTGGCGAAATAATTTCTCAACTTGCGACAAACGTACGAAATTTGACACAGATCGAAACATTTACCTGTATCTATGCCATAAATAGCCGAGATACGATGAAATGTCATAGGACCAAAAATGTAGGCTGCTAAGGGGACCGTCTGATACCGCAATCCGTTTGTAGATGCAACCAGCCGTTTCCAAATGAAGTTCTGCACTTATAAAGGTGCACATCTTCAACGCTTATCTATATTACATAAAACCGTACGGCTGACGGACTGACATTAAAGGTTGGCCACTTCCAGATCAGGTAGAAACTTGAAATTTGTCAATGTGATACCTATTAGCCTTTAACCTATGGAAAAGTTCCAAAAGTTCCATTTTTGGTTATTTTTACTTCCCTTCCCCTAAACTAAATGGTGGATGACATATTGCAGTGTGCCAGAAAATTAAAATTGGCACAGTTATAGCTCATGACCTGCAACCGACGGAGAAATTACAAAAAGTGCCAATGTTTAACTTTTTACCTCCAAAAATTATCGAAAAGTGGAGGCAATATTCATGAAGGTGCAGACCATCGTTTCGAGGTTTTTTGTGGCTAAACGGTAAGTCGTATCGCCAAATGGACAGAACATTCGTAAACCATCATGAAGAGATCTACAACTTCGGTCCCGTGACTTTTAGTCGTATCTTGATCCCTTATGCCCGAGACAGAGCTGCATTTTCAGATTTTTCATTTATTTTGTACATTTTCCATAATTAACTTTACTGTTTTTTACGCATTTATAATACCGATAGAAGCATGAAATTCGGCAAGGTCATTGGAACGTCCGTGGGTCATATGTGATCAAAATGAGTGATTCCAGCACCGTGTATGGATGGAAAAATGAAAAGAATATATGGACACGATACTCCTAATATAAGGTTGTAAACCAATCTACGGTGTGCCCGATGCAGACACGACAAAACATCAAGGAACGAAAATGAAGAACGTTTCAACCACGATACACCTACCACGTTTCAAAACTAGAGCTGCCCATCAGACCAGTGAAATAATTTCTCATCTTGTAACAATCGTTCGCAATTTGCACCAGGTCGAATTGTTTACATCTATCTTTGCTATAAATCGTGAATATACTGTAACAGAAAACATTATATGACCAAATATGAACGTGAAAAATGGACCGTCTGGTGCGCTATCCGTTTGTCGTAACGACGTACAGGTTCATCACAGTAATTTTCTGAATTACCACTTCTAATGTAGAGAAATTGGGGGTTTGGGTGCGGAGACCCCAACGAGCGAAGGCGAGTAAATCTATATTATCCCCTGTAGGTGATGCAATGGGTAAACAGCATGTTTATGACGGATCTCATGATAAGAATAGAAATATAATAATATAATAGAATAGAATAGGATATTCCCATCTCCTAGTTCCGGATCGTCTGAAACTAGGGAGAGAGAATTCTTGTATTTCAATTCATTAAATTAGATACATGTATTACTTCTTCCTCTTACAATTATTTAACTATTACTATACTCACAAGCTCTAAACCTGCAGTCGCTTAAGTGCTGCCAATATCCAATTTTCGGGAGATAGTGGATTCGTACTCCACTGCCGGCTGGCCTGAAGATGGTTTTCCGTGCTTTCCCATTTTCACACTAGGAAAATGCTGGGGTTGTACCTTAATTAAGGCCACAGCCGCTTCCTTCCCACTCCTAACCCTTTCCTCTCCCACCATCGCCGTAAGACCTATCTGCGTCAGTGCGACGTAAAGCAACTTGTAAAAATGACTATACTAAATAAAATTTATTTTGTCCCCAACGTCAACAATGTTATATAATTAAGGACAACATGCATCTTCCTCTTCCTTAGCTTATTTAGTGTGCTTACTGTTGTGACACAAGTCTTATGGAGTATCCTACCATTACAACATACATCATGACTGAATTGAATGAGTGGATGACTTCATGAATTTGTAAATGGATTGTTTCATGGTTGAATTGTAATCGTGCATGAATTAATCTCTTCTCACCCTGTCGCGGACAGTCACGAACTGGGAAGAGAGCACCTATTCATGAATGAGTGATTGATTGGGTGCATGAATGCCTTGATGGGACTGAATTGAGCATTCCATTAGAATGAAATAATGAATAGATGAAAGACTTAGAGCACAAATGAATGGACTGGAATCTAAGTCCTCTCTCCCAGTCACGGATTGCCAACAACTGTGAAGAAGGTTTCATGCGTTATGAATTGATGAATGGATGCTTCCAAGATTGAATTTTGTTCATGCCAGAATAAGTGGATGAACACTCTTCTCTCCCGGTCACGGATAGCCACCAGTTGGAGAGAGAGCTCTTTGTATTCCTGCATACATGAGTGGATAAACACTCTTCTCTCCCAGTCACGGATAGCCACCAACTGGGGAGAGAGCTCTTTGTATTCCTGCATACATGAGTGGGTGAACACTCTTCTTTCCCAGTCACGGATAGCCACCAACTGGATAGAGAGCTCTTTGTATTGCTGCATACATGAGTGGATGAACACTCTTCTATCCAAGTCAGGATAGCCACCAACTGGGGAGAGAGCTTCTTGTATCCCTGCATACATGAGTGGATAAACACTCTTCTATCCCAGTCACGGATAGCCACCAAGTGGGGAGAGAGCTCTTTGTATTCCCGCATACGTGATTGGATGAACACTCTTCTCTCACGGTCACGGATAGCCACCAACTGGGGAGAGAGCATTTAGTAGAGGATGAGTGCTTGGTTGTGAACTGATGAAATAACTTGAACACCTCATGATAAACAACATGTTGTGTTCCGTTTCCTTGTGCACCATTAGAGTAATTTGCAGAATGATAGGTTTGTGTCTCTCGTTCGCTAACCAACGAACAACCATGAGTGTACATGAACGATGACAAATATGACGTCACATGACTCTCTTGGCAGCATGTGAGGAAATGCAGGCAGAAAGTAGCATCGTTAGGCCAACCCGCCAACTTAGTGACGCTGGTATTGAGCCAGCCACTCGTGAAAGAACAACAGCTCCTCAGAAAACATTATTTTTTCTATTATTTCGAGTAAAAGCATGAAAGTGTAGCCTACTAGAAAAAAATGTTTAAAACAGTCCGAAGATTTGACAGAATATCAATGGCATATAAAGAACATCACATAACTGTTCTGGTCTTACTGGAAATCCTCAGTTCGTAGAATAATTTAAGAATCAGATGTATTTTAAAACATACTAACCGGGTAGACTAGTTTTTAAAATTGGCTTTACGTTGCACACGCGTGGCGACGACGGGGAAACGATAAGGTTAGGCGTGGGAAGGAAGTGGCCGTGGCCTTAATTAAGGTACAGCCACAGCATTTGCCTGGTGTGAAAATGGAAAACCACGGAAAAACATGTTCAGGACTGCCGACAGTGAGGTTCGAACCCATTATCTCCCGAATGCAAGTCACAGCTGCGCGACCTTAACCGCACGGCCAACTCGCTCGGTGGGTAGGCACTAATATTATGAAATTTGGTCGAAATATATGCAGCCGTTTCCGCATGAGTGGAGCAAAAAACAAATATGAAAGTTATGAGACTAGACTATGGTATTGAGTGGACCTGAACATGAAATATCCCACAAATGTCAAAATAAACGAATGTACATACAGCGGACCTCTTCCAATTTTAAACTGTTGAATGCAGTAAGTCTAATAATACGAATCGATCTTTTCTGAAAGTAAATAATGACAGGAGCCTTTTCGTTTTACAATTGCAAGTATCACAATTTACACTCCAAGTTTGTTCTAAGAACACAGCTACATTGTTTATATTGCTGGACTCACGTGAAGTCTCTACTCTGTTCTCCGCTGTTCGCCTACTGTTCTCTAACCGCAGAGAAAAACAAACAAATGAGTCTTCTACTTGGAGTGTAGACTAATTGTACCTTGATACCTTGAATTTGAAGGCTAAAAACTTCAAAATCATTACTTGTATATTTCAGACTAGTTCATTAGAACCGTAGGTTCACATGTTTATCGAGATACTGACGACGCTTAGATTATAATTTGTAAGCTAATGGTAGCTATTAATAGGTCTCTAACTTCGGGTAGCGTTGAAATGGATGTTCAATGTATGTATGTTCAGTCTTCAGCCCTAAGGCTGGTTGGATCCTCAACAGTTCCAACCGACAGATCGCAATGGAATAGTAATTGTCCAAAGGTTTATTCTATAAAACTTGGAATATGGTGAATAAGTATACCATAGGACTGGGAAGATGATAACTAAAGCTGATACGAGCTGTGCTCGTTTATAACAGGACACATATTTCAAGAGTGACGGAGCCTTGTGTCATCCTGTTCTGCACGTAATTGCCCCCCTCTTATGTCGCACCTGCACGGCTGGCCTGCTATCTTCAGCTTCTCTCAGCACATACCAGAAGCTCGGTCCGACATAGGTCTACCTACCTTCTAAGTTCCGTACACTGGCTGGCAACGTACAGAACATACCAAATTAATCCAAAAATCATCACACAGCAACATCGAAGGACACTGACAACACGTTACTTTATTCTCCTCCAGGCGCCAAGTAAGTGAACGATAGGCAATGGTTTCCTCCCCCATTTCAAGCTATATTTCCTTGAGGTCTTCCGCAAATAATTTAACACCATTAAAATTCCTGATAATAGCTAATGATATTGTATCTGCTATATGCTGTAGGCCTACTACATGAATGAATGAATGAATGAATGAATGAATGAATGAATGAATGAAAGACTGGCAGCATAAATGAATGGACTGGATTCCAAATCACCTCTCCCAGTCACGGATTGCCACCAACTGTAGAGAAAGTTTCATGCGTTATGAATTGATGCATGGATGCTTCCAGGATTGAATTTTGTTCATTCGTACCACGGCCAGAAGCTGGCACTGTGCCGCTTCTCCTATGCGAGATCTTTTACATCATAATGAATATTTATTTACCGATGGGCTTCCAGTGGGCTTGAAATGCTCAGTATACTGCGCTAGTTGCTCTGAAGATCTTCTTCACCTTTGAACAATTTATGTGAGTCTCTGCACATATTTCAAACCGAAGATTATTCCTAAGGTAACTCATTTGATGGGCATGACATTCACTTTCGGTAGAAAATGCCGTTGTGCAAAAAATTTCAAAACATGTAATTATTTCTAGAGAACTTCAGTACATCGATATCACGATTTATTTTGCATTGCTATCATTGTATGACACTAAATTAAGTTTGATCTGTAGCAAACTATTAAATTATTTCCTATTTCTCAGAAAGAAAGAAATCCATTACGTATTTCACGTTTCTTTGTATATTATATCAAAATGTAAGTCGTTAGGGCAAACATTCCAACTGCAGCTAATTAGAATGAACGAAGAAGTGGCAATCGCTTATCTCCCATAAAGGTCACACTCTTCTATTTTGTTCAGTAACATTGGAGTAGTAGTTGTAAGCTTGCATTCGGGAGATGGTGGGTTCGACTTCTAACGTCGGCAGCTCTGAAGATGGTTTTCCGTGATTTCTCATTTTCACAGCAGGAAAATTCTGGGGCTGTACCTTCATTAAGGCCACGGCCACTACCTTCCCAGTCCTAGCGCTTTCCCATCCTTTCGCCGCCGAAAACCTTTGATGTGTTAGCGACGTGAAACCACTACCAAAGGAACAAAAACCTCTTCTGGTCAAATTTCGCCAAATCGTTCGTTCTCGTACCAATTCGATTCATCATCGCTTCATTCGTGATTCGAACTGCCAATCTCAGTTTCAACATTCTTAACACCACATTTTGAAAGTTTCTTTCTTTCTTTCTTTCTTTCTTTCTTTCTTTCAGAGCTACTTATTGACCATGTTTCACTACCATACAATGCCACGCACCAGCAAAAATCTTCAAAGTCTCCCTACATCGATGTTCGAAGTGATAAAATTTATTTTCTTAAGAGTGGCCTTCCTTGGTTGTGCTAGTTTACATTTTATGTCCTTACTTCTGGCATAGTTGGTTATTCTACGAATGAAGTAACAATATTCATATACTTTCTTTAAGACTGCATTATCTAATCTAATATTTCCTGCATCATCTGACTTCATCCGACTGCACTCCAACACTTTTGTTTCGGATTTATCAATTTATTTATTTATTTATATAATTTAATTATGTACCGTACTTGTTCATCTTGTACTCTTTCTCAAGGACTGTTTCCATACCGTTCCGCAATTTCTCCAGATCTCCTGCAGAGTCAGATAACATAATCACCGGCATCCTCGCTTTAGATTGTGTTTGATTGATTGACTGATTGATGTTTGTTGTTTAAAGGGGCCTAACATCGAGGTCATTGGTCCCTAATGGTACGAAATGAGACGAAATGAGATGACAAATTAAAAGTCCAAAATCCTCCACTGACCAAAATTCAAAGCGTGAGGACGATGGATGGATGGATGGATGGATGGATGGATGGATGGATGGATGGATGGATGGATGGATGGATGGATGGATGGATGGATGGATGGATGGATGGATGGATGGATGGATGGATGGATGGATGGATGGATGGATGGATGGATGGATGGATGGATGGATGGATGGATGGATGGATGGATGGATGGATGGATGGATGGATGGATGGATGGATGGATGGATGGATGGATGGATGGATGGATGGATGGATGGATGGATGGATGGATGGATGGATGGATGGATGGATGGATGGATGGATGGATGGATGGATGGATGGATGGATGGATGGATGGATGGATGGATGGATGGATGGATGGATGGATGGATGGATGGATGGATGGATGGATGGATGGATGGATGGATGGATGGATGGATGGATGGATGGATGGATGGATGGATGGATGGATGGATGGATGGATGGATGGATGGATGGATGGATGGATGGATGGATGGATGGATGGATGGATGGATGGATGGATGGATGGATGGATGGATGGATGGATGGATGGATGGATGGATGGATGGATGGATGGATGGATGGATGGATGGATGGATGGATGGATGGATGGATGGATGGATGGATGGATGGATGGATGGATGGATGGATGGATGGATGGATGGATGGATGGATGGATGGATGGATGGATGGATGGATGGATGGATGGATGGATGGATGGATGGATGGATGGATGGATGGATGGATGGATGGATGGATGGATGGATGGATGGATGGATGGATGGATGGATGGATGGATGGATGGATGGATGGATGGATGGATGGATGGATGGATGGATGGATGGATGGATGGATGGATGGATGGATGGATGGATGGATGGATGGATGGATGGATGGATGGATGGATGGATGGATGGATGGATGGATGGATGGATGGATGGATGGATGGATGGATGGATGGATGGATGGATGGATGGATGGATGGATGGATGGATGGATGGATGGATGGATGGATGGATGGATGGATGGATGGATGGATGGATGGATGGATGGATGGATGGATGGATGGATGGATGGATGGATGGATGGATGGATGGATGGATGGATGGATGGATGGATGGATGGATGGATGGATGGATGGATGGATGGATGGATGGATGGATGGATGGATGGATGGATGGATGGATGGATGGATGGATGGATGGATGGATGGATGGATGGATGGATGGATGGATGGATGGATGGATGGATGGATGGATGGATGGATGGATGGATGGATGGATGGATGGATGGATGGATGGATGGATGGATGGATGGATGGATGGATGGATGGATGGATGGATGGATGGATGGATGGATGGATGGATGGATGGATGGATGGATGGATGGATGGATGGATGGATGGATGGATGGATGGATGGATGGATGGATGGATGGATGGATGTTTAAACGGTCAGTGGATCCGACCCACATTGCCCCACATGCACAGAAGCTGGCACAAAACAATAGTAGTACGGACCAAGGGACTGATTCTATAGCACGATGCTGAATCGATTAGAATATGCTCGTTATGGAAACAGGTCCAAAATTCAGGTCATCGGCCCTCATAACGGTATTTATCGCTAGAAAAATAGAACCATGGTATTTCCGATGTTGCGGTACTAATCAAGAGTAGCGCAGACTCGCGGTATTCCATACATTATGGTACGACTCACAGGTAATGAAATTCGCACATGTATTACAGATTCAATGTGTTTCGCACATTGCGGCGCCCTTGACAGGCACTGCAAACCTATGGTGTTAATCACCTAAGTGTACTAACCACAGGGACTCTTACTATCCCGTGGTGTTCCTCATAGAGTGGGTACTAATCATAGGCAAGCCAGAACCATGAGTTCCTTCATCCCATGGTATCGCTCATATAGTGCTACTAATCACAGGTACTGTAAAAGTAGTCTTGCCCACGTTTGCTACTAATCACAAACTTATTTGGTATCCAACATAGTGGTACTACGCGCAAGTAACGGCGACCCATGGTGTTCTCCGCGCGGTGGTACTAATCACAAATAGTTTCATGGTTATAATTTGATCATCCCTTCGTCGCCCCTTTTAGTCACCTCTTACGACAGGCAGAGAATATCGTGGGTGCATTCTTTGTCTGCGTCCCCCACCCACAGGGGGTGCTTTAAATTGTGATTCCCTTTCCAAATTCCACTTTGATTCCATTTACCGCCTGTTCCATAGGCATTGAAAAAGAGCGGACAAACTACAGCCTTAACACACTATTTTCTGGGTTGTTACCTCTTTTTCATAGCCCTCTTATCACTGTAGACTGATTTTTCGTACAGATTGTAGATAATCCTTCTTCCTTGCTATATGATCCCGATCACCTTCAATAATTTCAAATAGCGTGTCCCAAACAATATTATGAAATGTATTTTCCATATGATCGAACGCCATTATTCTCGCAATAATTTATGTTCGATTTCGAGGAAAGGAAACAATTTTTCTCGTTATTTCGCGAAATAGGGCTGACCCCATCGCTTTAATTTAGCTTTAATCCTTTACTATATTCATAAAAAGTTTAATTCGTGAGATTTGTGAATTATTTATGTGAAAGATAAATAAAGGGAAGCAATATTGATAACTCATTATTCCTTACGTAATCTTGATTAGAACTATAATATATCCCTAATCAAGATTACATAAATTAGCCTTTCACCCTACATGGCCATAGCTTTGACCCTATATGGCCATACCATTAAGGGATTTTATAGAATATTAATACGAAGAGATACTTCTGTCGAAATGAGAAATCATTTTGTCTTCTGTTTCCCTTCACACACGTGATGTTTGGAATACAATTTCAAGATCGTTATTTTCCATGAATTTCCCTGCGTTTTCACAGATATCGCAAAATAAGTGAATTTCGCTTTAAATTGGCCTTGTCACTTTAATTCGCTGTAAATCGCGAAAACAAAATCACTTAATTTCTTAACCAGAATCATATGATTCGTTAAGACATTTCAAAATCGCTTCAAAATATTATTTTGTAGCGTTTATCGTTAATGCGAAAAGATCATGCGTCTACTTATAAATAATCGTCATAAGTAGAGTCCGGATTATTAGTTGCTGATAGGTTAGAATGCAAACTTACTTAAGCCAGTAACAAGTATACCCTACACTGTACAACGGTTATGCTATGAGATTTGCATAGATATTAGAGGCACAGCCTGTAGAACTCCCTGAATTTATGCTACTCTTCCTACATTATGGTACAAAGGGTTGCATGACACTTCCTTGAAACCAAATTACTTTGCATTCTAACCTATTACCACCTACAAATCCGAGGTATAGTCATAAGTATTGCAATTAAGACGCACGACGCTTTATGTCACAACAAATAAATACATAAATAATAGGCCTATCAAGTATCAATAATTCCCCCCCACCCGACAGACACAATGTTTAAACACAAATAAAAAACCTTACGCTAGGACCTGTACAGGCAGATGGTCTTGAGATAAGAGTGTGTCACGTGGTTATCGAGACGACATCCTCAACCATATCACTTAGCTTTCTTGACAAGGTCCGCTACTTCTCATGTCAGACAGTGGCTAAGTGAACCCTGTTCCAGCCTTCAGTTCAGGATCAAAATTACAATCCTCCGACTGGCCACGAATCGAACCCGGAGCCACCGAGTAAGAGGCAGGGAGCTGGCACACATATTTCCGAGAGTCAAATAAGTCTTCATACTCCTACCTTCTGCACGACCTTCTCAAAACTAACAACGAACCAAGAAGTTAGACATCACAAAAAAGAGGAAAAAATTAAAAAAGAAGATTGCTGAGGTGAGTGTACACATGGCATGAGCGTAGGCCTACTTGGTTCTGAGAATGGGTAGAGGTTTACGTGTGCGCGCGCAAGCGCTTCAGTCTGTCCCCATTAATAACAGTGTCTCTACAGCGCAATAAATCCTAATTGTGAACCCTTGTACTCCTCCCTACCACCTGCAAAGGAAACGCAACCAATGGCAGATGCCAGATGGTGAACTGCAAATATGTGCGTAGCCGCTTCACTGTGTCTGTCTGCCTGCCCATCAGCTTGAATGATGTTATCAAGCAGTAGAGCGGTTAACATACACTTAAAAGATATAAAAACTGAAGGATCAGAAAATCTGAGAAAGACGTAAATCGATTCACTTCCCTTAATTACTTCAAAATCTCCTTTTACCGAATTCTACAATCATAATTCTAGTCAAAATATTTTAAAACTTATTCTAATTCGGTGACATTTCGAAGCCTGCATCATCCTTCGAACAATTAATTTTCGAACAAGATTTTCGTGACAAACACGATGATGGCATTACGAATGAAATAACAGCTGCCCACGTCCAAAATGGTAAAATAAACTAAAATGTAAAAAAGAAAGCCAAACATCATTTCCTTATGACTCAATCCCTGTAGGGAAAAAATTAATTGTTCGAAAAGTATGACTGCACACATTACACCTTTTCTCTTTGAGAGAACTGTTCTGAGATGCCCTTTTTGGGCCATTAGAAGAAAACGGAGTATGAAAAAGATACAACTATGAACTCATCAGGCTATTTAATGAGCCTGATATTTATTACGATGCCAGGAGGATCTAGGACAATTGGTAGCCCTAAGCTGAGGTGAGAGGACTATGTGCGTCGAGACATCTGGATCCTGGAAATTAGGATTGACTGGCAGAAACTCGTGTGGAATATCAAGATGCACAAACGGCTGTCGTGCTGCTGCTGTTGAAGATTAAAATATTAATTATATAGATATGAAAGGTATGAACGGTATGATCATAGAAGACAAACATGTTATTCCTAGTGGTGAAATAAACAAAGTGAACAACGTCAAACATCATTTCGTTGTGATGAGTTATTCGAAGTGAAAAAACTACGTTATGGGTAAAGATTAAAACCTGTTTCCTGTAGAATCAAAACAGTTACAAAGAAAATTCATATGGCCCTTTCATTTGTAAAGAACTGAATATTATGTACGCATGCTGGATTTATTTCGTGATAGGACATCACTTGCCCATTATTTTGGTTTTGGCAGATAAAACATGTGCAAAATCAGTAAATAACTATATTCTTATGGCTGCCATTTAGTAAAGGTTAATTATTGAAAAATTAGAATAGGCTTGTGTTTGAACCGAATATCTGACGTATATCCGTACCAAATTTCAGCGCAATTGATCCAGAAATTTTGGCATGATTGAGCGAGAAATAAAGAGACACCATCTCACTTTGAACGGTTACGCGATTTTAAAAATAATTTCGCAAATATTGTATCTTGAAACAAAACATAGCAGAATGTACTCGTCATTTAATTCCGCGACTCTAATACAGTAATTTAAAAATTCAAAACTGAGTCTAACCATCGTCACCTTGGTCTTTAGGCCCAGTCAATTATTCCCCCGGGTAACCTATTCTCATCCATTCGCCTTACATGACGCCACTGCCCAAGCTGGTTGATACAGCTTCACCCATCAAGTTCATACCTATCTCCCCACCTGCGCCATTGTTCCCACTTCTTTGAACCAGCAATCATTCTCACTACTTTCATTCCCACACAGTGCGGCTCCATGGCTAAATGGTTAGCGTGCTGGCCTTTGGTCACAGGGGTCCCAGGTTCGATCCCCGACAGCGTCGGGAATTTCAACCATACAGCATAAAAGGTGAATTCCCCTGGCACGGGCACTGGGTGTATGTGTCGTCTTCATCACGATGTGCAGGTCACCTACGGGTGTCAAATCAAAAGACCTGCACCTGGCGAGCCGAAGTCCTCGGACACATCCCGGCACTAAAAGCCATACGCCATTTCATTTTTACTCCCATACAGCGAAGTTGGTCTGGAAACAGGCCGACGTAGTTTCGTTCGACTCGCTTGTTTCCTAAATGGGCACATAAAAAGGTAAGCCAGAATTTGTAACGTTCTTTTGAAGTTTTTTGTAACTTCAAATTGGGGTTATTTTAAATTCTAAAAATATCTGCTTGGTACTAATATTTTCCCGATTTTCTCAAGTTTAAATCCCTTAACTGAAGGGATCAGTTCAATCTTATCTCTTACACACTTCAGTCACAGTTAATATGATATATTATAATTATGCCTTACTATGCTGTATTAAAAAAACCTTGTCACTCATAATCAGCGGCAAGAAAGAGCTCTTCTGTTTTGTAGGCACTTATTAGCGCATTCTGTTTTATTGTTTTAAGGAGGCATATTCCAAGAATCTACGGAGATATAATAATAATAATAATAATAATAATAATAATAATAATAATAATTCTAATAATTCTATGCTTCAATTTAAATTTAATTTAAAACAACCCCGATTTAAAGCGTTACAAGAAATCTTTACATAAAAACGTTACAGATTCTGGCTTATACATAAAGTGAAGAACTGGCATTAAACAATAAAGACAACTGCAGGGAATTCGCTAAATATTTAGAAAAATTCCTCAAATGCTCAGAACCAACACAAAGACTGCCACCACAAGAATACGAAGGAATGAACATAAATTCAAAACCACCAGATGAATAGGAAATCAGATATATCAAAAGACAAAAAAAAAAATACCCAGCAAAACTGTTTGGTGAAGATGGAACTGTAGCAGAAATCCTAACATCAGCAGAACAATAATCAAAGTTATGCAAGACACTCTGGGAACAGGACATATTCCAAAGGACTGGAAAAACGTATTCACACGCACAAAAAAGGAGAGGGAACATATGTAATGAGAAATCTCACTAGTGCCAGTTATATACAAAATTATATCCAAATGTCTTCCCGACAGAGCACAGCAATATCATTAGCAGCAGCAGCAGCACCACCACCACCACCACCACCACCACCACTAGAACCAAAAATCAAAAGTATGAAGCCGTATTCAGATCAATCAGATCATGCCAAGAGCAAATCAAAGCTAATCAGACATCAAATATTTGTAGTAAAAATTTATTCTGTACATTCACTGATCCTGGAAAACGATTCGACTCATATAGACACGAATCACTGCTCTTACACAATCCTTGCAGTCATGAAACAGACACTAATAGACAAACATTTAATTCATGAAGGTAATATCACCAGTGTCCTCGAAAGAAGTAACGCAAGAATGTCTCAAACGAAATTTAATCGTCAAAATGTATCAGGATTTGTAGAGGATCTAATAATCTTAATGCTGGAGTGGAGACAAAGCAGGACATCATTATCGTAATTTCCAGAATGTAAGTTCGTAAGTATTAAACAGAGATAAATATATTGTTTCTAAATATTTGAGTGGGACTTGGTATAATCTGATGATGTTATTTTAAGAACGAAACATATCATTCTTCGTTTAATAAGGTTTTTTTTACAGGCATGTTGTATAATATGTATATTTAACTTGTGTGTTCGATAGACTGAAGAGCTTTTAAGATATATTTAACCGAGTTGACACTGAAAAGTATGGCTTCCGTCATAACACACGCCAACAGCATAAAAACAGGTCGAACGTCTGAAAGAAACAACGGAGAAAGTTGTTTTCCAGGTATAATTTAAAACACAAACACCTGAAACAAACAAACAAACAAACAAACACAAACATACACGGAAAGAAAGTACGGAAAAATCGAACGAATCCTAGTATTTCAATACCTCGGTGAAACAATTCAGAAAAACGGAATCGAAACAAAATTCATTAGATGACAAAAACTAGAAACAGCATATCGACTTGCCCAAAATATGTACAACAATACTAAACATGCAAAACTAAGGCATTGCAATACACTCAGAATTTCTTTATGGATAGAGACGCTAACTGAGGAGTGTCTGTACAAAAAGCCCCATTTTTTTTTGCTATTTGCTTTACCGAAACAGATAGGTCTTATGGCTACGACGACGGGATAGGATTGCCTGGTGTGAAAATGGGAAACCACGGAAAACCATCTTCAGGGCTGCCGACAGTGGGGCTCGAACCCACGATCTCCCGATTACTGGATACTGGCCGCACTTAAGCGACTGCAGCTATCGAGCTCGGTAAGCCCCATTTCCACCCATAAGAAAGTTACAGGAAAACGCAAGCAACGTATAATAAAAGGCACTCGTGTGTGGTACAACTAATAAGGATTTACATATTTCTGATCTGAGTAACTCACGGCATTCCTATGTAGCTACTGCAGTGCATGTGGACGAAATACCGATTTTTTTAAAAGTGGAAATAGTACCTTTTTAACAGACTCTTCTCAATTTTGAAAAGAAACGCAGACATCGGAAATATTGTAGAATTCTATGAAAACAAGCCAAAACAAGTATGGGAATGTAGGCTATCTGTAACAAAAAAAACACCTTAGGTTGGCAGGAATTACACAGAAAGTCAGAACAAACAGGATGAAATGAATCGGGTAAGAAACACATTAAATTTGCAGGAATCACACGAAGAAGACATCCAAAAGAGAGAGATATTTAGATTCAGAAAATCACAAACGGCAAACTGACCAAGAAGACAAACCGAAGAATGCGTCTGGATCAACTTGGACCAAGCGAAGAAAAGAAGCTCACAGCAAAAATAAATAAATAAATAAATAAATAAATAAATAAATAAATAAATAAATAAATAAATAAATAAATAAATAAATAAATAAATAAATAACTAATATGGGCTCTAAGGAAAGCAAACAAATGTCTCAAAGTACTTTGCGAAGATGGGCTTATTCATAATAATAATAATAATAATAATAATAATAATAATAATAATAATAACCTACCCGTCGAAGTAGTATTCAGCATTTATATAAAAATGGTTAGTGAAGTAACGGTCAACTTCCCAGTAAATTCACGATATTCTAGAAAAGCTAATCACTTGCGTTAGAATACACAGTCATTGAAGGTTTCAACCGGAAAAAGTGGAACTAATGAAGAACCTTTGTTTCATTTTTCGTTGAGGTTTGACATCGACTAACACACGTTTTCACCGACGTTGGAGCGGGATAGGGATAGGACTGTAAACGTAGCGATCGTCGCCTCATTTAAGGCAACACCCCGGTTATATTACAATGTGAAAATGGGTAAACTTGAAAAACCATCATCAGCGCTGCCGGCTGTCGGTTCGAATCCACTATATTGCGAATGCAACTACTACTTGCTCTGCCCGCACAAGTCAAGTGAAAAAATTAAGAGAAATGCTTGCTATTGAGAATTCATTTTTAAAACCGAATCTTCAGGTTGACACCAACTAATAAATTAGTTGTGTTATCTTGAGAACTGTTGGCCAGTCGAAAAGAGTGTAAAGACCTATAACTATAAACCGGACATGAATATGTCGCCATAATTAGGTTCTATTGAACGAGCAATGCCATTGTTATTTTCACAAAGCATACACAATATTATTTGTAGTATATATAAATGCCACTCAGCGCTATTATAAACCAGTTGAGATAACACAGTACTAGTTTAGACACACTTTGGCAAGCCCTGAAGGGGTAAAAAGGAGGGGCTGCAACACAAAGCTCGAGCAGACTATTGTGAACGAACACCGGGGGAGAGGGGGGGGGGGGGGTAGCAGTAGGTTAGCACCAGTGTTCGAACCTAGTTTGGAAGTTTAAATACAGTGTCTTCCAATACAAAAAAAAAAAAAGACTTGTACACGGTGCACATTTACAGCCGACAGGGAGATACTACTATGACTTGTGATGTAGACAATGATCTTATGCGAAAGGTTCAGGCTTCTAAAATTATGGTTATTCGTAGATCCCTAATTTTTATCTTGTCTCAGATTTAAGAAAATGGTATATTAATGCGAGTATAATTACAATATTATGGTATTATCGTAAACTCAGTGAAGAAATAAATTTGAAACCACCTCGTTTAAGAATGGATATTGGTGATTGTATTATAGTCCGACTCATTGGCTGAATGGTCAGCGTTAAGGCCTTCGGTTCAGAGGGTCCCGGGTTCAATTCCCGGCCGGGTCGGCAATTTTAATCGTCTCGGATTGATTTTTCTGGCCCGGAGACTGCGTGTTTGTGTTACATTACACTACCAACCAACACAGAAACACACAATAGTGATTACATCCCTCCATATAGGGTTGGCATCAGGAAGGCCATCCGGCCGTAAAATAGGGACAAATCCACATGTGCGAGGCAGTTCGCACCCGCGAACCTACATGTGTGGGAACACGGTAGAAGAATGAGAAGAAGAAGAATTAAGATTTATTATCTTCGTAGCTGGGAACACAACTGCATCACGCAAATTACTGCTCAACAAGAACGTCCAAACAGGTATTAGGCCACAGTGGCTTGTTACGGTCTCCATCGTCTGTTAGCTGGGCGTCCAATAGAGCTGGATTTCTAAGACCTCTTTGGGATTCTTTCCCTTTCCAATCTGTTTTCATGGTCCTTCCAGTTATTTCGGTATTTTAATACACATTTTAACATGGTTTCTACCTTCACTTCTCTCATCACCTCCTCGTTCCTCTGGTGCTCCCATCGCGTGCAACCTGCTGTACCACGATCTCATCTCAGCAGCGGCGATTCATCTGTTTTGTTTTCCTGATAGTCCATGCTTCACTTCCTTATAAGGGAACTCGTCTGCTTAGAGTTCTATAAATGTGTAACCATGTGTTTCTCTGGACTTTGGACGGTTTCATGGCTGAAGTGATAGTACCCATTGTTGTATGTCCGTCGCTCCCTTCTCGATCCGCCAGCCAGCTACACGCGTGCCAGTGTGTTATTCTTCGAGCCTCGACGCGCAGCCCTCAGTGCGCGTGCCTGGAACGTCGTGTGTGCTATAAAAAGGAGCTCCTAGCCTGTCCAGACGCCCACTGACCCCGGTGTCCAGCTCCAGAATACACCCTACGTCGAGCACGGAGGCTACTCCTCTTGAAAATGTGCTTCGGTCAGGTGGACTGAATTTCTGGCAGTAAGAGGTCTCACCTCGGGTCACCGCTCCTCTTGCCTGTTCAGCTGTCCATGCCCAGTCTTACTATTATATGCCACTATCATTCCCTAGCTAATGCAAGCTCCCATTATCAACTTAGTTTCGCTAAGTAGGAACTCTTCAGTCATTGAACTTACGTTAATGAACTTAGACACTTCAACAAGGAAGGACTCTCTGAGATATTTACGTCAGTGCTTCTGATAGTTTTCGACTATCAAGAACTTTTCATGTCACAAGGACTATCTTTCCGAAATAGTAGTGAACGTGAATACTCCAACGTGTATATAGTGTACAAAGACAGACTCTTTCTCCAAATTCATAGTTCAATTTGCTTCGAGATAACTTCCAGTTTTGTTAGTGTAAATATTGTAATTTTACATGTGAAGCAAATAAAGAAGTTGTGTTTTTTGTAAACCCAACCTTGTTTACAACACCCATAGTTTTATTTAATTTTGCAATGCTGTTATCGATATCGGCAAATTTGTCAAATAATAAGGGGTAATCTAGGTAGTTGAAGGAGTTAATTCGTCTGATTCCTTACCTTTGATAGCGAGTGTGTTTTTTTTTTTCAGTATGTATGTCATTGTCATATTCAGCAGCCATTCTATTAACATGATGTATAGAGTCATCCTCTGAACAGGCAAATAGTAGGGCCTATCTGTTCATCAGCGTACAGCAGCGTATCCAGTTGTAGGCGGTTGTTTATGGTGATGCTGCCATGAGAAAAAGTCTGCAATCTTTTATAAGCGCGTCCATGTAGATTATGATAAACTGGAAGGATACGCCACCACAACCATGTCGTACAACTCTCTTGATTGGTTTCACTGGAATGAATATTCTTGTGTATAATTTGGACATTGCTAGGAATTTCATGTTTTTTAAGTGTTCCTAAACGTATTGCTCTGTTACTCTGTCGAACGTGTTTTCACAGTCAACAAATGCTATGCGGGTGTCTATATTGAATTGTCTATGCTTCTATAACAAGATTTTGAGAGTGAAATAGCCATCAGCGCATGACCTTCCTTCGCAAATGATTGATAACGCACTAAAATTGGTTCTGAAAGAGTTGTTTTATATGCAAATACTCGTAGATCTACCAAGACGAGGCTGTCACATTTAACTAACCGTTAACTAGGATCGAACCTTATTAAATTATGTATTTTGTAGACCACCACTTAAAATTTTCACTCCGGCACACACTTCCTGACACAAAAAGTGATCGGTTGAAATTGGAAGTCTCCAAGTAAAGTACGACCGAAAGGGAGGAGCATAGGCCTATACTATTTTCTAGTAATATGACGAGAGCTCCAGAATTTATGGAACTAGATTTGTATTTATTATGACTAGCGGATTAAACAATTATATAAGTGATGATAAGAAAAGTGCATAAAACAGAAGGAAACAAATACATAGGTCATAAACTACTGTATACAGAGAACAAAACTCTCAGCATACTGTTTTATTTTTGCAATTCATTTCACGCTGCACTCTACAAGCATATCGACTGTCGGTGTTATCAGAATAACACCGTTAAGTAAATATAAATGAACACAACTGAAGCACGACATTAGAGCAAAGAAGCTACTCAGTGCGCTATTCTGATCAATTTCTGTAAAAAAAAAAAAAAAGTTATTGGTTAAACGTCGCACTAACACATTCGAAGGTTTTCAGCGACAGAAAAGTGGGAAAGGGCTAGGATTGGAAAGGTAACGGACGTGTCCTTAATTAAGGTACAGCCCCAGCATTTCTCTGGTGTGAAAATAGGAAGCCACGCAAAACCATCTTCAGGGCTGCCATCGCTGGGATTCGAACCCAACACCTCCCGGCTGCAAGCTCACACCTGCGCGATCTTAACCGCACGGTCAACTTGCTCGGTATCTAAATATTAGAGCACGTAGGTGCGACAATACGAAAGTGAGAATTCGGAAACGATAATTCTGAGGTGATAGCAGTGTTAGTTGATTCAAGTTCCTGATATTCTTATACCTTATGTCGGATTGGTCATTACAGCCGTGAACTGATTAGTCATACAGGGGTCTTGGTTAGTTAATGCACGGCGGTTTTTCTACACTTTATGAATACAAATGTGCAATACTATAACTCAAATGACTATTTAGCTCACAGTTCCAATGACCAAAGTTGTATAAGAATATCAGAACCAGGCGAGTTGGCCGTGCGGTTAGGGGCGGGCGGCTGTGAGCTTGCATCCGGGAGATAGCGGGTTCGAACCCCACTGTCGGCAGCCCTGAAGATGGTTTTCCGTGGTTTCTCATTTTCACACCAGGAAAATGCTGGGTTTGTAGCTTAATTAAGGCCACGGCCGCTTCCTTCTCACTCCTCGACCTCTCCAATCCCATCGACGCCATAAGACCTATCTGTGTCAGTGCAACGTGAAGCAAGTAATAATAATAATAATAATAATATGAAGAACTTAAACCACTCAGCAGCTGTCTATCGCCACAGCATTATCCAGTAGCGGCGATTAGGGGGCGGGTGAGGGCAGTCGCACCACCCCCGGCTTTGTGGAGAAAAAATTAAATTTTTATTTATTCCATTCTAACCGCTTGAAACTGGGAATTATTAAAAAAGCAATTTGTACAAACCCTGTTGTCTTTCAGCAAATTATTTCCTCTAATTTATTTAATTATTAAGGAAAAATCTGAGCGGAAATACGCACAAAATGTCGTTCTTTTCAGTACATGTTATTCCTTTAGAAATATATATATTTTGCTAGTTGCTTTACGTCGCACCGACACTGATAGGTCTTATGGCGACGATGGAACAGGGAAGGGCTAGGAGTGGGAAGGAAGCGGCGTGGCCTTAATTAAGGCACAGCCCCAGCATTTGCCTGGTATGAAAATGGGAAACCACGGAAAACCATTTTCACGGCTACCGACAGTGGGGTTCGAACCTACGATCTCCCGAATACTGGATACTGGCCGCACTTAAGCGACTGCAGCTATCGAGCTCGGTCCTTTAGAAATATAAACCGTAAGTCGTTTATAGACTGATTGTGCTTATGTAGGTCCATATTCAAATATAACCATCTGCGTTATTTGGCCATTTTAACTGCACCCACTGTAGCCTACTTCTCGAAGAGTTCTGTCTTGTTGTAGTCCACACAATGTAGGAAGTAAAACATGGAAATATTAACATTACCATCAACCTGATTATTTCTCGTGAGATTTAGCCAAGACCCTTGGAGAAGTGGAAAGTAAATACGCATTATCCATAATTTTGGCGGTAAAAAAAAAGAGAGAGGACAAGTTCGGCTCGCCAGGTGGAGGTCTTTTGAACTGACGCCCGTACGCGACCTGCGCGTCGCGATGAGGATGAAATGATGATGAAAACGACACATTCACCCAGCTCCCGTGACAGCGAAATTAACCAATTATGGTTAAAATTCCCGACTCTGCCGGGAATCGAACCCGGGACCCCTGTGACCAAAGGCCAGCACGCTGACCATTTAGCCATGGAGCCGGACGTTTTGGCACTTAGATGAATAGTATGGTTATCTCTACGTCCAGCCATTTTGCCTCCAGGAAATAACATGATACTCATTTCCGGTGTAGGCTGAGTGAACCTCAGGGCTATGTATCGGTGCTCAAAAAGGAAAAGGAATGATCATATAGTATTGTTTGTTCCTGGCATTTAATATTTTATAGTATTATAAAAATATAGTTCAAATTTCATGTAGATACAATCCCCGTGGATCATCCTTATCATCATCATCATCATATTCATCACCACATCGAATTTAGTTTCATAAAATCACTGGTTTGTTCCGAGAAATCTAGTTCAACTGGTATCACAATATTGGGTAGCAGTCGCATGCAGAAAATATAATATGCGGCTGATGACCATGGTGACTTACTTCCTTAATAGGTCAATTCTAAAATTTTTAAATCAAATTTCAAATTTCGAGTCCGCAGTGCGAGTTAATTTATTTCACAATATGAAATACACAGAGCTCTGGTCTTTCCCCACGCCACTGGATTACAACCCTTCCCTTTCTAAATTTGCAGGCGGTGTGAAATTTTTACCCTTTTCACATAAAAATAGAAACTAACAATATATTACACACCTATTATTATTTTCCTTTGGGATTAACTGGTTCGAAGCACGGATTTCTTATACATTCAATGCTGCTTTCTTCAGTTCCGTACGTTTTCAACCCTTTCTGTCACCTGGCTCATATCTGGTGTCAATTCAACCCTTTCGTGCACAAAATCCAGATCTACGTGTGAACTGCTGCGCTGTGATTTCAGAAGAATAGAGCGTGTACATACAGCAAGTTACAAACACCTTCATTTTTGAATTCAAATGTTTAACCCCTTTACCTTTTCGTTGTTTATTGTTCACGACAGTCAGTAAAGCCACAACACGAACGGTTTCCAAGAGATATAAAAATGTAACCCTTTCCGTAGTGTACTGTACACAGTAGTTGCCATTGTTCCTGCGTTCTGGTTTCCTGTCCCCTATCCTCTGTCTGATCACAGACTCGATTCTCTAGTAATGTGCCACCAACAGTAGAAGTAAGAAAAATATAATTTGTAAAATCTTGCCAATATATCCTCCTCGAACCACGACTGGTCGACCGAATGACGGCTTACTTGGTTGGCACATTATCATCTCGGATTCTATCACCATTGCGTGTAACGTTGTTTTCTTTTTCTAAGACCAGGGCGGCTACTGTTCGTGTAAGATATCTCCTGAGTTGTCTAAGGACACTATGTCTACAGATCCTTTGCTAAGGAAGAAATATACGAGACATGGCCCGGAATCAAATCCATAATCACGTTGTCGGATAAACTAGACTCTAGATCAGAATGGTTGGCACGGGGAAATAAATTATCTTTAAAATATTTCTTGTCTTGAGATCAAAATGCTCAGATGGAGTTGTTGTGTAACAAGAATCGATAAAATATTTAAATATGCCCATATTAGAAGAAGCTTTAGCGTCGTGCCTATTTCTCAGAAGGTGATTTAATTTTGTTTACGCTGGTCTGGTCGTGTTGTTAGAAGATCTGAATAACATATGACATGGAGAGTCCTAGCAATGACCCTTGATTTCAGGCGAGTCCTTAACCAACAAAATCCTACAAGAAGCACACCTTATCATGCAGATGACTCAGAACCGAATCTCTAAGAGAGCTGATCACAAATAAAACGGGAAAAGAAGAGGATGGAGAGGAATGTATTTCATTTATATTTCATTTCTTACACTGCGTCGTCAAAGAAAATTAGCCACGGTGGTAGCTCAAATGGTGGCCTTGGGCACTGTGCAGAAATTCGGATTCGAAACTAAAGGCAGTGAGTGTTGTTTATTTCACCTGATTTGTGTACACTGACGTCCTTACTTAGTACTGTATTATTTCTAGTATCCGGATACCTATTAAAATTTTAGACAAAGTGCATTACGGCACAGTCATCGACACAACAATTTTACAGGTAAGAGTGGTGGTGGTGATCATTGTTTTAAGAGGAAGTACAACTACACATAACACTAACCAGAGAAAAAAATGGAAGGGACCCGACACTTCGAAAAAATGAAGGTATCGGCCAAAGATTGACAAGGGCCACGAAAGGCATGAAAATGAAAGACTCCCTAGGTCTCGATACCTTATATTGTCGGGGTCAAAAGAACAAGAGTTGACCAAGAGAGGTCGGATAGGATAGATGGAAGTGAGGAGCCTAGCACAAGTAAGACTTACGGGTAAGAAGCCACAAAGTTAACACATACTGTAGGCTATGCGGGAGATGGTTGACTAACCCGACTGTCAGCAGCCCTGATATTGCTTTTCAATTTTCGTATGTACCTTCTTCGTCTTCTTCCCATTCTTCTTTCCTTTTCCCAGTTACTTGTGGATTAAGACAATTTTACGCTGGATGCCGTTCCTAATGTCAAACCTTTACACCATTACGTGTTTCTTTGGTGGTTCATGACGTGATGTGTTGTATGTAAATGAGGATCCATATGAAGAAAAGCAAAACAAGGAAGAGGAATTATCTAGATGCGGCTAAAATCCTCAGCCTGGCAGGGAATCGAACTCGCAGCACAGTAAACCGAAAGCATCTACTGTGACTGTTCAGTCAAGGAGCCGAAAATGTAGAAAAATGCCTGTGCTGTACTCTTAACTAAGGTTACTGTCGCTACTTTTCCAGTTCTAACTTTCTTATACCCCAGCATTGCCGAAAATCTACCTGTGTTAGCGAGAAGAAAAGCAGGTAGAAAAAGAATAAACGAACCAAACACGCACATTTACATGGGAATGACTGATGAACATATTATTAGACTTCCCTCTAATTTAATGTTTGAATGTACACTGCCGACTACACCACCGGGAACTAATTGGGTAACTGGCATAATTCATAGGATCCTTTTTGTGATAAAAGTGACAAAAATGTTTTGCTAGTTGCTTTACGTCGCACCGACACAGATAGGTCTTATGGCGACGATGGGATAGGGAAGGGCTAGGAGTGGGAAGGAAGCGGCCGTGGCCTTAATTAAGGTACAGTCCCAGCATTTGCCTGGTGTGAAAATGGGAAACCACGGAAAACCATTTTCAGGGCTGCCGACAGTGGGGTTCGAACCTACTGTCTCCCGAATACTGGATACTGGCCGCATTTAAGCGACTGCAGCTATCGAGCTCGGTACAAAAATGTTGTTTGACTCATAAGCCTCTCTCCAGAGCCCATCATACAAGCATAATTTTAACCACTTAAGAATACAGCCTTACCGCGGATGATTTAAGCAACCATCTTCTTTATTGAAAGCAGCACTATTTGTTCCGGGTGATTTCCGACAAATGAGTAGTGTTACGAAAATCTTTGGGATAGGAAGACCAAGGAGCAAGGATACAAGCTGCCCAGCTAAGCGGTATGTTTTCAGCTGTCAGTGGAGGGGTGGCGTGGAATGACATTAGTAGACGAACAAACTTCAATGGAGTTTTAAAATGTAGGAAAGCCCATAATATGAAGATAAAGTTGACATTCAAGAGGACAAATTGGGGAAAACATTCTTTTATGGGACGAGAATTACGGATTAGAAAAATTTACCAAGGGACATGTTCGATATATTTCTTACTTTTTTGAAATCATTTAAGGCGAGGTAAACACTGATTGAAAATCTTCACCTGGTCGACAGCCCTACATGCAGATCAGTTGTACACGGAAAATAATCATCGTTGAGAGAATGATTGTATTTCCGGCGAATATTCCCAGCCCATTAGCGCGAAGCCTTTAACATATTCTCTTCAAACGCCCATTTACCCGCCTGTATAGAGTAAGAACTCCCAACTGAGTTGCGCGGTTTGGGTCACGTAGCTATCAGCTTGCATTCGGGAGATAGTGGTTTCGAACCCCTCTGTCGCCAGCCCCGAAAATAGTTTCTCCGTAGTTTCCCACTGCTACACGAGGAAAATTCCGGGCTGCATCTTAATTAAGGCCACGATCGCTTCCTTCCCACTCCTGTCCCATCGTCGGCATACGACCTATCTGTGTTCGCGCGACGTAAAGCAAACTGTAAATAAAAACTCTCACATTCCCTGAAAGCAGATATAGTGCAATAACGTTTAGGTTTTAAAATCCCGTTCCTATTGCATGATGAACATTCGTAGTAAGCAACCAGAGTTAAATGGATGATATACGCTTTTAAAGTACTATATCTTTCCCATGATCAACATTCACTAAAAACTGCCAAAGCTTCAAAATACTATTCCTTCTCCACGATTAATATTTACATTTAGGCTTTAAAATACCGTCCCTTTCCTATGATAAAAATGACCAAATTTGAATTCTTATCAACATTGTACCATACAGCCGGCTAAGAAGAGAGCATAGAATGATATAAATATCCCCGACCCTTTTAAATGTAATGATTCTTTAACACTTTCTCTAATTGTGTGCATTACTGCTAAGATTAACAAGTGACGAAATGTTCTTTTTTACTTCTTGTCTTAAGGCAAACCTCGGTTTACCCTGTATCACCACCTCTTAACTCGTTTTGCCAGGAAACATTTACGTGCTCTAGATTTCTATTCACACAAAATACACATTTGGTGAATTATGTGATCTTGCAGCTCCACTCTTTTGTCGCGGGAACCTGTTTGGACCGGTGGAATGTCGGGAACATTTTGCATGCGAACTACAACAAAGAATTTAATCTAATGTCAAACCTTTCTATTTCTTTTCTTACCCCTTTGCCATTTACAACCCTTTTCTCGTAAAATACGGTTTTGAATCGTGTTTTCAACCCTTTCCGTAGAAATGAAATTCTTTACTTTTATGAGCTATTGCACTTGCTGAACAGCTTTTGAGCCCTGCCTTTACTTCTGTGACAGAAAAGAAGTGGACGAATGCAGGACTTGCACCTGAAAGAGGTAATGTAAAAAGGAAGGGTTTATGCGAAAGGGTTAGCGAGGAACTATATGTTGAGAAATGTTCCTGCGTAGGTTCTCACAGCTCTGTTGATGTATTTGTATTATCAAGCGTTTCTTTGATTACTATTTCTTTTCACAGCTCTGGATGGTTTCCACCATACATTTTTAAATTTTTAAACTTACCGCAAACGTATTTCCTTAAAAAAAAAAAGAAATTTATTGCAGCATTCTTTATTCTCCTCTTAACATGCAATTTCTATACGTGATATAGTTAAATGTGCCGTCCAGCATAATTGGTTCGTTCTAAAACGAGGTAGTTGAAGTCGTGAGCATTTTGGTGATTGTTATTTTAAAGGGGGACTTACATCAAGGTCATCGGCCGTAGTGAGCACTTTAACGGACATCGTTTACTTTAAATAAGAAAAATACATTTGTAGAGTCTTGTAGCATCAGTATTGTTGTAGATGGAATTTTGTGCTCCTTAACTTCAAGAAATGACGATCATGATGATGATGCCGAAATTTTGCTATCAGATGGGATTCTACTGGCACGAGCCTCTCGCCAACCGACTCTACCAAGATTCGATCTCGCAACTTTGAGTACTTAAGGCCAGCAACTACAAAATGCGCTACACAGCCAGCCAACATAAACTAGGACTGGAAACAAAGTGTTGAAAGTTATGAGATTGTTAGCGTAGCCTTTATCCCATATAGGATAGGAATGATAGGAGGGAGAGTATTCATACTGCTGAAAGAAGAACTGGTAAGCTACGAAAAACGCTAAGGATGAAAAACATGAAATTCTAGATGTAAGGCTCACCTCTAAATATTAGAGACAATTTGATGATTTTTGGGAGTGTACAGACCTAAAAACGGAGGCGCTAACGCAGAATTACTTGACAAGATGATCAGCTATGTGGGGAATGACACTGAAAGGAATGTGATTGTTGCGGGTATGCGAATGACAGGAAGCATGACCAACAAATGGAAAATAAGTTAAACTGGAAAGGAGAGCTGAATCAGAAAGTGATGGAACCAACTATTTTGTTCGTGGTGCTGGTAAAATCAGTTGACCTGTATACAGAAAATGAAGAGGAAGAAGGTTATAAGTGATCAAGAAGTAGTTTTCGTCGCAATTAAAAATAAATGCGATAGAAAGGAAAGTTGTAAAAGCAGGACTATTAGGTAGTACCAAATGATTATGATTGGCATAGGGTAGCTTAAAAAAGTAATTATGAATGTTGGAAAATGGTATATGCAAACAGTCTATGGGATAGGTTTAAAGCAATTATTGAGGAATGTAAAAGAAGTTATGGGACCTTTAAAAGTTGGTAAGGAATGATAAGGCCCACTAAACAGAGAAATAAAGAGTCTACAATGGAGGTGCAGGTTGGAAAGAAATATAGTTAAGAATGGTAGTCGAAGTAAGGAGAAATTGAAGAAATTTAGCAGTAAATTCAATCTATCGAAAATGTCAGTTAAGGATAACATAATGGCAAGCATAATTTTAGTGAAAATGAAAGAGTATGTAGAGGTATTTTAAGACAAAAACAGGTTTCAAAAAGGACATTTCAGGAATCATTAATGTACAAGGAGAGTGTATATGTGAGGATTTACAGAAGGCAGAAGTATTCAGTCACCAGTATGTAAAGATTTTTCGTTACAAGGATAATGCCCAGGTAGAGGAGGTGACTAATACTAACGAAGTATTTAAATTCACCTATGACAACAAAGATATTAACAATAAAATAAAAAATAAAAAACTAGGAAATCAGCTGGAATTGATAAGATTTTTGGAAATATACACGTACTATAGGCAGTGGGTTGGAATATAGTACTATATTTGAAGTACTTCTTTGATTACGTTTGTATGAAGGAGCTATACAAAAGAATAAGTAGCTATAGTAGCCCCAGTGTAGAAAGGAATTGGTGATAAATATAAAGCAGTAATTAGAGACCATTCAGTTTGACATGTTTCGCATGTAAGCTTCGGGAAAGCATTCTTTCTGATTATACTGGACAACTGGTTTGTTAGTAGGTGGTTCGGGTATAGGAAATGTTATTCCAATTAAGCTCAATTTGTAGTATCCCAGCAAGATATAGAAGATATCTTAGATTCAGGAGGTCAAATGGACTGTATCACTATTGACCTAAGCTGGGCTTTTGACAAGGTAGATCACAGGGAACTTTTGATAAAAATCAGAATAATTTGACTTGACAAAAGACTGACTGAATGGGTGGCTAAATTTCTAAAAAATTGAACTCAGAGAACTAAACAAAAGAAGCAATTATCTGATACTGTAATCAGTTCCTCAAGGCAATGTTACTGACCTTTATGTGTATGATGTTTATTATAAGATATACAGTACACCGCTGTACAAAACTTAAGGAAGAAAGTAACTTTCGCATGTTGTGTCACTGCGAAGTAACATAGCTCGATGAAACTTGAACCATATATAGGAAGAACTGCAACTGAAAGGAATATGCGATAACAAGAACAGAGATATCACTTATATAGAGAGTCAGTAAGTTACACGTAAGTCGCTGCGACTCGTGATGGTCCCTTGGACATCAGAAAAGAAGGGACGTGGCTCTTAAAAGGGTGTGTGATCACCACGGACAGCGATGCCGCTCTGCAACGTGTTCCCATGCTGGCCAGAAGATTGGTATGGAGTTCTTCTGGTATGGCGTTCCATTCCTCTACCAGCGCGATTGACAACTGCTGGATGGTCGTTGGCACATGTGGACGTGCTGCAGTACATCTGCCCAACATGTCCCACACATGCTCGATGGGATTAAAGTCGGGGAAACGTGCAGGCCAGTCCATTCGCCGAATATCTTCTCGTTCCAATAGCTCCTTCACCTGCGCTGTTCGACGCGGTCATGCATTGTCATCCATAAAAATGAAGTCAGGGCCGAAGGCACCCCTGAAAAGACACACGAGGGGGAGGAGTACACTGTTACAATAACGTTAACCGGTGAGTGTACCCCGTTCAAAGATATGAAGGTCGGTACGCCCATGCAACATTATGCCTCCCCACACCATAACACTTGGACCACCAAAATGATCATGTTCGAAAACGTTCCTGGGTGCATTACGTGTTCCCACCTCTCGCCAGATGAGGATACATCTAAAATCGCTACTCAGACTGAATCTGCTCTTATCTGAGAAGAGTACGCGACCCACTCCTCGTCAGTCCAGACCTGACGCGCATGGCACTATCACAAACGTTACCGCCGATGGGTGCGGGTGTCAACGGAACAAAATGTAATGGTTATTGGGCAAATATACCACTCCCATGCAGTCGCTGCGCCACTGTGAAGCGTGAGATTGGGTGCCCTGCAGTCCTCTTAAATGTGGTTACAACTGCATCCGCTGTTTGACGTGAGTCTCTTCTTGCATGCTGCACAATGTAGCGATCATCTGCTGTTGTAGTTGACCGTGGTCGACTCCCTCCTCTCCTTCAGACAGCAGTACTTGTGGTTCGGAATGCTCTCCGTGCACGTGAAACAATGCTGTGAGCAATACCAAGATCCTGGGCTACACTCTTCACACTTCGTCCTTTATCCAATTTCCCGATGATTTTTCCCCGTGTGAAGTCATCCAGATGTTGTCTCCGGGTCATGTTGTAATGAATAACACCACCAGAGCGCACCTTAAAAGCTCGCTGGTTGACTCAAACTGTATTGTCCCGTTCCTTCAACTGCCTCGTTTTGTTGGGCCAGACCCATTTGGCGCTATAGTCTCGCTGACCTCACACCAGGTTTCTATGCATGTGTGGGAGACCTCTGGCAACATGTTACCGCGCTTTCATTCATTTCCACCGAGTAGTTGATACGTTATGCTTTATCTATCTCGTCCTTAAGTTCTTCACAGTAGTGTATATACCGTAAAGAACTGCATCGGAGATGAGGCTAATTGCGGATGATGTAATACTGTATTGAGCAATAAATGTTACGGGATCTTAAGTGTCTGCAAAAAGACATCGACAATGATGTGAGATGGAGAGCATACAATGGTATGATCGTAAACGGGGTGGAAAGTCAGACGACAGGAAAAGTCCTCTCAGTTCTAATTACTGTGTTGATGGAGTGAAAATACCTCATGGGGATCACTGTACGTACCTAGATGTTAATTTAAGGAAAGCACTTCACATAAACGGGACTGTAAATAAAGATTCCAGGTCTCTTTATATGTATATGAAGGCATTTAGAGGTTGTAGTAAGGACGTAAAGGAGAAAGCATATGGTTCCACCACCACGATTACTTGATTCGAGAATTGGGAAAAAAAAATCAAAAAACAGCACAATTTGGTCTGGGTGATTTCCGACAAAAGAGTAGTATTAGGAAAATGTTGCAAGCTTTGGACTGGGAATACGTAGGAGTAAGGAGACGAGATGCTCGACTACGTGGAAATGTTCCGAACGGTTAGTGGAGAGATGCGAGGAATGACATTAGTAGACGAATAAGTTTGAGTGGTGTTTCTAAAAGTAGGAAAGATCACAATATCAATATAAAGTTCCTATTCAACAGGATGAATTGGAAAAAATTTTCCTTTACAGGAAGAGGAGTTAGGGACCGGAATAAGTTACGAAGGGAGATGTTCGATTAATAACCAACTTCTTTGAAATTATTTAAGAAAAGACTAGGTAAACGACTGACATTGATTGATTGATTGACTGATTCATTGATTCATTGATTCATTCATTCATTCACTAATAGACAACTGATGAACGAGGGCATTGTTTTTCTGTTAGTTAATTAGTTAGATAGTTCGATAAATTGCAAAGTTTGAGTGAATAATGATCGTCGCAAAGCAAAACCTCCGCGGCCCACAACTAAACCACTCAATCTTAAAATTGAGGACTTTTATTATAGTGTTCAGCGGACTGAGGTATTCAGATGTTCTCAGAGACTGCATTCCTCTCCCGTCCAGTACCGATACTGACTGAAGAAGAAAATTTTTGCAATCGGGTGCAACAGAATAATATTGAAAATAAGATAACTATTTCTAGCAATACATTCAAAAATCAAGGCAGTAACAGGAGTGTCTCAAAACTGCTTCATGTAATAGGATTTGTGACTGAAAATTAAGTCCATAGCAGGGTGTGAAATCGCAGGGTTGAATGGAGGATTTTCGGCCCCCACCGACGATTTTATCTCAAAGGTTCCGCCCCACTAAAACTGCCCCCGCGTGGGAGGGGGGACTTTCATTATAAAATAAGGAAAATGTAGAACATATATGCTATTAAATTAATGTTTTTCACTGTGGATATTTTCATAAAATCATCAGCATAACGTAGAAATAATAGAATGACTGCTAGACCTTGAGCAATGAAGCAACGTAACGGTGGTAACTCCACACCTGCAGCCTATTGTTCATGCTTCACTCTGGCAAGTCCATCTGAAACCCGGGCAAAAATATAACTTACTTGAAGCCCTCCTCGCTTGTCATCGCTCTAACTAGCTCGAGCTTACACCACTCCTGTACTTCTTGGAGCGGGTGTGTTTCCGATAAGTAGCTATTTTTTTTTGTTAGTTGCTTTACGTCGCACCGACACAGATAGGTCTTATGGCGACGATGGGACAGGGAAGGGCTAGGAGTGGGAAGGAAGCGGCCGTGGCCTTAATTAAGGTACAGCCCCAGCATTTGCCTGGTGTGAAAATGGGAAACCACAGAAAACCATTTTCAGGGCTGCCGACAGTGGGGTTCGAACCTACTATCTCCCGAATACTGGATACTGACAGCACTTAAGCGACTGCAGCTATCGAGCTCGGTACCGATAGGTAGCCAATACGACAATATTCACTTTAGAAGTGTACAAACGGAATAACTTTCCAATGTTTATCATTCTGTTTATATTAACAGAATTCAAACAAAAAGATCTGGGGGAGCGTTTAGTGTACTTATTAGGGAATATACCCCCCCCCCCACGCCGGGTTCAGGCTGAAATAAACACTAGTAGTTAAACCCTACGGTTCTCCCCCCCGCCCACCACCACCACCACCACCACCACCACCACCACCATCATTTCTTTCTGATTTCATACCCTGCCATAGATAGTAACCAGCCTTATGGTCAGATAAGAGTCATTTTTAAGCCAATTCGCCTAATAAGAACTTTGCTGCTGGAAAGAAAAAAAAAACCCTCAAAGACTTCCAACAGTTGCATAGATCCACAACCAGATTGACTGTACACTAACCCCAGAATGAGAGAAGTGAAGTGTAACAAGGGTGTCATATTCCACATTTATTGCGAACTTGGAGGGGACTTTTCACATATATGAAAACGGAAGAATACTCGAAACATGACACCCCACAGGAGCACAATGTGAAGTAAAACAGCAATAATTCAGCAATACTGAGCGCGGGGAATAGGCAGTCTCTTTGTTAAATGCTTCGGTGGTTTAGAGCTTTGTTTCTTCAAGAGTTTCTCTCCTTCCCTTTATCTCAAGTGCAATGATCTCTTCTAATAATATGAGAAGGTTTAATTTTGGTTTCCTCTTGTTCTCCTAGGTGATAGCAGCTGTCGAATTCAAGCTTCGTTCATAGGCTATACATAATACCTACTTGAATATGGGTATAATTCACCATGAATGATTCACGCATACGATATATGTTCCATGGCTTTTTCAATGTAGAAAATCAAAATATAAAATAAACCAAGATTAATAATAATAATAATAATAATAATAATAATAATAATAATAATAATAATAATAATAATAATAATACAATTTTAAATTCCCTTCAAGTACTATGCAGTTGGAGAGGGGACGAGGTGTCGGAAGTTTGGCCTGCATGAAACTGTTGCATTAAATACCACCAACCTCAACTAGGATCGAACCCACTATCATAAAAAGAGCAGGACTACAGCTAACTTACTACACCACTGAGATCGAATAAATTATAGCTGCTATCTCTGTAATTCACTACTGTTGTGGGGTGCGTTATAGCCGAGTGGTATAGTCACTGGCTTCTCATCAAGGCGGCCGCGGATCGAATCGTGATGAATTTAAGAAATGAAATGTTATGTCACTGTGGCTCACACTGCACATAAAACCATCGATGTGAAATCACTAAATTACAAACTTACAACATTTCTGTTGCGGTAATCCTTGTCTGTCAGAAGAGGCTACTAAAAGGGGCCCCAGGGGCTCTTACTTTGGGAGCGCGGGTTGGCGACCAGAGAGCCTTAGCTGAGTCCTGGCACTGCTTTCACTTACTTGTGCCAGACTTCTCACTTCCATCTATCATATCCGGCCTCCCTTGGTCATCTCTTGTTCTTTTCCGACCCCGAAGGTATTTGGTTTGCGAATCCTAGGGAGTCTTTCATTTTCACGCCCTTCGTGGGCCTTGTCTTTCATTAGCCGATTAGTACATTTTTCGAAGTATCAGACCACTTCAATTTTTCCATTAGTGTCAATAGAGGATGGTTGCCTAGTTGTACTTCCTCTTAAGACAATCACCACTACCACCACCAGACACACTACTATCAAGAATTCGGGACATATGGACAGCAACCGGGTACGCTCATAAAATTACCTTTCGTAATCTTTTAGATATCTTTGTTTTCAGTATTTCTTTCTATTTTTCCGTCGGAGAAAGGAAAATAGATGTCTCGTACCTTCCAGAATCTTTGCCATCCTCTGACACTCTAAAAACCAAACAAAACCCCACGGCACTTAACGCCCTTTAGAGGGCTTTGGCCTGCCCAGCGACCGCTGCTCAGCCCGAAGGCCTGCAGATTACGAGGGGCCGTGTGGTTTGCACGACGCATCCTCTCGGCTGTTATTCTGGGCTTTCTAGACCGGGGCCGCCATCTCACCGTCAGATAGCTGCTCAATTCTAATCACGTAGGCTGAGTAGACCTCGAACCAGCCCTCAGTTCGACAGAAAAATCCCTGACTTGGCCGCGAATCGAACCCGGGGCCTCCGGGCGAAGGGCAGACACGCTACCCCTACACCACGGGGCCGACCATTTGACATTCTGCTTTGAACTAAACTCGGCATTCAAAACCACGGTTTCATGATGAAGCTTATTCACGTGGGTCTCCAGTAACATCTTAAGATCTTTCTGACTGTCTTGCACAATTATATATTAAACTTCACGTTCATATTTTGCTCTACTTCCACGCTAACCGTCAGCAAACAGTAAGCCGTCTCTAAGGTGCACAAAGCGCTCAAAGGTGTGCGGATAAAGATATGCCCCATCTTTTAATAAAACAATATACAAATACCAACAGTTTCTTGTTATAGGATTTACGTCGCACCGACTCAGATAGGCCTTATGGCGACAATAAATTCGGAAAGGGCTAGGAGTGGGAAGGAAGCGGCCGTGGCCTTGATTAAGGTACAGACCCAGCATTAGCCTGATGTGAAAATGGAAAACCACGGAAAACCATCTTAAGGGCTGCCGACAGTAGGGTTCGAACCCACTATCTCCCAGATGCAAGCTCACAGCTGCGCGCCCTTAACCGCACGGTCAACTCGCCCGGTAACAGTTTCTAATATAGGTTCAATTATCATATGGGAAATGAAATTACACAAGCTAAAGTTGCTATTGTTTCTGCTACATTTTGACTGTTACAGTATTTAAGCTTATTAGCAGAGAGGGCGTGACTGACAAGGTTGCTTGCCTATCCTTAAAAAAACGAAAAAACCAGAAACACCGAAGTAACAAGACGAATTAATTACTTTATTGTGAGAGTCCTAAACGAGTGACTTTTTTCTTTTGACGCCCACAGTAGTTCAATAATTCCCCATAATTAATACGAGCCAGATGCTTATCGACGTCCTTTCCATTCGATTTCTCTTTTCTTTCTAAATCGATGGTATGAAAGTAATCTAAGTTCACAAGTCGCTTTTGGTTCCTTTTATTTTTGCCATTCATAGCCCTTTATCTGATTTACCCTGACAACCACAATTTACGAGGAGCCAGGTGACTTTTTTCTTACTAAGGGGCTATTGACCTAAATGTTCTTGCCAGCGTTTTTAACGCCGCACTAAAATTTCCAACGACGGTGGTATAAGGACGGAAGCTGCCGTGGCCTTAAGGTACAATTACATATGCCTGATACGAAAACGGGGAAACCAAGGTTGCCGATGGTGGGCTTCAAGCCCGAGTACATGCTCATAACCATACAGTAAGTAAAATATCCAATAGATGTAGCTCTGGTACTGCCGTCGCATGCGAGGTTGAACGAGCGCGCTGTTTGGCAAAAGCTGGATTGTTGGGCACTGTCACTACTAGAGTTTCTGAAGGAAAATGCCAATCTCCTGTGCAGCTTATGACTACACAGAGAGGTGCGTAAAGGGCAAGAGCGTGTCATTTCACAGGTATGTTTCCTTGAAATTAATTTTCGTGCGTGACACTTATTGTCATGTGGATTGACCTACTTGCGCTGACTACGCGGTTTTTTCCCCTGTCGGCGTCAATGAGATTCAATCAATCAATACTGATCTGCATTTAGGGCAGTCGCCCAGGTGGCAGATTCCCTATCTGTTGCTTTCCTAGCCTTTTCCGAAATGATTTCAAAGAAATTGGAAATTTATTGAACATCTCCCTTGGTAAGTTATTCCAATCCCTAACTCCCCTTCCTATAAATGAATATTTGCCCCAGTTTGTCCTCTTGAATTCCAACTTTATCTTCATATTGTGATCTTTCCTACTTTTATAGACGCCATTCAAACCTATTCGTCTACTAATGTCATTCCACGCCATCTCTCCGCTGACAGCTCGGAACATACCACTTAGTCGAGCAGCTCTTCTTCTTTCTCTCAATTCTTCCCAACCCAAACATTGCAACATTTTTGTAACGCTACTCTTTTGTCGGAAATCACCCAGAACAAATCGAGCTGCTTTTCTTTGGATTTTTTCCAGTTCTTGAATCAGGTAATCCTGGTGAGGGTCCCATACACTGGAACCATACTCTAGTTGGGGTCTTACCAGAGACTTATATGCACTCTCCTTTACATCCTTACTACAACCCCTAAACACCCTCATAACCATGTGCAGAGATCGGTACCCTTTATTTACAATCCCATTTATGTGATTACCCCAGTGAAGATCTTTCCTTATATTAACACCTAGATACTTACAATGATCCCCAAAAGGAACTTTCACCCCATCAACGCAGTAATTAAAACTGAGAGGACTTTTCCTATTTGTAAAACTCACAACCTGACTTTTAGCCCCATTTATCAACATACCATTGCCTGCTGTCCATCTCACAATATTTTCGAGGTCACGTTGCAGTTGCTCACAATCTTGTAACTTATTTATTACTCTATAGAGAATAATATCATCCGCAAAAAGTCTTAGCTCCGATTCCACTCCTTTACTCATATCATTTATATATATAAGAAAACATAAAGGTCCGATAACACTGCCCTGAGGAACTCCCCTCTCAACTATTACAGGGTCAGACAAAGCTTCACCTACTCTAACTCTCTGAGATCTATTTTCTAGAAATATAGCAACCCATTCAGTCACTCTTTTGTCTAGTCCAATTGCACTCATTTTTGCCAGTAGTCTCCCATGATCCACCCTATCAAATGCTTTAGACATGTCAATCGCGATACAGTCCATTTGACCTCCAGAATCCAAGATATCTGCTATATCTTGCTGGAATCCTACAAGTTGAGCTTCAGTGGAATAACCTTTCCTAAAACCGAATTGCCTTCTATCGAACCAGTTATTAATTTCACAAACATGTCTAATATAATCAGAAAGAATGCCTTCCCAAAGCTTACATACAATGCATGTCAAACTTACTGGCCTGTAATTTTCAGCTTTATGTCTATCACCCTTTCCTTTATACACAGGGGCTACTATAGCAACTCTCCATTCATCTGGTATAGCTCCTTCGGCCAAACAATAATCAAATAAGTACTTCAGATATGGTACTATATCCCAACCCATTGTCTTTAGTATATCCCCAAAATATGATCAATTCCAGCCGCTTTTCTAGTTTTCAACTTTTGTATCTTATTGTAAATGTCACTGTTATCATACGTAAATTTTATTACTTCTTTGGCCTTAGTCTCTTCCTCTATCTCGACATTATCCTTGTAACCAACAATCTTTACATACTGCTGACTGAATACTTCTGCCTTTTGAAGATCCTCACATACACACTCCCCTTGTTCATTAATTATTCCTGGAATGTCCTTCTTGGAACCTGTTTCTGCCTTAAAATACCTATACATACCCTTCCATTTTTCACTAAAATTTGTATGACTGCCAATTATGCTTGCCATCATGTTATCCTTAGCTGCCTTCTTTGCTAGATTCAATTTTCTAGTAAGTTCCTTCAATTTCTCCTTACTTCCACAGCCATTTCTAACTCTATTTCTTTCCAGTCTGCACCTCCTTCTTAGTCTCTTTATTTCTCTATTATAATAAGGTGGGTCTTTACCATTCCTTACCACCCTTAAAGGTACAAACCTGTTTTCGCATTCCTCAACAATTTCTTTAAACCCATCCCAGAGTCTGTTTACATTTTTATTTACCGTTTTCCACCGATCATAGTTACTTTTTAGAAACTGCCTCATACCTGCTTTATCAGCCATATGGTACTGCCTAACAGTCCTTCTTTTAAGACCTTCCTTTCTATCACATTTATTTTTAACTACCACAAAAACAGCTTCATGATCACTAATACCATCTATTACTTCAGTTTCCCTATAGAGCTCATCTGGTTTTATCAGCACCACATCCAAAATATTTTTCCCTCTGGTTGGTTCCATCACTTTCTGAATCAGCTGTCCTTCCCATATTAACTTATTTGCCATTTGTTGGTCATGCTTCCTGTCGTTCACATTTCCTTCCCAATTGACACCTGGCAAATTCAGATCTCCCGCTACAATCACATTTCTTTCCATGTCGTTTCCCACATAGCTGACTATCCTATCAAATAATTCCGAATCCGCGTCAGTGCTACCCTTTCCCGATCTGTACACTCCAAATATATCAAGTTGCCTATTATCTTTAGAAATGAGCCTTACACCTAGAATTTCATGTGTCTCATCTTTAACTTTTTCGTAGCTTACAAATTCTTCTTTCACCAGAATGAAAACTCCCCCTCCCACCTTTCCTATCCTATCTCTACGATACACACTCCAGTGCCGTGAGAAAATTTCTGCATCCATTATATCATTTCTCAGCCATGATTCAACTCCTATTACAATATCTGGTAAATATATATCTATTAAATTACTTAATTCTATTCCTTTCTTTACAATACTTCTACAGTTCAACACTAACAATTTTATGTCATCCCTACTTGATTTCCAGTTCCCTGTTCCCTTATCACCGCTCCCTAGGCCATCCCGTTTCCCTGAATGTACCTCCCTATTACCCTTCCAAACAAATTTCCTAACTTATACGTACCACTGCGGTTTAAATGAAGGCCATCCGAGCGCAGATCCCTTTCTCCTACCCACCCATTAGGATCTAGAAATTTCACTCCCAGTTTCCCACAGACCCACTCCATAGTCTCATTTAAATCCCCAATCACCCTCCAGTCAGTATCCCTCCTACACAGTATTCCACTAATAACAATCTTCGCTTTCTTAAACTTCACCCGTGCTGCATTTACCAGATCCCACACATCTCCAACTATGTTGGTACTTATATCAGCTTGCCTTACGTTGTTGGTACCAACGTGAAACACTACCACCTTCTCCTTCCCCTCCTCCCTCTCTTCTACTTTCCTCAACATCTGCCTCAACCGAATTCCTGGATAACATTCTACCCTGGTTCCCTTTCCTCCACACACTTTCCCCACGTGTCTAACGATGGAATCCCCCATGACCAGAGCCTCAACCCTACCCACCTCATTTGATCCCCTCCCCTTCTGGTCAGCCCTATCTTTCCTGATAGCTGCAGAAGCTACTTCCTCCTCCCTTTTCTCCTTCCCATGACCCTGTTCCACCTGTCTTTTCCTATCCTCTACTCTACATTTCCCTTTCCTACCTTTTCCCTTCCTCCTACTTCCACGCATCTCAGCAACAGTTCCCTGTCCCTCATCTTCCCTCTGTTGTTCTACCTGGAGTGACTCGTACCGATTTCGCACAGACACCTGTCCTGAATTCTGATCCTGAATAGACCCCTTGGCCTGCAATCTCCTTCCCCTTAGAACATTAGACCACCTGTCTTCTACAACTCCTCCCTCTCCTTCCCCTCCCTCTTGTACACCTACTGTAACCTGTACCTGGACATTACCTTGAAGACTGAAATTAATGTTTTAGGAAATGTAAGGGATGAAATTTTCCTTTCACTTGAAAGCCAATGTCCAGAAAACCAAGTCGCCAGGTTGTTCAAGCTGATGTGAAAGAGTAGAATACAGGCCTACGTATGCATCGAGTTCGCAGGTCATAAGATGAATTATCCCGATGTTAGAAGTAGGCTAACGAAGACAATTGTGTTTCATAAGCAATAGGTTGGTACACTGTTACTCTTCATTATAATCGAAAGGTAATGTTGATTTCTCAACATATTTCTTAAAGTATTGATTATATTGACGAGTATAATGCAATGTGTTCCTCATGATCATGAATATTCAGTTTTTTAGAGATTAACCTGGTGGATTTCTTTTCCTTTCTTGTAATGCCACTGATGTGCATGATACCGAGCGAGAGGCTGAACGGCTCGGGTCATGTAACTGTCAGGTTGCACTCGCGAGATAGTGGGTTCAAACCTCACTCTCGTCAGCCCTGAAGATGGTTTTTCGTGGTTACCCATTTTTACACCAAGCAAATGCTGAGACTGTACCTTAATTAAAACCATGGTCGTTTCCTTCCCACTCCTAGCCCATTCCTATCGCATCGTTGCCATAAGGTCTATCGTGTCGGTATGACGTATAGCAAATTAAAAATAAAAGTGACAAGAAGTGATGTCCATGATAACCTGGAATTGCATGTAGTGCTCCGCTTTTTACTTTTGTGTGTATTTATAATAGTAGTAAAAACTATTGAATTTTTTTCTGTATATACGGTTTGTTTCTTCCCTTTGTTACAATACGTGTAGAAGCCCCCATTAACACCTCAAAAGATTTTATAATTTAGAGACTAGATGTGCAATACCATGTGAACACCTGAGTCCTTTACGTTCATTAATATAATTATTCCTTTAAATTCCATATAGCACAATAAATTATTGAGCGAGCAAATTGGCCGTGCAGTTAGGGCCGCATAACTGTGAGCTTGCTTTCGGGAGATAATGGGTTCAGACCCAACTATCGGCAGCCCTGAAGATGGTTTCTGTGGTTTTCCATTCTCACACCAGGCAAATGTTGGGGCTGTACCGTAATTAAGGCGACGGCCGTTTCCTTCCTACCCTACTTCTAGCCCTTTCCTATCCCATCGTCTCCGTAAGTCTTATCTGTGTCGGCGAGACGTAAAACAAATTGTAAAGAATAAAATAAGTTGTATTTTTTCAGTTCTCTTCAATTATATATGTTACCATGGTATGGTGGATCAGCAGAGGTGAAAGAAGGTGCCGGGGTGAATGGGTCTAACTACCAAATCAAAGTTAATTTAAAACTTTAACAAAGGTTATATTTTCTGAGTTTTAACAATTAATAACAACAAAAATCTAAAACTTTGACTAGGTGAAGAAACAAGACCAGGAAGGATCCAAGATTTGAGAATGATAACACTTTTGGGCTACAAGCGCTAGTTTTACAAGTTTGAGCTCCTAGCTCAGCATTACCAAACAATGAATTGTTCAAAGGTCAGAAATCCCCTAAAACATGGAGCACCAGCTCCGTAATTTACAATGTCAAGCCTCCTAGGGGCAATTTTACAATACTAGGAAAGATCTGACACGCTCTCAGTTTTTCAAGCCTATTCAAGGCAATATCAGACCTTACAATAACTTGCCATCAAGGCACAATTTACAAAAATGAAACAGGGGTATCTCGTACCCAACCTACAGGGCCTTCGTGTAAAAGAAATAACAGTTAAATAAATGGCCCATGCACAAAATGAAAGGAGGCAAATACTTGCACTCCTCTATGCAGCTTCTTAAAACCTAACAGGCACTAGGCCGATGAAACAGGGGCTATTCCCAAACTATGGAGGTGACCCGTCTAAGAAAGAAATTTAAAACATTAATGAACGGAAGAAAATCAGTTACCAAAACGTAGTCACCTCAAAACCAAAATGAAGGGGAGCTCGAGAGGGTAAATCACTCTCTATCCCAGAATTACATTTACAGATTTTATAAGTTTTTACATAAGCCGGCAGAACTTACATTTTAGAGAAGAAGGTTACATATTAAAGTTTCGGACCTTTCGCGCGGGTAAAACTGCTGAGCTAGCTAGAAATAAGATGTTAAACGGCCATTACCTTGCTGAAGACCTGCTGCCTGATGAAAGAGGCGTCACCCGCCTCCTGCTTCACATACACACACTTAGACGTTGATCAAATGGCCAAGAGACGTGAAAATCAGCAGTTTATAAACCCTCGGGGAAAGTTCGAGACCTTTCATGAATAAAACAGCCACACCCACTCAGTTTTATTGAGTAGCTTAAAGTTACACACCAAATCGAAGAAGCTTGTGATTGGTAGGAAATTAATTACAGAAATTCTTGATTGGTTAAATTCAAAACAGGCGGAAAGAAAGGATAAATATTGCCAACCCAAAAATTAATGAACGAAATGTAGTAAAGGTAAAACTTATGAAAACAAAATTACTTCTGAAAGGTTCTTTCACTTCGCACCAGGGTGCATGATCATAGCTTTTGCAGTGACCTCTATGAGAGAATGTCCAAACTTCTTGATAAATGGAAAACAAAATCAAGTAGAATTTCACACAGTTCAGGAAACTTCACCATAAAAGAATTACGGTAGTGACATCTTCTGAGAAAATTTACAAGTTGGTCCAGTTTTAAGTTCAGAGTTCCTCCTGTAGAGGAGGTTTTTTTGTCGCAAGATTTAAAAGTGCGGCGTAGGGGTGTACCTCCCGGTACAATATAATTTACCACTCTCTCTTTCCCTTAAAGCAAATCATTTTACAAGTTAAAAACCTTAAAGCAAATCCAGCCTTTCATTAAAAGCTAAATAAAAAACCTTAATAGCCTTAAACTACAACCGAGTGTCATATTTCCACTTATAATCACATTTAGAAAATAGCGACAATAATAATAATAATAATAATAATAATAATAATAATAATAATAATAATAATAATAATAATAATAATAATAATAATAATAATAATGGCGTTGCGTCCCGCTAACTACTTTTCCTCTCCCGTGAACCATGCGACCTTGCCACGATGGGACGCTTGTGCGTCCAAGTGAAGTACAGTAGATAGCCAAGCCGCAGGTGCAACCATATCGGACGGGTATATGTCGAGATATCAGACTAAAGAATGGTTTATCGCAAAAGGGGGTAACAGCCTTTAGAAAGCTGCAAGCGCAGCAGTCTAAATGATATACGGCTGAAAGCAAATGGGAAACTACAGCCGTAACTCCCAAACACATGCATCTCCATCTCTCTCTCTCTCTCTCTCTCTCTCTCTCTGCATGAAATGAATGATGTACTGTTAATGGCTTCCTCCCGGGTATAACATTCCAGAGAGTCCCCCATTCTGATCTCCGGGTGAGGACTACACGAGAAGGGGCAATCATTAGGAACATGGATATGATATTCTGAGAGTCGGAGCGTGGAATATTAGAAGTTTGAATCGTTGTGGTAGGTTAGAGAATCTGGAAAGGGAAATGGATAGACTAAAGTTAGATGTAGTTAGTATAAGTGAAGTACGTTGGCAGGAAGAACAGGATTTTTGGTCAGGCGACTACAGAATTATCAACACAAAATCAAACCGGGGAAATGCAGGAGTTGGTTTAATAATGAATAACAAAATAGGACTGCAGGTACCTTACTACGATCAGAATAATGAAACTATTATTTTTGTCAAGATAGACACCAAGCCAATGCCCACCACAATAGTGCAGGTCTATATGCCTACTAGTGCCGGTCCCGCGGTGAAGGGATAGCGCGCCTGCCTCTTGTCTGGAGGTCCCAGGTTCGATTCCCGGCCAGGTCAGGGACGTTTACCTGGATCTGAGGGCTGGTACGAGGTCCACTGAGCCTACGTGATTACAACTGAGGAACTATCTGACGATGACATGGCGGCCGGGTCTGGAGAGCCAAGAATAACGGCCGTGAGGAATCGTCGTGCTGACCACACGACACCTCGTAATATGCAGGCCTTCGGGATGATCAGCGATCTCTTGGTAGGCCATGTGCCTTCGGGGCTGTTGCGCCATGGGGGCGAGGGGGCTTATATATCTACTAGTTCAGCGGATGATGAAGAAATCAAATGAATACATGAAGAGATAGAAGTTTTAATACAATATGTAAAAGGTGACGAGAATCTAATCGTGATGGGAGACTGGAATGCAGTGGTAGAGCAAGGAAGATAATGCAGTAGGAGAATTCGGATTGGGACAAAGGAATGGAAGACTAAGTAGGCTGGTTGAATTATGCACCGATCATAATTTAGTCCTGGTTAATACTTGGTTCAAACACCACAAACGACGGCAGTAAAAACAGACGAGCCCTGGAGTCACTGGAAAGTATCAAATAAACTTCAATATGATAAGGCAGAGATTCAGAATTACTGCCTGCCTTAGGAGGAACCAGATTGGCGGGGTATGATTCAGGAGAAGTGCCATCAGATTTTAGGCAGAATGTTGTTATACCTATTCCCAAGAAAGCCGGTGCTGACAGGTGCGAAAACTATCGCACCGTTAGTTTAGTACCTCATGCCTGCAAAATTTCAACACGTATTATTTATAGAAGAACGGAAAAAAAATTGGGAGAAGATTATTTGGCTTCAGAAGAAATGCAGGAACACGTAAAGCAATCCTAACTTTACGTCTGATTTTAAAGAACCGAATTAAGAACAAGCCCACGTATGTGGCGTTCATAGGTCTAGAAAAGTCAATCTATAATGTTGACTGGACCAAGATATTTGAGATACTAAAAGGTGATCGGGATAAGATATCGAGAAAGAAGAATTATCTACAATCTCTATAAAAATAAGTCTGTAATGCTAATAATCGAGAGCTCTGAAAAAGGAGGAGCTATCTAAAAAGGAGTGAGGCAAGGCTGCAGTTTGTTTGCCCCCTTCTTTTCAATGTTTATATAAAAAGGGCGGTGAAGGAAATCAAGGAGGAATTTGTAAACGGAATCACAATCCAAGGAGAGGAAATCAAAACCCTGATATTTGCCAATGACATTGTTATTTTATCTGCGTCTGCAGAAGATCTGGAGAAATCGCGTAATTACCGAATGATATGAACAGATTTTGAGGAAGGAGTATAAGATGAAAATAAAGAACTCCAAAACAAAGTAATGGAGTGCAGTCGAACGAAGTCAGGTAATGCAGGAAATATTAGATTAGGAAATCAAGTCTTAAAGGAAGTACATGAATACTGTTACGTGGGCAGTGACAATGCATGAAAGTGAAACACGGACGGTACTCGCTCAGAAAGAAAGAGAATAGAAGCTCTTGAAATGTGGTGTTACAGAAGAATGTTCAAGGTGAGATGGGCAGATCGAATTACGAATGAAGAGATTCGGAATCGAAGTAGCAAGAGGAGATAGTTTTGGCTAAATTTTATGAAAAGAAGAGATGGAAAGACTTTACAAACCGATTTTCATTCAGCCATTTTCTCGTGATGTCCGGACAGACAGACAGACAGACAGACAGACAGACAGACAGACAGACAGACAGACAGACAGACAGACAGAAAATTACATTTCCTTGTTACTGTGGACACGACGGATACAATAATACCATTCTTTTTAAGTTCTGAGAAATGTACATACAAAACTCTTATTTTATATAATTTACATATACGTAGAAATGAAAAGGTTAGCACAGAATGGGGTGGCATGGCCAGATACATCAAAGCAGTCTATTGACTGTTGACTCCAATAGCAACACAACTACTTTTACGGTTTTAGGAGACGGCGAGGAGTCGGAATTCATTCCCACGGGAGTTCTTTTCTCTCTCTTAGTCCAACCCTTCGTAAGGGTGTAGTGGCATCACGCGACAATCCTTTTGGTGATCTTCCTCCAGGAGTCTCTGCTTTGGGCATGGTGACTTGCTTGCTGTAAGCTCATCCTGGTTAAGTTCTTGATCTGGTGCATCCATCGTAATGGCGCACGTCCTCTAGGTCTTCGGCCTTCGACTTTTCCCTCTATGATAAGTATTTCCATTGCCTCCTGTCTTCTGGCAATATGACCAAAACATCTGAGTTGTTTTTGGTTGATAAGGGTCAACAGTCTCGTTCTGATGCCAAGCTGTTGCAGGATCGATTCATTAGTGCGGTGTGCTGTCCATGGTATTCGCAGTAATCTCCTATAGCACCACATTTCTAGAGCATCAATCCTGCGGCGATCCGCCGTCTTCATCGTCCAAGTTTCTGCTGCATAGGTCGCGATAGGGTAAATCAGAGTTCTCATGAGGGTGAGCTTTGTCTTGGAAGTGATGGAGGTGTCCTTCCAGATGCGGGCAAGTTTTGTTGTTGAATATCTCGCAATTGCAATGCGCTTGCGGATCTCAGGTTCACAGTCTCCAGTATTTGTGACAATAGATCCTAGATACTCGAAGCGACTGACAACCTCAATTCTTGTTATGGCAGGTCTGTTGTTATTAAAACGGTCTACAATCATCACTTTGGTATTTTTATTGTTGATTTCAAGACCATATTCTCTGCTTCGCTCGTCTAGCCTCCGCATGATGGTTTCTAATTCATGATCATCTGTTGCAATAATCACGGTGTCATCTGCATATCTGAGGTTGTTAATTTTCCTGCCACCAACTGTGATGCCGTCACTCCAGTCCTCGAGAATCTCCCTCATAATATACTCACTGTATACATTAAATAAGAGGGGGGAAAGAATGCAACCTTGTCGCACACCAGCACAAGTAGAAAAGACGTCTGAGAGGTCGCCATTAACTCTCACTGTCGCAGTGTTCAAAGAGTACAATTGTTGGATCAGGTACACTAAATGTCTTGGCGTCCCCATCTCAGTGAGTATAGCCCAGAGCTTTGACCATTTTACCTTGTCGAAGGCTTTCCTGTAGTCCACGAAGCACAGGAACATCTTGATATTATATTCCCTTGTCTTCTCTATGAGCTGCCGGATGTTTAGGATCTACTCACGAGTTCCTTTCCCTGGAACAAACCCGGTTTGTTCCTCTGAGATTTGTGGAAGTAAGAAGGTCTTCAGCCTCTCGTTCAGCACCGTGAGCATGATTTTACTTGCATGGCAGATGAGGGCTATCATTCGATAATTTGCACAGTCAAGTGGAGAACCTTTCTTGAACAGTGGTACGAAGACGGAGTGGCACCACTGGTCCGGCCAATTTCCAGATGTCCATATCTTCTGACATAACTTGTGCAGGATGTCGACACCTAGGTCACCCATGTTCTTTAGGATTTCAGCAGTGATTCCATCTTGGCCTGGTGCTTTCCGGTTCTGGAGCTTTTTTATTGCATGTTCCACTTCTTCTGTAAGGATCTTTGGTTCAAAGTCTGTTGGGTTCTGGTGACCTGGCATTGGTTGTGGGTCATCAGTGAACAGCTTGTTGCAGTATTCTCTCCATACTTTGGCAATGCCCGCTGCATTTGTGATGATATTCCCTTGGTCAGTTCTTTTATGTGCCGATAAATCTGACACGAGGCTGACGTATTTGTGGACCTTCAAATATCACCGGACTGAGCAAGGATCGAACCTGCCAACTTGGGGCTAGAAAGCTGGCGCCTTAACCGGCGATAACTATATTTTGTCTACTTTGCCCAAAAATCTCGCCAACGCTGTTAGGCGTTAAAGCTCGCTCATTCGTTTCGTACGAGAGAGAACATTTTCGGTGGTTGGGCAGAATTACGCCCAAGTCCTGATCATTTACACAAAATATAGCGGAATATAAGTACCCTCCTTTTAAACGTATGGTTGTTAGAAGACTTAACATAAACAGTAAATTAAAGTAAACTCTTGTTCTCATCCTAAGGTGGTGCAGCTCTTTCTACACACACCCCCGATGGAGGTGAGCTGCATGTACCATTTCAACCACATACCAGTCCTCCTGCCATTCTTAAATTTCTGGCAATACCGTTACGCTACGGAGGCGGACAACAGTAAATTAATTTTGTGTTACTGAACTGCAAATGAACGCTGTCCTCTTATCAGGCATTTCTCCTATATAAATCCACAGCCTGTTTCCAGTCATTCGGCCGGGTCAGGAATGGAATGAATGAAGCCCCCATCGAGCGGCGAGGATGGAAATGTGCCGGCTGCCGAAGCCTGTCGCACTCCCCTGGGGCAATGATAAATGACTGACAGATGAAATGAAATGCTAATGGAGCGTGTTGCTGGAATGAAAGGTGATAGGGAAAACCGGAGTACCCGGAGAAAAACCTGTCCTGCCTCCGCTTTGTCCAGCACAAACCTCACATGGAGTGGCCGGGATTTAAATCACGGTATCCAGCGGTGAGAGGCCGACGCGCTACCGCCTGAGCCACGGAGGCTCATGCATTTCTCCTATATTTATGCTTTTTGGAAGGGCTACCTGGCCGAGGCGGTAAAGGCGTGCTCGGTTCACCAGAAAGGACGTGGGTTCGATTCCGTGACAGGAAGCTGAACATTTTAAGAAAGAAGTTTTCCACTTTCGGATGTGCACATGGCTTTGAGGTTCACTCAACCTACACCAAAAATGAGTACCAGATTAATTCCTGAGGACAAAGGCGACCGAGCGTACAACTCACCACTTTACCCCAGTTAGCGCCAAGGTTACGAATAGTGCAAGTCTTACCTTCTCTCCCTCCCAGGGCCTTCATGGCCTGCATGGAGATGACATGACTGTTTTGCTATTTACGCTTTTTTTTTTTTTTTTTTTTTGGAGGGGGAGAGCTTTCTTTCTAAAGACTTTTAAACAAAATCAATTTCCACAGTTTTAAAAGTTCACTATTTACATTGCCCAGCAGAGCGAGTTTTTAGCCAAACAGCAGAAATTTCAACATGCTCCGCTCGCTACAGCGATTCTTCCCAACCGGTGGCGCCGCTGCTACCTCTGGGGTATTACTTAGTAACTCTATGCTTATAACTACAGGGCGCACAGCACGCATCCAGCTCACCCAGTCCAGCTCTTGCATCTCAATAAACTATATATGTGAAGACTAGCAAGATACCCGTGCTTCGCTACGGTATTACACTGAAATTTATAATTGAATGCTTATTGTTTTAGATATATAATCCACCGAAATTCCCGAAATTCGCGATCTGCCTCGTTTTCTGCGAGAATCCACCAAAATTCCCGATCTGACTCGTTTTCTATTAGATTACGGCACGTTTCCTCCCATTTTTCAATCTTCCTTTCCAGCAATCGATTTCGTACTTCCCGGACTAGGCTCAGGTATTCCTCCCGGTCAGTTGAGTCCGTAAATCTTTGCCATCTTTTCCTATAATAATTTTAATATGTATAAAATCCTTCAGGAGATCCGGCGCGGTGTCATATTGGGTGCTTTGGCGGCACTGAACCCGCGGCCGGACTGCATTCTTAGTCATTACTCGTCCAGGAGCCGTTTCCAGTAGAGATGGGTAGTTCGTGAACGAGCAGTTCAAATTGACCTAGTCACTAAAGTGAACTATTGAACTAGGTCACAATTACATTTGGCAGCAGTTCGAAATGAACTAAAGTTCCTGCCGACTGCTCGTTCTCTCGAACGTAAATAACAAACGAACGATATTCCACGTTGCGACTGCAGTGCCTAATAGCGGCTGAATGTCGGGACTTGGTCTACAGGAGAATAACAGATGGTACAATTCTGTATTACATCTTATTTTGTATATGGCGTCTACAACTACAGCCTGACAAGAGGAAATAAAGGCAGAATCCACAAATTATGTTTGCTACCTGCACAGAAACTCATATTTTCTAAAGACTTGCAATATATGTGGATGCTCTGCAGTCGGTACATTCCGTGAGTTGAGACCTATACGAACTATAAAGAAACAGTTCGTAAAGAACTATTTTGTCTGCAGTTTAGGTCGTTCATTCCGTGATTTGAGACATAATCGAACTGTAAAGATACAGTTCGTAAATAACTTCTTTGCAGTTCAGGTCTTTCGCTTCTGTATAGGAAACGAACTGTAATGACAATTCGTAAAGAACTATTTTGTTTGCAGTTTAGGTCGGTCAACCTGTTTCCTAAATAATTTATTTTGGCTCATAAAATAAAATAATGCAGTACAATTAACATGCGGATAGGTTTCCATAAAATCAAACAGTACGCCTATGCTTATTTAAATACTTGGAAAGGTATATTAAGCTCACTTTGTAAGAGTTTTTAAAAATTACATACCGTACAGAAAATATTTACAAAATTAAGCCTAAGTATTAAAAATATGACTAAATTTATGATAAACAAGAAATAAGAATATGCCGGCATGGTTGTTAGAAAAAACGTGATGGGCATGTTGATCTTATTATGTGCATTGAAAGCCATCGATGTGTATTGTGAAATAACAATTATGTATTTAGACCTAATCAGTGATTTCGTGTTAAATGTTAGCTGCTGTATATATAAAGATACACAGTCGAACAAATTATATACATGACACGGCATAAGCCCAAAAGCCTATAATTATCATGTCTATATATACATGCGCATGAGCGAAGTTGGAGGAAATGGAGATGTGAACTAGTGAACTAAACGAACTAGTTTTTCGAACTGTTCCTGGCAGTAAACTAGTTCACATTGACCTGATCGCAAGAAAGAACTACTTTTCCCATCACTAGTTTCCAGCGCGGTCCGCACATTTGACGACGGTCCGGAACATTATTATTATTATTATTATTATTATTATTATTATTATTATTATTATTATTATTATTATTATTATTATTATTATTATTATTATTGTACCGGGTGGTACACCTCCACGCCGCTAATTCAAACCTTGCGCCAGTTGAAACTCCTCTTCAGGAGGAAGTCTGAACTTTATCTACTGTGTTCATTCACAAGTTTCTCAGAAGATGTCCCTACTTGTAAATTTTGAAGTTTCTGAACTGGGTAGTTTTCGATGTATTTTTGTTTTGCCTGTAGTAAGAAGTGTGAACATTCTCTTCCAGATGGCACTACTGAAGGACTACAGTTATGCACCCTAGTGCGAAGTGAAAGAAATGTGTTTTTGGAGAAATTTTGAATTCATGAGTTTGTTCTTTGTTAAATTTCTTTCAGTTATTGTTTATGTTGGCAATATTAACCCTTTCTTTCCGCCAGTTTTGAATTCGACCAATAAGGAATTTCTGTAATTAATTTTCCACCAATAATGTGTTTCTTCTTCATCTAGTGTAGGGGTTTTCGTGGTTAGCCAATAAAATTATTGTGGGAGGGTGTTCTCATTCCTGTAACGCCTCGAACTTTCCACGAGGGTATATAAACTGCTGATTTTCGGGTCTCCGCGCCACTTCAGTAACATCTATCAGTGTGCAAAGTACGTAGCAGGGGGCGGGTAGCACCTCTTTCTTCGGGCAGCAGTTCAACCACCAGGTAATGGCCTTTTAATAACTTCTTTTCTTGCTAGCTCAGCAGTTTAACTCTCGGGGCAGGTCCGAAGCCTTTTACCATGTAACCTTCCTTTAAGATGTAAAGACACTTGGTATCTATTCTATCTTTTTAAACTACATATTGGGATAGAGAGTGCTTAACCCTCTCGAGCTCCCACTCATATTGTGTTGAGGTGAACTTATTTTCACAACCGTTTCTTCCTTAACGTAATGTAAATTGTCTCCTTCTATAAGTCACCTCTTTAGTATCGGATTAGCCCTTGCATTAGAGGCCTAGCGCCGAGTAGGTTTTAAATAAAGTGTATTAGGAGTGCTAGAACGCCTCCTCTCAAGTCGGTATTGGGGAGGCCATGTAATATTTCTGTTTCTTTTACTGAATAGGCCTCAGTAGGTTGGGTATTTTTACCCCTGTGTATATGTCCTTGGAGGACAGCTTGAACGTGGAGTTTGGTGTGGCCTTTGATAGGCTTGAACTTAAGAGCGGGTTGCTCTTTCTTAAAATTTGTTTCTGCGTGCCTCAAGGAGGCCTTACTGTGTAATTGAGAGCAAGAGCTCCTGGGCATGATTGAGGTCTTCTGCCCCTTTGTTGAATTCTGTATATCGTAATGTTGGGCTTATAGCTCAAGAATTGTGTGTCTGGCTCTCGGAGCCCAAATTCTGTAACTCTGTAATTGTACATTATCGATTTGTGTTTCGGCTACTGAGTACCTGTTCTATTTGTTATTTCTTAATCTTGAAAAGAAAATATAACCTTGTTAAATTTTATCTTAACTTTAATTTCGTATGTTGAGACCTGTTCACCCCCGCACCTTCTTTCACCTCTGCACATCCACAATACTCCGTAACAATTATTATTATTATTATTATTATTATTATTATTATTATTATTATTGTTATTATTACTATTATGTGTTGCTGGAGTGGCTGATGACAGGGAAAACCGGAGTATCCGGAGAAAAACCGGTCCCGCCTCCGGTTTTTCCAGCACGAATATCACATGGAGTGACCGGGATTTGAACAACGGAACTCAGCTGTGAGAGGCCGGCGCGCTGCCGCCTGAGCAACGGAGGATACTTATAAGTACATTAAGAACAGTAAAATCAATTGGTCTCACCTCCTTCTACACCCCACCGCCGTTAAGTTTATTTACCGCCACCCCCGTACCCTCCCCCCAAAAAATTAAAAGAAGGCTTGTTTCTTTATGTTTAAAGGAGATTCCAAACACCAATGTTCACGTCTATTGCCTTCAGTTTTGAGATATAAGTATCCCCATAAAAATTATTTACATTTTTCACTTCATTTCACACTACTCTTCCCCCCCGACCCCCTAAGTGAATTTTCCCGCAAAAAATACTTGTTTCTTTAATAGTAAAAGATCTTCTAAATACCAATTATCATGACTCTAACTTCTTCAGTTTTGATTTATGTGTCCCCATGAAAGGAATTCAACTCCTTTACACTCCCACCCTCCAAGATGGTTTCCCCACCAAAACGCGTTTTTCTTTGTTTTTAAAGGAGATCTAAATACGAATTTTCACGTCTGTAACAATTTTAGTTTTTATTAGATGTATGCATTCTCATACAATCAAGTCAATTAAATTTTCAATTCTTGCACCCCCCCCCCCCTTCATTGGATTTTCCGAGAATACGTCTATCTTTACTTTTAAAGCAGATTGCAAATATCAAATTTCACGTCTGTAACATCTTCATTTTTGAGATATCAGTAGCCTAATTAAAAGAAGTCAACACCATTTTCAGTCACTTTTACCCACCCCCCACCAGCCAAGTGGTATTTCTGAAAACTAAAAATACACGATTCGTTATGTTTAATAGAGATAAAAAAATACCATTTTTCACTTCTGTAATATGTTAAGTTTTTTTAGATATACTGTAAAAATTCTCATTTTAAAATTTCACCCCTTTTGAGTTCCCCTTAAATGGAGTTTCCAAAAACAAATCACCTATGTTTCTTTACATTTACAGGAGATTCCAAACACCCACTTTTACGTCTGTAACATTTTACGTTTCCAAGATATTCTGTAGATATAGTCTTTCAAAAAATTCACCCCAATTTGTCACTCCTGTTTAACGGCCATTAATTGGATTTTCCAAAAACTAAAAAATACGTGTTTCTTTATTTTTAAAGGAGGTCCCATATACAAATTTTTAGTTCTGTAATATTTTCAGGTTCTGAAATATAAGTATCCTCATTAAAGGCATTCAATCCATTTTTCACCCTTTTACACCCCTCCTATTGGGATTTACAGGAAACAAAAAAATACGTGTTCCTTTATTTTTAGAGGAGATTCTAACTACCAATTTTTACATCTGTAAATTTTAAAGTTTTAAGATGTAGACACACTCATTTTAAAAAATTCACCCCCCCTTTTCACCCCCCAATATTTGGATTTTCCAAAAACGAAAGAATACGTGTTTCTTTACTTTTAAATTAGATCCCAAATACCAATTTTCAGGTCTGTAATATCTTCAGGTTCTGAGATATAAGTAGCCTCATTAAAGGCATTCAACCAATTTTTCACCCCTTTTCACGATTCCTATTGTGATTTTCCGAAAACAAAAAAATGCGTGTTTCTTTATTTTTAAAGGAGATTCTAAATACCAATTTTTATATCCATACACTTTAAAAGTTTTGAGATATAGATACACTCATTTTAAAAAATCACCCCCTTTTCACCCCCCCTATTAATTGTATTTTCCAAAAACAAAAAAATACATGTTTCTTTATTTTTAAAAGAGATCCCAAACACCAATTTTCAGGTCTGTAATATCTTCAGGTTCTGAGATATAAGTAGCCTCATTAAAGGCATTCAACCAATTTTTCACCCCTTTTCACGATTCCTATTGTGATTTTCCGAAAACAAAAAAATGTGTGTTTCTTTATTTTTAATGAAGATTCTAAATACCAATTTTTACATCTGCAAACTTTAAAAGTTTGGAGATATAGATTCACTCATTTTAAAAATTCACCCCCTTTTTACCCTCCCATTAATTGGATTTCCCAAAAACAAAAAAATACGTGTTTCTTTATATTTAAGAGAGATCAAAAGTACCAATTTTCAGGTCTGTAATATCTTCAGTTTCTGAGATATAAGCACCGGTATCCTGATTAGGCATTCAACCCCTTTTTCACCCTTTTTCACCCCTCCTATTGGGATTGTCTGAAAACAAAAAAATACGCGTTTCCTTATTTTTAAAGAAGATTCTAAATACCAATTTTCACATCTGTGAACTTTTAAAGTTTTGAGATATAAACACACTCATTTTAAAATTTCGCCCCCCTTTTCACCTCCTTAGCGACGGAATATCCAAAAATCCTCTCTTAGCGAGCACCTACATCTTAATATGATTATATCCCCAAAATGTCATTTCTTTATGTCCAGTAGTTTTGGCTCGGCGATGATGAATCAGTCAGTCAGTCAGTCAGTCAGTCAGTCAGTCAGGACAAGCTACTTTATATATATAGATGTAGGAGTGGCGACCACTGTACCCCAGCTGAGTCTGACAGCTTAACTGTGACAGATTCCTATCGTTCCTATTTGACATAGTTTAGTCAATTATTATTACCTTCCGACATCGTCAGTATTAGGTTCCAGAGGTCTAAGAAATCTTTCATTCTGACGCGTTTCATGGCCCTTCCCCTTTTTCAGCTCATAGCTTTCGTCTCTTTGGAGGGATTTTTTTACAATTTTTTTTTACATCGCACCAACACAGACGTGGGGGACGATGGGATAGGAAAAAGCTGGGAGTTGAAAGTAAGCGGTCGTGTCCTTAACTAAGGTACAGCCCCAGCATTTGTCTGGTGTGAAAATATGAAACCACGGAAAACCATCTTCAGGCCTGCCGACAGTGTGGTTCGAACACACTATCTCCCGGATGCAAGCTCAAAGGTGCGCGCCCCTAACCGCAAGGCCGCATGGAGGGTTGCACTTTTACCTCGTTCTCTACGATTGGTGTTTAGAATGGCTGATAATCCCAATGCTTTGTCCCTTAAAACAATGACCACCACCACCACCACCACCACCACCACCACCACCACCACCACCACAGCAATTTCACTTTAAAGACATGCGGTTAATGACTACGATTTGCCTAAGCCAGTTTTAAATGAAATAGTTTCAGTTGCGATCTCTCTTCCTTTTATGTAGAAAAAATATTTTGGCCTGGCGCATTTTAACGCAGTGAAATTATACACGAAGTGCAAGTTATTGAGTGGTATAACGCGATAACATAGCAGCTCCTTGGGTGGACAATACACAGCAGAATCACGAGGCCAAAACGCTTCCCATTTGACACAGTTTTCGTTTTACAGACCTTACTTCAATAATGTAATAACCTTTTTGGTTATCCGTCCCACTAACTATCCTTTTACGGTTTACAGACCCTCTGGGGTGCCAAAATGTTGTTCCATAGAGGCTTTTTTACGTGTCAGTAAATGTACCAACATGAGGTTGATATATTTGAGCACCTTCACTACCATTGAACTGAGCCGGAGTAGAACCCACCAACTTGAGCTCAGCTTTACCATCTGAGCTACTCAGCCTGGCATTCACAACAATGTATTTTGTGGCAGTTAACATCACAGGGAACCAACACTGGACGTGCATACTGCCGCCCTGTATGCCGACTGCTTGGAGTTGTAATAGCACGAGGAGGGGTGTACGCACATGCATACACAATTAGAAGACAGAGACCGGCTGCAACATGACCGCCGTTCACCAGGTAACAAAGGGAAAGCCGCCCCGTCATTCACGTCGGGGGAGGCTCCAATCGATACTTGGCTAGGGCTCATTACCTGCTCTAACGAGACTGACGAGCCATTGGCCCTCACTTCGTGAGGACCTGCAACTTCATCTCCGAACTAATAACCTCCGATGACCCATTCCTGATATGCCAATCTATCCAGCATACAACTAACAGTGACATTCATGATAAGCACCGTCAGTGAGAACATCCGCCTAGAACTGTAAGTTGAACTTACACCTTTGAGAAAAACGTTAAGCATAGGGCGAACATACGAACCGAAGCTGATTTGCCAAAACTGTATTTCAATAAAAGAGGAAGACCAAGGAAAAGATAGTCTGAAGTTGGAGCTGGTCACTGGGCCAAAGAAGAAGAAGAAGGAAGAAGAAGAATGACACGCCGACACCAAAGGTATGGGAAGTCAAAACATGTTATTTCATATTTTGTGAATAATAATTGTTGTGTTTTTGCTGGCGAGACCTCGAAATTAAGGTGCACTACGTCTTCTAGTACGAGTTAGATAATTCATTTTATTATTATTATTATTATTATTATTATTATTATTATTATTATTATTATTATTTGCGTATGGACCCTATTGGATCACGCAGTGCTTTAATTATTCGCCTTTCTTGTCTTCCATATAGCTTTTATTTTTTCTCCATGGGCTCTCTTCAGTCCACTTGGTTCCTCGTCTCCTTGGAACTTCATTCTCTGGCTGTGTTACCTATCTGTTTACTTTTACTTTTTTAGGGAACAGAATTCTGTCTAATATTTCTGATATATCTATCTGGACGTTCTCCGAGTCCTTTTTTGGCTTCTTGGATCCATGGTAGACTCATTGTCGTGATATTCTGTGTAAGCCTTATTATTATTATTTGCAGTAAATGGCTGGTTATACAAAATATCATGTGAGTATGCTTTGTGTATTCAGAGCGCACGAGAGGCGACTAAAGAAAGATCTCTAAATGTTTTCAGAGAGCCGAGCTGAGTGGCTCAGACGGCTGAGGCGCTGGCCTTCTGACCCCCACTTGGCAGGCTCGATCCTGGCTCAGTCCAATAGTATTTGACGGTGCTCAGATGCGTCGACCTCATGTTGGTAGATTTACTGCCATGTAAAATTCCGACACCTCGGTGTCTCCGAAAACCGCAAAAGTAGAGGTGAAGATGGTGAGAAGTCTTCCTCGTGAACAGTCGAGATTTTCTCCTGAAGACGCAGAGCGAAGTTCTCTGCGAAACGTACAGAATTTCACCTTATTTACTTGACACGGCATAAGCCCATAAGTAAGGGCCGTGAAAACATCAATGGCAACCGTAAAAATACTTAGTGGGATGTAAAAACCAATAACACAATTAAGTTTTCAGACAGGGTGTGCTACATCAAAAGTTCGCGGACCATCATCTTAGAAACAGGACAGTCATAAACTATTAATCCTTCAAAAGAAGAGCGAATGAACAAATGACAGTCTAAACAATCCAAACAAGAACAGCCCTCAGGAATGTAGTCGATAATAGTCAGTTTTCATAATTGGGACGTAGCTCTTAGGGCTGTCCGTTTTCGTCGTCAAATCACTACCTTGTAGATCTGATGGAACTCAAGATATTAACAAGCCAAAAACAAACACTCTTCGTGTGAACTCCTACAGCTTCTCGACTTTGCCAACCGGTTAAGTTCTTCATTCGACAGAGAACTACGAAGCTGCACAGTTCAGAGATCTCAATTTCGAGTCCCGGCGCGAATAGCGGCAATTCGAAGTGTAATTGATTTTCGCTTTACAATACTTCCAATAGCTACAAACATAATGGTATACCGAGCTCGATAGCTGCAGTCGCTTAAGTGGGTTCGAATCGCACTGTTGGCAGCCCTGAAGATTGTTTTCCGTGGTTTCCGATTTTCACAACAGGCAAATGCTGGGGCTGTACTTTAATTAAGGCCATGGACGCTTCCTTCCCACTCATAGCCCTTTCCTGTCCCATCGTCGCCATAAGACATATCTGTGTCGGTGCGACGTAAAGCAACTTGCAAAAAAGAAAAAAACATAATGGCATATCTGTTTCCTCCAGACAAATACTCGTAAAGTAGCCTACCTTGTTTTGGAAAATTGTGCCCGCTAAGAATTGTATTAGTTTGGAAGTGAATAAGTCAATGGAATGATTTTAGTCTACATTCAGGGAATCAGACGACGTGACAAGTGTAGGCAATATACTGATATTCTTGATAAGCGCAAGAAATCGCTGCACATAACTTCCGGCTCGTGTTAATTGAAATGAGCACACAACAATGCAATACTCCAAGTTACTGAAGGTGCATTCCACAGGCTGTAACAGAAGCAAAAATAATTGTCTATGGAAGAAAGTTTCTTGCTATTATGCATTCAGGCATCCGAGATGTTCATAATCAAGTAACGTATACATTTAGTGTACCTTGAAAATCACGCTGTATCGATGTAAATTCGGCCACTGTAAAGAAGTTCTTAGCTCATCTCACTTTGAAGTGAGATAAATGCAAGGCACAGTATTAGCATGAGTTTGGGGATGGACAGCATGGCTACTTACCACTAAGGAGGAGCTCCAACTGCTTACCTGAAAAAGGGAAGAGAGATAGTGGTGAGAATCACAATATAGAGGAAGCATTTTTAATAATGTTGTAAAACAGACTTTTCACCACACTGAAATACAAATTACCATCATACAACTTCATTGCCTTACTTTTTTCCCTTCTCCATTAGCTTAATTGTTTAATTGTACGTCTGCTTACACTAGCTGAAGTGTTAATTGTTACCAGTAATAGTTACGATTCTATACAGTTTACAAAATGGTGGTCGTGATGATTGTTGTTGTAAAGGCAAGCACAAGTAAATAATTATTACCTCAGTTTTATGAAATATCATTACATTTTCTTTCTACTTTATTTATATACTGCGTATGCCTTTGCTGGCGGGACCTAGTGTTTACACTGCACTAAGTCTTCTGGTATGGGCTAGAGCAATTTTGTTACTTTCATTTATCTGTCTCTGTCTTATCCTTGGCTTTGACAATATGAAAGTGAGTGAGGTATGAGCGATGCTAGTAATGCTATTCCTTACGCAGCCAGTCCCTGCTATGAATGGTGTGAAACTGTTGCTCATAGGGTCGGTTGGTGCATGCATTTCAGTGGGCTTGGCAGACTGATATGTAATAGCAACTTCTGCCTCAGTGAGGAAAGCAACGGGAAACTACCTTACTCCTCATTTCCCTAGTACGCCTCTTCAGTGATGCCTAGGCCATCTTTGACAGCTCATGGTGGAACTGTTTGAGGATCCAACCAGCCTTCGAGCTGATGACTAAACATGCATACACCCTGTAATTTAGATAACGAGAAATATCCTTAAATAATAGTGACGTGAACTTGATTTGAGAGTAGCCCTACTAGTTTCAATAATAATAATAATAATAATAATAATAATAATAATAATAATAATAATAATAATAATAATAATGGTCCAGTATCCTTTCAACTGCTATCAGTCTTAAGAGACGCTCGGGAAGGAATTTAAGTTGATAGAAAGAAGACAGAAAGCCTCCGTGGCTCAGACGGCAGCGCGTCGGCCTCTCACCGCTGGATACCGTGGTTCAAATCCCGGCCATTCCATGTGAGATTTGTGCTGGACAAAACGGAGGCGGGACAGGTTTTTCTCCGGGTACTCCGGTTTTCCCTGTCATCTTTCATTCCAGCAACACTCTCCATTCTCATTTCGTAGCATCTATCATTCATTAATATATCACTTTGGGAGTGGCGACCCCATCGTAATAACAGCCTATATATGATTCATTCATTACATCCCTGACCCGGTCACTGACTGGAAAACAGGTTGTAGGTTTTCATTTTCAGAAAGAAGACAGTCGTGAGGAGAAAATGGATACAGGCGCTCACTACTTCTTCCATAGCAAAACATTCACGGTTGATTTGCATTTAGACTTTCGTCTACACAGTACAGTGGATGTTGAAAAAGGAGATGTTTTTCCCCCTTTTCCTGTCCGAACGTTTCCCTGCTTGGTAGAAGCATGGACTTCAATGGACATTAAGTAGACTCAGCTTGCGTTTGCACAGACGATGTATCGTATACTGCAGTTCTGGTTCTGTTCTCATGGACACGGTGCACAAGTGGGGAACAGTACTGTACAGCGCTGCAATCACTGTCAGCGCCAATTAACATCAAGCCAACCCTTGTTATCACAACCCCCTGAGGGCTGTAACCACCCCTGCATGGGGAGAGCAAATCCTATCTTATTATTTTCCACAGGAATAATTGAATCACGAGCATCGCACTTAAAAGTACAGGCCAATACATGTCACTATGCGCGATACATGATGTACATGCTTTGTCTATCTTGGAATCAATAGATAATTTTTGTTCGCAGTTACGAACCGTGAACAAAATGAATTATTTTTTTACCTTCATAAGTAATATGTAAATTAGTCTACCAAAGTAACGTTTCCAAATGACTAGAGATAATCTGAATATCTGATAGAAAGATGAAAAGAGGAAATGACTTCCCTAATTTTTATCACTACAGTGTGATAAATTTGTATGTCAGAACGTAAGCTAAGCGCGCTAAGTGCGCTCTAGTAGCTGAAAACTAATTCCACTGTTGACAGAAAGATGTAAGCAGTAAAGGTTTCATCAAGGTGCGTCATCAGCTGGGTGCACAAAATATTAAAAGTATCGTCCTATTCTCACCTTGTCCAGCACCTTGGCTGAATGGTCCGTGTACCAATAAGGTAAAGAAATTCAAATATTTGGGTGAGACAATTCAAGAAAATGGTTTAGATAAATCTGCTATAGAGGAGAGGATACAAAAGATGGAAAGAGCATACGGTATAACTAAGAATACTTACAACAAAAAGTGCTTATCAAGGAAACTTAAAATAAAGCACTACAACACAGTAGTGAAACCAGAATGCCTTTATGCCAGCGAATGTCTAGCACTGAACTACAAGCTTGATAAATTAGAAATATTAGAAAGAAGAATTATAAGGAAAATATTAGGTCCTCCAAGAATTGCAGAGTTTTGGAAATTAAGAAGTAACAATGAAATTTACCAGAACGTAGAAAACATATCAGAAACCATAAGAAAAAGGAGATTGCTATTTCTTGGACACATTTACAGAATGGATGACAATAGACTAACTAAACGAATCTTCAAGTACCTTTGGGAAAAGAAATCAACTACCACCTGGATTCAAGAAGTCAAGAAAGACCTGGAAAGGAACAACATACGAGAAGAAGAAGTATTGGAAAGAAAGATTTTTAGGAAGAAAGTCTTACAAATGGAAGGATTCCAAGGGAGGAAGGAAAAGAAAACAGGCACAAAGTGGACTGAAGACAGGAAAAAGAAACACAGTGAAACAATGAAAGAATACTGGAAGAAAAGGAAAGAACAACTAAGGAGGAACAATTGAAATTGTAACGTGGTCCTTAGAAGGCCGGAACGCAAGAAGAATGTTATTTGTTTTACGTCCCACTAACTACTTATTAAGGTCTTCGGAGACGCCGAGGTGCCGGAATTTAGTCCCGCAGGAGTTCTTTAACGTGCCAGTAAATCTACCGACACGGGGCTGTCGTATTTGAGCACCTTCAAATACCACCGGACTGAGCCAGGATCGAACCTGCCAAGTTGGGGTTAGAAGGCCAGCGCCTTAACCGTCTGAGCCACTCAGCCCGGCGGTCCGTGTACCAACCTTCAGTTTAGAGGAACCCGGATTCGATTCCCAGCCGGGCCGGGAATTTTAGCCTCGTCTGGTTAATTCCTCTTGTTCCGATGCTGGGTGTTTGTGTTCGTCTTAATATACATCTTCTTTTACGTACAACACATTACACTACCAACTGCCACAGAAACATGCAACAGTGAATTCAAAGTGTAGACATCCGGAAGGGGATCTAGACGTAAAAATGGGCTTATTGTACAGATGGTGCCGATCCTAAGTAATTGAAAAAAGATCGATAATAATAATAATAATAATAATAATAATAGTAATAATAATAATAATAGGGAGAAGAAGACAAAGAAGTAGTTAGATCTCGTCTTGTGCTTTGGATGTACGTTAATGAAAACTGCCGCATTATGTCTAATTAATAATTGCAATGTTGTTACGATGTTAGTGTATAGCTGCAATTAGACACCAAACCCGTCAGTTCCTTGCCACTTGTTTTTCATGTTCTCAAGGAGCTACGGTATGCGATAAAAATAACGCGTCTAAACTTTGCCTGACACTTCAAAACTGTATTCACTGGGTTTGTTCGATATACTAGAGAGCCGTACTTATTTCAGCTCTCTGATTCACTGCTAGTTACATTAATGACGTCTTAAAGCATCATATAGGTAGTAGTTTTAGTGCCCTATGGTAACATTGGCATAGATAACTTAGAAAGTGTAACCTCATTTTTGACAAAACGCCACTTAAGCTCCTTAGAAAGTTCTTTAATCAATCATCACTGACCTGCATGTAGGGCTATTCCTATCAGTTATTTACCTAGCCTTTTCTTGAATGATTTCAAAGTCTTTGTAATGTATCGAACATTTCCCCCCTTGGTAAATTATTCCAATCCTTGATTCCTCTTCCTATAGAAGAATATAATGCTCCAATTTGTCCTCTTGAATTCCAATTTCATCTTCATATTTGATATTATGATAATTCCTAACACTTTGTCAATCAGATCGTCTCTTTACTTCCAGGTCTTACCAGCTCAAATTTAGCAACATTTCCGCAACACTACTCTTTTGTGGGAAATCACCCAGAACAAAACGTGCTTTCATTTGAATCTTTTCCAGTTCTAGTATCAGGTAATCCTGGTGTGGGCCCCATATACTGGAAGCCTACTCCAACTGGGGTCTTCCCAGTGTCGAGAGAGAGGCTGATCAATTCTGTATTAGATGCTTTTCTACTCGCAGCTTTGCGACCGTTAATAAAATAAATAATACGTCCTTTTTATCGGTTTTATGAGTAGCCTAATTCAATGAAAAAATTCCATGAACAGAAATCGTGCTTAAATGGAATTAGACACAATTTAAAGACATATCTCCTCTTAAACTTTGCATGAAGTCAAGAAACCAACATAAATAATCTTACTAAAACCACAGGTACGGCACCATGGCTAAATGGTCAGCGTGCTGGCCTCAGATCACTGGGATCCCTGATTCGATTCTCGGCAGGGTCAGGAATTTTAACCATAATTGGTTAATTCTGCTGGCACGGGGGCTGTGTTTATGTGTAGTCTTCATCATCCTTCATCCCCATCACGACCTGCGTGTCGACTACGGTAGTCAAATTAAAAGACCTGGCGAGCCAAACTTGTCCTCGGACACTCCCGGCACTAAAACCCATACGCTATCTCATTTATTTTTTTGTTAGTAAAACCATACACTGCACTTAACTTTAGTTCACACTAGCCATCGTACCTGTCTTCGACAGGTCGGCCATGCAGGTGGCTCAAGTAAATTTAGAAAAGCAATTTCATTCGGGGCTGTAAACTCACCATCTCTGTCAGCGCCTCCATGGTACGAATCGATTAGTTGCAATACTATGTACCGAGCTCGATAGCTGCAGTCGCTTAAGTGCGGCCAGTATCCAGTATTCGGGAGATAGTAGGTTCGAACCCTACTGTCGGCAGCCCTGAAAATGGTTTTCCGTGGTTTCCCATTTTCACACCAGGCAAATGCTGGGGCTGTACCTTAATTAAGGCCACGGCCGCTTCCTTCCCACTCCCAGCACTTCCCTGTCCCATCGACGCCATAAGACCTATCTGTGTCGGTGCGACGTAAAGCAACTAGCAATACTATTTTGGGCCAGTGTGCAGAAGCTGTAAATACTCGAACATGCACGATTCAGAGGAATTACAAGATGAAGATAGTTGTGGACTGCCGCGTCAGAAATCACGGTGAAATTACTTACTCGCAGAGAACTTTGCTCAGCGTCTTCAGAAGAAAATCTCGTCTGTTGGATTTCACCTAGCGTAACGGTTAGTGTTATTAGCTGCCATCCTCGGGGCCCGGGTTCGATTGCCGGCACTGCCAGAAATTAAATAATGGAAGGAGGGCTGGTATGTGGCTGAAATGGTACATGCAGCTCACCTCAATTGGGGATGTGCCTGAAAAGAGCTGCGCCACCTCGGGATGAGGGCACGAGTTTACTTTACCTTGTTTTCTAACACAGCAAAAGCCCAAAAGCTTATAATCAGGTCTACAGTTACGGACTGTGAAAGTATCAATCTAAAGAAGACAGTTATGTAACTTCCAATGTCCAACCCGCCAATATTCACAGAGGGTGTTCCACTCTGCGAAGGTCATCGCCAATTATTCAGACATTCGTCGCGGCCCGCTTTGGGATAGACAGTACATCCAAGTATGGTACGAACTGCGGACTAATTGGTACTAGGGATCGTCCGGATAAGCAAAAATCCGTATAATCGAACTCAAAATGTTAATATAATAAACACACAGTAGGTACGAGTAAAGTATTTGAAATATTTATGAACAATAAGTATGTGTTCAAAATTTTTAAAATGTAAGATAGTTGTACGCGAGGAGTAACAAAATAAACATACAATACAATATGTAAAACATTTGCGAACAAATACGAAGCCTCAAAGCTTTCGCAACGTATCAAAATAGTGAGAAAAAAAGGATTCTTCACGTCCAGATAACCGAGGATCCGGATAACTAAGGCCCGGATAATCGAGTTTCTACTTATCGGAATCTGCAACATATTTACTACGATAAAAATATATGAGGCATGGAATCAGAATTTAGTATTGCTCCCATCTCCGTCACAACGGATTCGTCGGTAAGATTAACATTAAGAATAGTAGGAAGCAGAAAATAAATAAAAATATAAAATATGAATCCTGTTACTATCCCTTGTAGGATAAATTCGAACCGCGCCTAAGATCGGAAATATTATTTTTCACAACTTTTATAACGCAGCATTTATCAACAGATCCGGTATTAACGGTATGATAAAAACAGCCCTAAAAGTTTTTCAGACATACCGCGTAATGAATTCAGCAATTTTAACAGTTGTCTTAAGAAATCTATTCAATATCCGTATTCAGGAACGCCACTGTAAATCACTGCGATCTACTATCGACCAAAATATTACGTGCACTCGAGTTTGGAGGTTGTTTATGAAATAACCAATAGGCCAACTGAGAATCAAATAACACCATCATTGTCCTCGCTTCATTTCACGTTAGGTCATGTAGGTTTCGAATTTTAAATTTATATTGTAATTTTTTTAAAATCGCAAGTGGAACGCTAAAAGTGCCCATTTTTAAGCGCATTTCATTTTTCCAAAAATCATCTGATCGAATCCAAATTTTAACACAATATACATTGACATGTTTTAAATATATTTTTTTTAAATTTCAGAATTTTGCGTTTCCAAGAAAAAAGTTGTTATCAATTTTCTAAGGTATTTTTTTCTCGCCTCGGGCTGTTTGAAAAATTGCGTTCTTGGTCGCGCTGTAATCTTTACGTATCCAATAGTTATGGTGTATGACTGTGAAATACGCAAATGATTTCATTCTTTTTATATCAGTTTGTATTTGTAGCGGGTAGTACGACTTTTGCTGGTAAGACCCTGCGACGTTGCCGCTATAGTGCCAGATATCGCGCCACGCTCGAAGTTGAGTCTACTAACTACAGTCCCATGTACAGTGGTATTTGCTTCGCCGTACGCTTAAAACGTTCCTCCGGTATTTAATAATTACGCTGGGCAATGGAGTGCTGCATGTTGGTGAGGGTCTGATATGTGATATGTAAGTGAAATATAAGCAAATTCGAGTGAGGGTGTAAAGTTTGGACGACTCGCGTGATGCTGTCAAGCGTTATGGTTGCGAGGAGGTGTTAGCAAGTGGAACAGAGTGATTTAAGTGGAGTAGGAATCGTAATATTGGTTACACGTGGGCCCGGACAAACTGTGAGGTTAAGTACGACAATCCGCAAATCGACCATCTGAACAAAGATCCTGCCAAAAGACAAACAATTCACTTATGTGATACCAGTACCAGTATTTAATAATTACCTAGAATCGGCACTGAAGCAAATCGCATTACGAGGTAATGAAAAACATTTCCCATGAACTTTTCTCGTAAGGAATGGTAAGCTCGCATCCTCGTCGTCGTGGTGCAGCTCTTTTCAAGCAATGGTGGTGAGCTGCATGTACCATTCTAAAACAGCCTTCCTGCCATTCTTAAATCTTTGGCATTACCGGTAATCGAGCCCAGGTCCCCCAAGTACGGCAGAAAGGAACGCTAACCGTTACGCTACGGAGGCGGACAATTTGCTTTATGTCGCACCGGTACAGATAGGTCTTGTGGCGATGAGGGGATAGGAACGAGCTGGGAGCGACCGTGGCCTTAATTAAGGTACCCCGCCATTTACCTGGTGTGGAAATCGGAAACCACGGAAAATAATCTTCAGAGCTATCGACAGTAGTGTTCGAACCCACCACCTTCCGAATGCAAGGTCACAGCTGCGTGACCCTAATCGCACGGCCAACTCGTTCGGTGGACAGCTTTTCTCGTATGGACATTGGACCTCCAAGGGCAACTTTAAATATGTATTTTTATTTTTATGTTGTTCTTGCTTTTTACATTTTTGAAGTATTTACGTACCAGCCTGACTTCTCCGCTGCTACCTGGCCTTTCCTCCTAAAAGTCACTGGAATTCCCATGCTGGAGTTTTCTACCCGTAATAAACACATATTTTCCGTCTTCGTATTAGCCATCTTCAGTTCAGTCTTGTTCAGTTTGTTGGCGAGTACATATTCCTATAAGATGCCTCCAAGAGCTTCGCTCACTGAATTTGAGCTTCGTATGATAGTGCGTGCCTTTTTTTTTTTTTTTAATACCTTAGAGGGCAAGAAGCTAGGTGAAAAGCGGTTTGCTATTCATCAACGAACAGCTGATTGTCTTGGAATATCACTTCGGTCTGTCAAATGCGAAGTGACACTGAATAAAGAAAATGTCGGCAAGGAAAACATTGAAGGTGCTCACACGCCCATTTTAAGGAGAAACGACTGTCAGCAGGACGACCGCCCATTGGAATACTGTAGATCAATTCACTACTGGAGTTATCAGGTGTACCATTCACATTTTTTGATAGGGCTTTCCCGACAACTTTAAAATAAAAAAGAGAGGCTTCAACATTCAGTGACCGACTTTCCAGAAATGTCCCTTGAAAAACATAGGCAAATTGTTCATAGTATCGGATTTCGCTTTAGAAACTGAACAAAAAGCCTGTTTTTATGGAATTGTTATCGGTCGCAGCCTCCAGATACGCGTTTTTAAGAAGAATCCCCCGACTTCGGGAAGGAGGCTACAAGATTTTCTACACAGATGAAACACGGTGCAGCCAAAACCGCACGATGACATCCGCGTGGCAAGAAATATTACTGAAGCTCTGAATAGACATGATAATTATGACCAATACCGATGGCACCCGCAGGATGTATACGGATGGAGGGGAGGTTTAAAAACTCCGTCGGTAGCTGGCCAGTGTGTCATAATACTACACATTGGCAAAGAACAGGGATTTCTATTTCGTGGGAGAGAAAGGAACATGTGACTATCACCAGGAAATGAATTCACTGCACTTTGAAGAATCTGCACCTTTCCACACAATGCTGGACCAAGAAACTAAGAACCCTACGAAGTCATGGTTAAAAGGCGACATTATTGCGAGGATTGAGAAAAGAAACATCCTACTGCTGTCTGATGAAAATGATTTCAATTCCTTAACAAAAGCAGTACTACTCCACCATGCCAAACCTTACCCCAGAACGCCTTAAAAGAAAATTGAACGAATCACTAAAGAATTAAGAAAACATATTGAACTTATCTGGCTGCCAGCAGATCACTGTGAAATGAACGCTATAGAATTGATTTGGGCCTTTGTGAAGAACAAAATTGCAAAAATAAACCATGCAAACGGTGAAGAGAAGAGACGAAGCATAAAAGTGAAAAGAGACCTATGCCAAGAAACCTTACGTTCCGTAACGCCTGAGCTCTGGAAAAAATATATAAAACATGCCATAGAAATATAAAAATATTATTGGGAAAAAGACCACCTTCCTGACGAGACAGCCAGTCTTGAAAGTTCTGATTCTGAAAGCGATTAGTATGAATTATAAATTGATGCCGATATTTCTACTGATAAATTGTAAGCTAAATCAAACCAATGTATATATTGTAAATAATTAGATATATGTAAATAAAAACTGTCAAAAGATTTTAAAATAAAACACAAAATCAAATAACATAAGTATTTGAAAACATTTTAAGGCTGCCATTGGAGGTCCAAAACCCTCACGAGAAAAGCTAATGGGAAATTGCCTCATAATGCCATTTGCTTCAGCGCTGATTCCAGGTAATTATTAAATACCGGAGGAACGTTTTAAGCGTACGGCGAAGCAAATACCACTGTACATGCAACTGTAATCAGTAGACTCAACTTCGAGCGTGGGCCGGTATCTGGCACTATCGCGGCAACGTCGCAGGGTCTTCCCAGCAAAAGTCGTACTACCCACTACAAATACAAAATGATATAAAAAGAGTGAAATCATTAACATATTTCACAGTCATACAGCATAACTATTGGATACGTAAAGAACGCAATTTTTCAAATAGCTGAGAAAAAGTTACCTTAGAAAATTGATAACTTTTTTCTTGGAAATACAACATTCTGAAATATAAAGAATATATTTAAAACATACGAATGCATATGGTGTTAAAATTTGGATTCGAACTGATGATGGATTTTTGAGAAATGATTTCTTCAAGTTGACGCATGGTTGAAATGCGCATAAAACGGGCGCTTTTAGCATTCCACTTGCAATTAAAAATATTACAATATAAATTTAAAAATCGAAACCTACATGACCTAACGTGAAATGAAGCGAGGAAAATGGTGGTGTTATTTTATTCTCCGTGGGCCTATTGGTTATTTCATAAACCACCTCAAAACTCGAGTCCACATAATATTTTAGTCGACAGTAGTATCAAAGTATTGTCATTGTATGTATGGTAGTAAATGATGATAATGATCCCGCTAACGGTACTAACTTGTAGCGATGTGGAGTGAGCTCTCCCTAACTCACCACAGTTAATAAACCTCAAGAGGGTTGTACTGCCCTCACAAATCCCCTGCTCGCTCTATAATTGAATCGCAAGCATCATCACACCGGCCACTCAACATAGTGTCCCTTTATTTCATTTACCAGGATAACACTTTGTTAGTCCTACCACGTGTTAACATGCTTGTGCGCGTGAGATCCGCCACTCACGACAACTGAACACGAACAACAGTGAAAACTAGCATTAACGAAGAAAACATTGTGGAAAACATGTATGTTTGTAGTTTAACATGATTGTTGATCATACACATGGGGCCTCCACTTTTACGTGTAATCCGAGTAGCTGGGACGTGACTTTTCAGTTCAAAAATCCCACGTGTATTTACCGAGATCAGAACTTCGACCGCCATGGTGAGGAGCCAGTGACTATGCCATTTTAATACGCTTTTGACGACGCAAGTCAAGAGCCGGACTGAGCGACCCTTCTCAGATGAAGTTGGCTGAAGATAGTGGGTTAAATCCCAGCTTACTCCGGTGGTAATGCTGACCTCGTTACGCTAAATTTACAGGCTCAGGAAAGAACTCCCCTGGAACAAAATTCTGGCACCTCGGAGTCTCTAGCCACCGTAAAACTAGTGTTATTGAAACGTAAAACCAATAACATTATTGTTGTAACATAAAAGGACACCTACCGTATCCCCTGGGGCTAACTTGGAAACGAGGAGTGGTGACCACAGGATCCCCAGACGAGTCTAGCATTGCTTCCACTCACTAGAGCCAGTCTTCTCCCCCTTCATCTTTCCTATTCGGCCGCCCTCAGGCAACATTTGTTCTCTTCCAACCTCGAAGATATTAGTTTTGTGAAGGCTAGAAAAATATTTCATCTTCACGGCCTTCGCGATCCTCCATTTCTTTGCTAGTATCTATATTGTTTAAAAAGTCGAACCTCTTCTTCTTTTAGAAACAAAAAGAATATTTCTTATTTAAGCAATAGTTTTCAAGAGAAACATGTGTTGTCTTTAAACCTTCATACTACGGAAACGTTAAGTTCAATTTTATTTCCTTGTGCCAATACAGAGAAGGAAATAATAGTACAGAAAATTCATGGCAGAGTTTTTAAGAAATTAAGGGAAGAACGATACATTTTAAAGTATTAACGGCTTCATTCTTTTAGAATTATTCCTTTTATCAAGGACTACATTAGATATTAAAATTCTTTGCATTACGGGACGTGAATAGTGTGGCTTTACTGCTTACGTTCCACCCAGATGGTTGAGGTTCGAATCCACATGGATCCCGGGTTGATTTTTCACTTCAAACACCTCATGTTACTATTTAACATACATTTGATTATTATTTTTTATAGGACTGCGTAGTAAGTATTTAGAACAGATTGCTCGAAAGAAGTATGCAACTTATTTCTATATTAATATTAATTGTAGGTAAACCATCAGACACCATTATAAAAAACAAAGAAGTTCATATGATAAAGTGTTTTTAGGACTTAAATCTGACTGCCCTTTCTCCATTCAGGTGTGTATGAGGAAGGTCATCACGAGAAAAAAAGTCGGTAAATTTTCAATTATCCCAGGGCTAAGTATGTAGATAGTTTATAGCTTGATGTGGAAACGTGAGTCCTTCGTTTGGAATACAAGAGACTGCAACAGAGGGTTCACGGTAATACCTTTGGTACACTTTGCCCCAAACGTATGGTCTGTAAATTAGATGCGAAACAGTTAAATTTCTAGCTATTCATAAGAAACCAAGCGATTTGCATCAAGTGAGTGAGCGAATCAGTCAGCTGATTGTTAAATACAGAAGCAATTTCGTGAGTAATCGAGAACCATTCCTCCCACCGATTGTATTCTTACGATTACAAATTTTACTACCAATACATACAATGCTCTAACTGAAGTACATTGCTTTACAATGGCGAAAAATGAGAGTATCCTCCTATTCAATACATCATATATTCCGTCATTAGACGGAGTAAACAAATTCAGACATGTTTCGGCTCGCTTGAGCCATCTTCAGTGAACAAAATTAGGGGGGTGGGAATAATTTACATAATATAAGTTGAAAAAATGCTAAAAAACATAATGAAAGAGCAAATGACGGAATATATGATGTATTGAATAGGAGGATACTCTCATTTTTCGCCATTGTAAAGTGAAAACCGTCAATACGGAATGATTCTAATATCTTGTAATGAAGTACATTGTCTAAAGAGTCTGTTGTCCTAACTCTGTGCACAGAAATTGAGGTTTTGGCAAACGTTTACTGTATTTTCTACGCTCTTTTTCGGATGCAAAACACTGTCTCCTATGAGCAACAATAAGGGAGCTAACGAGTTTGGGCCGAAAGGCACCAGATCCAGTATACTTCCAAACCAAACGAAATAATCAAAATTTTAGAAGTGGGTATTAAGAAGTCGAAAAATACTTGTATTATTATGTAAAATAATTTTAAGAAGCGTTTCATAAAAGAACGGGGTCCCGGTTCCGATTCCCGGCCGGGTCGGGGATTTTAACCTTCATTGGTTAATTCAAAGGATCGGGGGCTGTGTGTTTGTACTGTTCCCCATTATCCTTGCAGCTCACACCACATATAACACTATCCTCCTCCACAATGAAACGCAGTTACCTACATAAGGCAGATGATGCCGCCCACACTCATCGGAGGGTCTGCCTTACAAGGCCTGCTAGAAATAGCCACACGAAATTATTATTATACAATTATAAAAAATAACGGGCAAATGAAACAAACACTCTGTGATAAAATGGCATATTTGTGACAGAGTGCCCATTACCTCCGGGTCCTTCTAGAAGTAGGCTATATTTGGTGAGTCTGACAGCCTCCTTGTCGGCACATTTAACAAAAAAAAAAAAAAAACCCTGTGGTAAAACGGCTCATTAGGGTCTTGATCTGACAGTTTTCCAGTTAGATGGCGTGTAGATACTGGAGTCACGTGGTCAGCGTAACGACATCCTCAGTCGCATTATTTGGCAAACTGGCTTTTCGTACCAGACAGCTCCTCTGTTGATATCACGAGGTTGACAAAATCGCTCCTGGCCTCGGTCTGGAATTAAAATCCCTGGACTGAATGGGAATCGCACCAAGGGTTTTCGGACGATGGGCAGCGGTTGGTCTGCCTGATTTTTAATTAAAAATATTATTAGAGCACTGTTTACCAGGATGGACACAATAACACCACAGTCACATCGTTTTCGTTATTCAACTTAATGTATAACAGTAGGCTTATATAAGCCCTGCCATAGCTCATAATCCAGAAATTTAAGTTAGTGTAAAATTCAGTTACTAGTTACAGGAGGTTTCTCCTCCACTGTCTCCAATAATAGAGACGCTTATAAGGCAAATGAAAACATTTCGATGCATCGAGTTGTAATCGATATTCTTACTGAAATACTTCCATGATCAATAAAGAGGCATACAATGAGACATTTTCAGGTAGTGTAACCAAGATTAAAGCTACAGGACAGAGCACAGAGACACACTGTCTATAGTGTTTACTTGTAACAAGGGTCTTCACAATGGCTACAGCTCGCTCTGTTTACAGCACGTGGCCACCGGAAACGGACCACTACAACTAGATCGGTGGCTGCAGACCTCGGGGCGTTCACACTTCCGCTTTGGGCTAGGATTGGCTCACTTCACACTAGCTCATTATTCCTTTCGGTCGAGACTGCTAAAGAGCAAACACTAAAACACCTGAACGAAGGCTAGGACCGATTCCTCGCCAGTCTTCCCCCTTTCCTATTTCATCCGTCACCGAAAACTTGTCAGAGTTAACACATACCAAATAAACGAACAAATGTTAGCGTGATACAGTAACATAGTGACTTGCTTCGTGGTCTATGGATAGCCAGCCTGCTTCTTACGTGGAGGAACCGGGTTCGATTCACGGCCAGGTCGGGAAATTTTCCCTGGATCCGAGGGTTGGTTCGAGGTCCGTCAGCCGACATGAGAACAACTGAGGAATTATTTGACGGTGAGGTAGCGGCCCCGGTCTAGAAAGCCACGAATAACGGCCGAGAGTAGTCGGCGCGCTGATCAAGCGCAACCTCAGAAGCTATAGGCGTTCGGGCTGAAACAGCGGTTGCATGATAAGATCAAGGCCCATTAGGGCTATAGCACTATGGGGTTTAAGTTAATACATTAGATCGATGTTTCATAATAATAATAATAATAATAATAATAATAATAATAATAATAATAATAATAATAATAATAATAATAATAAATCAACTACCACCTGGATTCAAGAAGTCAAGAAAGACCTGGAAAGGAACAACATACGAGAAGAAGAATTATTGGAAAGAAAGATTTTTAGAAAGGATTTCAAGGTAGGAAGGAAAGGAAAAGAGGCACAAAGTGGACTGAAGACAGGAAAAAGAAACACAGTGAAACAATGAAAGAATACTGGAAGAAACGGAAAGAACAACTAAGGAGGAACAATTGAAATTGTAACGTGGTCCTTAGAAGGCCGGAACGCAATAATAATAATAATAATAATAATAATAATAATAATAATAATAAATCCTGTGGCACACTCATACCTCTTGAACTTTTTTTATTTTCACACCCTTTGTGGTCCTTCGTTTTCATTAAACGATACCTTCGTATTCGAAGGCTTAGAACTCTTCCTCTGATTAATGTTAAGAGCCTTGGCCTGCCAAGACAACTGCTGCCTAGTAAGATGGCCTCTAGCTATTGGATTGTCATGAGGCTGTGCATAGACGTCACTTTAGCCGTATAGCTTGGCCTTCTTCATCGAGTCCACTGTCTCTCGGATCAGGCAGTCCAAAATTAAAATCTTTGGACAAGCGGGAATCAAATCCAAAGACTGTGGGTAAGAGAGAAGCACGCTATTCCCACAGTATAGGTTTTTAATTTCGTGTGGCTATTTCTAGCCGAGTGCAGCCCTTGTAAGGCAGACCCTCCGATGAGGGTGGGCGGCATCTGCCATTCGTAGGTAACTGCGGGTTATTGTGGTAGAGGATAGTGTTATGTGTGGTGTGTGAGTTGCAGGGATGTTGGGGACAGCACAAACACCCAGCCCCCGGGCCACTGGAATTAACCAATTAAGGTTAAAATCCCCGACCCGGCAGGGAATCGAACCCGGGACCCTCTGAACCGAAGGCCAGTACGCTGGCCATTCAGCCAACGAGTCGGACACAGTATAGGTTTAGAAGTAATAATAATATTATTAATAATAATAATAATAATAATAATAATAATAAGAAGAAGAAGACGAAGAAGAAGGAGGAGAATAATAATAATAATAATAAGAAGAAGAAGAATTGAAATTGGCACGTGGTCCTCTGGTGGCCCATTCGAAAGAATAATAATAATAATAATAATAATAATAATAATAATAATAATAATAATAATAATAGTAATAATAATAATCTAAAGACGCGATTCTCTGCTTGTCTATGTTCCGAGTACATATATAATATATTTATTAATATAATAATTAAGAATAATTATAATTAATATAATCTCCGCAGCTTTGCATTTTAACTCAAAAAAAAATTCTGGTTTAAGTCAAAATGATTTTCCAAAGAAATTTTCCGACATATCGTATCTCTCAACGGCATCGATGACCGTGTTTTGACAGCCATTCAATGGCCCAGCTACAAGAACACAGGGAAAAGGCATTAGGGGGAAAATAATGGTACAGTATTCTCATTCGATAGTAATTAAGTAACGCCAGTAAACCCGTGCAAAACTTTCGCACATTCAACATTTCCCTCGCCCTCTCCCTCTCCCCCCACACACAAAATATGATTCAGTCTGTTGTTGAAATGAAATACTCAGCGAACTGTATACACAAAATAGCAAAGAGAGTTTATTAACGCGAACGCATTTACAGTTTGCAATATCTCTTTGTATGCAGTATTTGTTGTCAGAATGCTATCATCTTGAATTCGTTGTTTGTCATTTTCGGTCATTGACACAAAAACGTTGTTAGAACGACTTCTCTCAATCATTCCTTCAAGAGTTCTTTTTCATCTACATGATTTCAGATATTAAGCAACTTAAATTGTGAACAAACAATGTGTTTTAACGTATGCTTTGTCAGAAGTCGATAAAACTTCCTATCCACTGTTACCATATTCATCGCTGTAGGCTTTAAATTAGTTGAGAAAAAGGAATGTTGACAAGAGAAATAATATAAACTAAACTTATGCTAATATATATGGATGTTATATGTTCAGGGATACAAAATACTAATATATTAAATACAATTTTATAGATCACTGTAACTCTTATTTTATCTGACTTGCGTGTAACAATAATTATATTTATACAATGTACAAATAACATATACATGCTTCACACTAATGACATATTGATGATGGTTCTTGATGCCATATTGGGAGTCTGTAAATGTCAATACACTTCCATTCACTCTTTTGTACACCTACACACTTTTTAATACAAATTTTACAAACAATGTGTTTTAACATAAACTGAATGTGCTATGTCAAAAGTCAGTAAAAAAGCGTATCCTCTGATACCTTATTCATCGCTGTAGGCTTTGTATTAGTTACGAAAAAGGGATGTTGACGACGGAAATAAATATGCACGATAATTTTCAAACCGAAATGTGTTTCTCAGTATTAAAATGTTATTAGCAGTGAAATACGAATAAATACTATTCCAGTTGCACAAATACTGCAAATGTTTCCCCATCCTCTTCCGGGTTCAGGTCCTTTTCTCTGTCAAACGGAGCGTTAAGTCTATCGTATTAGCTGCTCTTTGGCATAATAAATACATAAGCATATTGCCAGCAGTACACAACACGGCCCCCCTCCGTTGTCACAAGTCCATAAAAGCGCATGCAAGCAATTGTTGGTTGACAGTAGCACGGCCCCCTACAGTCGCCCATTCATTGTGCTGGAATACAAGGCCTCCTAAACGCATTGTGCAGCGCGGCATCCTCGTAGACAATAACGACTGGTTCGAGGGCCACTTCACTCGTGCACACTACTAGTACATGTTGGAAGCGTATGCGAGAGATCATAATGTCGTCAGCAGGAGTGCAGTAATGTTAATTAATCTATGCGTTTAACGTTCGTTCGACTATGAATGGCCTTATGTATATTAATACAGTTCTAGCGGCCCACTGTCTGTAAATTGGTTTGTTTTGCCAAATGTTTAGATATTTATCCGTCTTAGATCAAATGAAGCCCGTATCAGTGGTTTTTATATTTCGTATCTGTTTGTCTGTCTGTTCCACTACCACGGCGAAACGGCTGGATACATCTCGACCAAACTTCAAATTTAGAGTATATTCATCCCGGGGAAGGTTTTGATATGCATATGATTTAAGAATCTTTGAATAGGCTGTGGTTTTATAGGAAAACCACAACAGTTTTCTTCCTTTTCCTCTTATACAATTGATTTTCTGTAAAATCCGTGGACAACTTTTGTTATGCTCACTTTTCAAATGACGGAGAAAATTACTCTTTTCTGCGGTTCTCATGCTCTGCATTGAATGACCGACAGACTCTCAACGAACTTACACGTTACCATGGCAACGTCTCTGCTTGCCAACAGGGAAGTAACGTATTGCCATTTTCGTCAACACTCCTGTCACATCGTGGTTTTTCCTTGGGTAGAAAGCAAGAGAGACGACAATCGGCCATTCTGCGGGATATTGGCTGAATACTTTGCAGATTACAATCATCCTCGAATAGCATTAAGGGGCGCTGTTATATTTGAACAGTACCGCGGAGTGTAGCCCATTATTGCACACCGTAAAGTGCTATAATTTTTTTACTGTATTTCTATTCTACTTGTGTTTTCCACTTTAATTTCTTGTCTCTGCCTTGCCTTTTTAGGCTTAAGTCATCTTTTCTGTTTACCTAATAATACCTGCGCCTAAATTTCTCATCTGTTGCCGTCTTCTTATATCCGTAACTCATTCCATCACAATTTATTGAGGGGCGTTTTGTTTTCCAATCCGCTTGGTATTTACATAGGCTATTTGTCCTATTCGGCTGTCCTCAGTTCTAATCCTATTTTCTTTTAATTTCTACTTTCTTAACTGTATTACTTTCTTCCTTAATTACTCTGTATGTATTCGAGTGCTAATCGGAAAACTTGGACAATTTTCTTCGAGGAAAATGTCCAAGCTGTTCAAACGTAGGCTATAACTTTTGGGCCTGGAAAATATCGAAATATGGATGCATTTTATTGACGGTGAAGACTTTCGTTTCGGGATAATTGGGGGCTAACGGTAAGTCGTATTACAAAACAGATAGCACAATCGCCGTTCAATTTGGAGAGGTCTACAACTTTTCTCCTAGGCCTATGACTTATTGTCATGTCTCGATTGTGATATGTTACATAGCGCTGCGTTTCTCGATTATAATCAAATCCCTCCAACTCGATTGTGACTGGCGTTAGGAAGAGGGGTCTCTCTTTAGAATGAAAACTCTCCATCTCTATTGTGAATGCAGTTACCAAGTGAGCCTGCCATTTTCGTAGAAATTCCCGAACTCGATTGTGAATGACACAGTAGGAATTGTGGCCTGCCATTATCTTCAAAGCTTCCCCAATACCTACCTTAAATCGGAAACAACGCATGACGTCCTCCGTTTTCTTTCTCGGATAGCGCTTAGAGACATGCAATTTAATACAATCTTACTCACTGCCTTTACAGTAATACACGGAGAAATCCGTATACAATGTAGAATACCGTAGCGAAGCACGGGTACATTTGCTAGTGCTGCAATAAGTTGCAGAAGCATTTATCTAAACTAACTGTGGTATAAAGAGAGAAAAAGTACTTGTTTATATTTTTAGGCTATTCTCGGAAACCATTAATCCGATTTTGACCATTATTTCACCATTAGGAACATCAATTCTTACAAATTATTACAATGGTATTCTTTGCGATTTGTTTCACGTCACACCGATTCAGATAGGACTTACGGGACAAGGATGGGATAGGACAGGGTGAGGAAACGATCGTGATCTTAAGGTCCAATTCCAGCATTTGTCTGGTATGAAAATTTGAAAACACGGAAAACCATCTTCAGGGCTGCCGACAGTGGGGTTCGAACTCACTATCTCCCGAATGGAAGCTCACAGGTACATGACACGAATCGCAATATTGTTATAAGCTAACTATAATCATGCTACATTATTAGGGAAATCTGGGAATTAACATGAAGAAAACCAAACTGATGATAGCTGACAGGGCGAACACACTAAAAAGAACATCCACATTTAAGGAAACTGAAACTTTCTCCGAAATGTTATATCTTGGATGAGTCCTAACCAGTACAGGTACCGGTACCTGTGAAGCTAAAATTAAAAGGAAAATTGCTACGCCAAAAAAGTCAGGATGCAGTTGTTACGTTCTAGCTCGCTCACGTTATGGGCCCATCAACAAATCAACAAGACTTCAAGCAACAATATAAACACCTCAAGATGCATAATGCATTGTACAGAGATTGTGGATAAATACTGATACACTTTTTGATATTAGTTAATTTTTTTTTTGCCAGTGGCTTTACGTCGCACCGACACAGATAGGTCTTATGGCGACGATGGGATAGGAAAGGCCTAGAAGTTCGAATGAAGCGGCCATGGCCTTAAGTAAGGTACAACCCCGGCATTTGCCTGGTGTGAAAATGGGAAACCACGGAAAACCATCTTCAGGGCTGCCGACAGTGGGATTCGAACCCACTATCTCCCGGATGCAAGCACAATGTCGCGCGCCCCTAACCGCACGGCCAACTCGCCCGGTTAAGTTAATTTTAACTGAGTATACGTTCTTATTATAAGATGCTAGGAGAGTAGTGACACTACTTGTTAAATATTCTATTTTAACTAATTAAGGAAGGAAAACACTTTGATGATGTTTAAAGTGAGAACAACTTAACAAGATATGATTTAGATCTTGTATTGATGCCTCATTACAAGTACAGTAAGGAGTTAACACAATAGTGATTCGAAATAGATGGCTTCGGAACTGCCGTGGTTAAACCTCATATGAATGATTGAAGTTATAGGCCTATGTCTTCGTTGTAAGTTCCACTTGAAAAAAAAACACACAGACGTTGTGGGGGATATTGTTGTTCATGAGGGAGTATTTATGTCCCTTGGTTGATTGCGATTCTTTCCATGCTCCGTTTCATCCCTTGTAAGCTGCTGATAGTTGAATGATGAAAAATCTTTGACAGAATGGGATGTTCATCCCTTCACCAGTTCCTTGTGCTCCTTTAGCTCGTTGAAGGTGATTCCAATGTGTAAGAGGATCCAAATGAATGTGATATGTAGGCCATGTTGCCGTAGTTGTATGGTTTTCTTGATTATATTGGAAAGGTGCATAAGATATTTAGTTTTTGTGGTGTAAGAAGAGTAGCTAATGCAGGAAGAACACTCAAGGAATCAAATAGAATTACAGCATTTCTACGTAGCACTCTTCCAACATACGATAGTGCTTCGTCAATAGCAATTGCTTTCGCAGCATATCGTAGCCTACATACACAGACTGACGATGATGATTATGATGATGCTAGTTTTTTTAAAGGGACCTAATGTCTAGGTCATCGGCCCCTAATGCTTGAAATGAGACGAAATGTGATGACAATTTAAAATTCCAAAAATCACCCACTGACCAGAATTCAAAACGAGGACGAAGAATGAATGGATGAATTTAATGTAAAACAATCAGAGGATCCAACCCGCATTCCCAGAAACTAGCGTAAAACAATAATATTAGTGACTAAACGACTGCTTCTAAAGTACAATCCTTCTTGTCTAAAGGGGTCCAAAATCCAGATCATCAGGCCCTCATGACGGTACTTATCGCTAGTAAAGTAGAATACCGTAGCGAAGCACGGGTACATTTGCTAGTGCTGCAATAAGTTGCAGAAGCATTTATCTAAACTAACTGTAGTATAAAGAGAGAAAAAGTATTTGTCATGTCCATGTTGCGGTACTAATCCAAAGTAGCGTAGACTCGCGGTATTCCAACGTCATGGTACTACTCAAGGGTAATGTAATACGCACATGTAACGCAGACCTATGGTGTTTCTCACATTGCTGCGCCATTTGCAGGCAACGCAAACCTATGGTGCTCCTCACATACATGCACTAATCACAGGGACTCGTACTATCCCGTGATGTTCCTCACATAGTGGGTACTAATCATAGGCAACGCAGACCCACGGTGTCGCTCACACAATGGCACTAATAATAGGCAACGTAAGCCCGTGGTGTTCCCCATATAGTGGTACTAATCACGGGTACTGCAAAACCCATCCTGATTCAAACACTGTTGCAACTAATAACAAACCCATTGTGTAGCTAACGGAGTGGTACTACTCGCAAGAAAAGGCGACCCATGGTGTTCCCCGCGTGATGGTACTAATTACAAGTAGTCTCATGGTCCTAATTCGACCAACCCCTGGTCGTCCCTTTTAGTCGCCCTTTACGACAGGCAGGGGGTACCATTGGTGTATTCTTCGTATGTATTCTTCGACGCGCCATGTGGGAGTATCACTCTCCCCCTGCTACGCCAGCGTAGTAGGTTCGTGGTGCATAGATTGAGTGGGAGGCGAAACGATTGAGCCTCGTGTGTAAAATGCACATCCAGCTCCATCAAATGTGTTTTTGAGTCGTCGGTGTAAATCTGACAAGAGATGAACGCAATCTATTGAAGAAATTTCCCATGCAGCTTCTTTGCACTGATTGAATTCTATGGTAAGGTCCATGTGTGTGATGAACTATGATACGAAATATCAAAGTGATGCTGAATTCTGGTACTGACGTGCTAAGGTGATCCTAGGAGTGAAATGCGTTCTTTTAATGGGTAACGTCCTCAGTCCTCCACCATCCGTAGGAGGATCTCGATGTTAACCACCGGAATGGAATCTTGCCTATGAATCCGTTTAACGAGGAATTTATCGTACAGAAACTGTAAAGGTATTTCTGCAGCTTAAATTAAGGGAGCATTTGTTCGTGTAGACTGCATAGCTCCTAGACAATTTCGAATTTGTACTGGATCCTATTCAGCTTTCCTAAGAAGCGTTCATTTCCAGTATGGCAAAAACCGTTTTCCATAATCTATCTTTGGTCGGATTAAGGATAGATATAATATTAACAAAACCGACCGGTGTGTTCCACACCAAGTTCAGGATTAAAACACGGCTTATATAATCGACTGTTCCAGTTTCGGAAAAAATTCAAGAAAACGAAACGTCCAGGTAATGCGTGAATAAGGAATAATCACTCAAGGCCTAGAAACATGAGTTTTCACCAAGAAACTGCAGGGTCCAAAGATAAAGATGATGATGAGGATGTAAGTTGGTGTTCGGATAAGCTTTTTAGTAAATATAAGGCAGACATTTTTATGATCAAAATTCTAAAGCATACCCAGATAGCTAGTGTTTTAATCGTAATATTACTCTCGGTAGGGTTGGTTTAGTATCTAGTAGAGAATCCGGCGAAATGAACAGGCGCATGTTATCAACATATTGAAGAATAGTGACTGAAAATGATATACTCTAGATCTCTGGTATAGATGCTATAGAATAGGGGACTGAGGACCGCTCCCTGAGCCAATCTCTTAATCGTAAGGCGAGGCACGAGTAAGACGTGATTACAGCGGAAAATGGCCACCTTGTATGTAAGAAATTTTAGATTCCAGCTACGAAAAGAAATAGAAGTCCTAAGGCCATAAGTTTCTGAACAAGTATTGGTACACGAACTTTGCCATATGCTGCTGAAATATCTAAAACATTGTGCAGTGAAAGATATTGTTTCTTCAAGAAATTCATGTGTATTGCTGTAACCAGAATAGCGTGATTATCATAGGTTCTACGGCCTTTCAGAAACCATTTTGTGACTGTGACGGTAAAGAGTGAGTTTCTAGACACCATTCCAATTTATTCTTCCACTGTCTTCCTGATGCAAGTGGAGAGGGCAAGTGAGCGTTACGATGAAGGAAAACCAGGGCTTTTACCGGCTTTAAGTAAAGAAAGTATTATTCGTACTGTCCAAGATTCAGGAAAACTTCCTTGGGTCCAGAGTTCATTGATTATCCATACGAGATGCTGCAGACCTTCATCACGCATGTGTTGAAGCATAGGATATCCGATGTCATATATCCCAGGGGATGTGTTTGCGGATTTCTTTAGAGCATCTTTAAGTTCGTGAATTGTGAATGGTGTGTTCAAACAAATTGTCTCTATGGTCTTCTGCGAACGTCATCGGTGGTGTACATGACCGGGGGGGGGGGGGAGGGGGAGGGGGAGGGGGAGCAGAATTTTATCTGCTAATTCTTCCAACCAAGAAGTATCGGTAGACGGTTCTTGAGGATAACAGCTCCTATTTCGGAAGAATTTTACTTTCTTGCATACGTCATTTCTATTAGCATCTTTATTCAGATAGAAGGAAACGTTTTGGCAACTCACTTTCTTGATCATCTTGAGAGTACGTTTCGTATGTGCAGAGACTCGTTGAAAATGAAGCCAAGTTTCTCAATTTGGGTGGGAGCGATATTTTCGGAGCGAAGGGCAGTAGCCATGGAACACTCAGCATTTCACCATTGGGTCTTTAAGCGTATTCCAGTGAGCGATGGTGGACACGGATGGTGAGCACAGCATAATGTCCACTGCAGGTGACCTTCACACGGAGAAATGGACATCAATAATTTAATAGAAAGTGTGAGGGTCCGTAACCTAATTAAGAAGCTAATGTGGTGTAAATATTAGCACGTAAATACCTACGGAATTTTTTACCTCTCTATACGATGTTTTAATATCCCGCATTATATACAGTATATAAAATACTTCGCTTACCACTTCATAATCATTTTTAACGTATAATTGTTTTTAATTTTGAAAAATGGTTAAAATACAAGGAATTAGACAGTTATTAACGTCCTGTTGGAAATGACCATAAAGCCACCAATTATGTGAATTGCTAACAAGAAATGCAGCTGCTGCTGATAAATTTGCTAGCAATTAAATTTTCTCTTTTTGCTGCTATTATTTTGTTCAGTTATTCACATGCTGATACAAGCTTCAATTATATGTTATCAATAAGCTGCAAATAACAATAGGAAATTATTTCGTATATACTCGTGGAACAATCTGCTCATGATAGTCGACTACGCAAAGCACAGTAACATCTCATACTGGACTGCGCGGGCGGATTATCACGTTGTCTAACCCCTTGAATAATAATAATAATAATAATAATAATAATAATAATAATAATAATAATAATAATAATAATAATGTCATTTGCGTTATGTCTCACTAACTACTCTTTTACGGTTTTCGGAGGCGCAGAGGTGCCGGAATTTTGTCCCGCAGGAGTTCTTTTACGTGCCAGTAAATCTACCGACACGAGGCTGACGTATCTGAGCACCGGACTGAGCCAGGATCGAACCTGCCAAGTTGGGGTCAGAAGGCCAGCGCCTCAACCGTCTAAGCCACTCAGCCCGGCTCTAGCCCCTTCAAACAATATTCAACATCACATTGGATTGAGAACCGAGCGAGGTGGCTGTGCTTAGCAGCTATTGGGTTCGAACTCCATTATCAGCAGCCTTGAATATAGTTTTCCGTGGCTCCACATTTTCACACCAAAGTTCTGGGGATTAGACTTAATTAAATAATTAGTCCAAGTTCAGCACCCATCGGCATGGTAATTTAGAAGGGGCGGTAAAGAAAATTCCCACACTCACCGAGATTAATGTTGTTTACACAGTTTAGGTGTCACTCGGCTGACAGTTGGAATCGTGTAAATCATATCTACAATGCGACGCGTAAATACATTGCGTTATAACTTATTTTTATTATTGTTTGAAAGGATCTCTCTCGCTAGTGGCTTTACATCACACTGACACAGATAGGTCTTATGACAACGATGGGATAGGAAAGGCCTAGGAGTTCGAAGGAAGCGGCCGTGGCCTTAATTAAGGTACAGCCCCAGCATCTGCCTGGTGTGAAAATTGGAAACCACGGAAAACCCTCTTGAGGGGTGCCGACAGTGCAAAAATAAAGCAGCAACTTATATTTCCGTGCTGAAAGTTTTGTTATCTGTACAGGTTCCGAATACTTATGTAGCTTTCTTAATTTATGTTATATCTATGCACTTTTATTACCGTTACTTCTTTCATTTCGTAGTTATTCGCTAAATAGTCACAATAAATATAAAAAGAGCACCAGATTCTCTAGATAAATTCTGGATCTCTCGTTATATTGCTGCAGATAAATGAATTACACAAATAAACCCATGAATCAAAGAAAATAGTCAATCAACAGACCATATTTCATATTTGCCCTTATGGTCTACAGTGATAACGAAGACGGCCGAAAATTCAACTTTTTACACGGACGTCATAGCAAAAACTAAAATGATACACAGCAGTTGAGCTCCAGAGTAGAAATAGCTGAGCCACTACATTTCAAGAATGAGGAGGACTCGTAAGTAAATATTAGAATAGGCCTGGGGGATGTGCCACATGCTCAACGAGACGTGTGTTTCCTTTTAAAACACAAGAATAAACACCACATACACGACACACGCGGATCAATCTTGTCTCCTCACATGAGTGGCAGTTTTCTAACACTTCATGTTTACATCCCCTTGTAGAGCAGATTTGTCAGAATTTTCGCTCTGAAGTTATGACGTGAAATATCATTTCGAAATTGAGTCACTCTTGGCGTTTGCATAAACCTGAGACCAGATGTTCTATGATAACATCTGTGAACCATTCTGAGGTACATTGGAGACATATATTTATGTTCATAAGTTCTCTGCCAGGGTCATTCGTCCCACAATGAGCAGAGATGGTGTCAGTGAATTGAAATCAAGTTACGCGTATTCTGAATACGGTTGTCCTTCTCATATGACAGACTGTGAAAGTGAACAATCAGGATCACAATATAGCAAACACAAATTTGAACCTCGGGGTAGTGATCAACATTGCAATGGAAAAGACGGTTAGCAACCCATTAAGATTTTCCTTCTTTCAATTTCAAAATAAATATTCTTCTTCTTCCTCCTTTTCTACCGATTTTCCCCACACCTGTGAGGTCGCGGGTGTGAACTGTGTCGCACATGTGGATTTGGCCCTGTTTTAAGGCCGGATGCCCTTCCTGACGCCAATCGTATATGGAAGGATGTAATCACTGTTGCGTGTTTCTGTGGTGGTTGGTAGTGTAGTGTGAAGATGAAGAGGGAAGTATTGGGACAAAAACAAACACCCAGTCCCCGGGCCAGAAGAATTAATTAGAAGTGATTAAAATCCCCGATCCGGCCGGGAATCGAACCCGGGACCCTCTGATCCGAAGGCCTCAACGCTGACCATTCAGCCAATGAGTCGGAATTTCAAAATAAAGAATATGACTGATAATTACCAAAAGTGAAAAGTACGGCCATAAAAGCCTTGTTCTAAGAATGAAAATAATTTTATAATTTTGTTTTCGGCGTACAATTCGTGTACGGTACAGTTTCCGAACCGTACTTGGGCCAATGAGTGTAACAAAAACATTAAAGTTTTAGCATTGAAATAATTGCAAAATAAAAAGAGTGAAGACGGTGTTCAATATCTCATTGAAGAGAGGAAGGATCAATGTTCCTAGCAACAAGAGTCTGACCTAGGTGTGTTAAATTCTAAGACTATTAGAAAAAACAAAATGTATGCATCTTCAGAAATCTTTAGTGCCAATAAAGAGCTCGCCCTCTTTTGAGTTAACATCGATAATTTTTCAAGTGACCGATTCAAGTGCTGGAGTTGTCACCCTCCTTGGCTGAATGGTAAAGCTCCAGCCTTTGGTTCGAGGGAGCCTGGATTCAATTCCCGGCTAAGCTACAGATTTACATAGCAGGTATTTAATTCCAATGGCTTGGGAACTGTGTTTGTAATGTCACCACAACTCTTCTGGAACTCACATACAAAGCATACGGTAACATGTTCCTCCACCTCAATCACACATAGTACCTCACATGACATACGCCACCCACCCTCCTCGAAGGGTCTACTTAAGGAGTGTAGCCTACCCTGGCTACAATAGATACATGAAATTATTATTATTATTATTATTATTATTATTATTCTTTTAAATGGGCCACCAGAGGACCGCGTGCCAATTTCAATTCCTTCTTCTTTGTTCTTTCCTTTTCTTCCAGTACGCTTTCATCTGTTCACTATGTTTCTTCTTTCTGTCTTCAGACCACTTTGAACCAGTCTTTTTTACTTTCCTACCTTGGAATCCTATTTTTAATACCTTTTCCCGAAAGCCTTCTCTATTATTTATTTCTTCTGTTATATTGTGGATTTGGCCCTGTTTTACGGCCGGATGCCCTTCCTGACGCCAATCCTATATGGAGGGATGTAATTAATTATTATTAATTGAGTGCTGGTACTAAATCCACTGCTCATAATAGTGACCGAGATTTAATTTCATTTTCTCCCCGCTTGAAAGTCCACTTGTAAACTGAAGTACTACAAATGCGTGTGTGGATGGTTTAGAATAAAATACAATGGTAGCATCTGAAGATGTAAGTAGTGACATTAAATGCAGGAGTAGATTTACAGGTGTTAAAGGCCAACAGTGACCGTGTGGGCTACCGGTAGTACTTTCTGGTTCACCAGCCATGTGTCTCTTTGACAGGCTATCTGGTATCACAGTATTAAAAGTCTTCAATCAGTTGTAGGTTGCACACAGCTTGCTAATTAACGAAGCCTTGAAATTAAAGAGAAGTGCTAGGCCCAGTAATTTCCACAGCACGCAACACAATTAATTGCTGGTCACTCTTAATGGTGTAGAGTTGCAGGAACCTTCAATAGAGACACACACAAATACTTCAAATTAAAGCAACTTTTAGACAAACAAACACGCGTACGTGATCCGGGCTAGTCAGATCACTTCTGAAAGACAGATCGGCCGTTGGAGACGAACACTCACAGGAAGTTCGAATTTAAATCAAAACGTGTACGCCGCTTATCCCGAGAAGCGAGGGTGTAGGTTAGCCAAATGGAATACAGACACTTGGCTACGATGGAGGTGACAAAAATTGAAGGACAATTATGTTTGAAGTAAAATTGTGGTGTGCTAGTATAGGTAAGGATCAGAATGAAATAAAGTTTGCTGATTTCGTACAGCGACCCCCTATTTGCGGTATGCCATAATAGAGTTCCCCTGCTAAGATGATTATGATGATGATGATGATGATGTACTGTAATGACTCTGCTTTTTACTTTTGAGATGGAAGTAAAAGCAGACCTGAGCTTTAATTAATTTTGTCAGACAAACACCAAATGTGTCACCAGAGATTTCTTACATGCCGACATCGCACGACATGAAGTGCCGAATAGATCTTTTCCTGAACTTCAAATATTCGACTACGTACGCGGTTTGGTTACGTAGCTTTCCGACTGGATATAGCGTCCTCCATAACGTTCTTGTGGATCCAGCATGGCTTCTAGTCATCTTCAGCTCCTTCACATGCGGGCAGCCAGTGATACAATTGTACCTCACCGACTGAAGGAAATGTTCGAAGTTGGCATGTGTCCTTTTTGGTAGAGAAATTTGAGACCTTTATGAATCAACCATGGGATCCAATTAATTTTGCCATGGAAATACGAAAGTCCTTCTGATTCGCGATTCAATTAGAGATCTAATTTTTGAGTTGCTGAATGCCATCGATGAGAGGGTTATATGCTAATGCACTTCGCTGCCTATCACATCATGGGACAGTAATTTTCTAACAATTGCAAGTCTTGGTCTATCTGCTTTTAAGAGTTTGTGATCTTCATCAGTGCTCTCTGATCTGAGTAGTCGTGTTATTGGCGCGGATCAATATGACAAGCGAGGCTTTCCAGAGAACGAAATACTCCTGTAAACTATCTGTCCCTTTCTTCTTATCAAATTATGTTAAGGAAATGCTAGATGAACAACTGGCATTTATTTCGTCAACTGTCTGACCAGTTAAGAGAAGACATTTTTACGGAGACAGAGGCTGGAAGGTCAGTCTATAGAAATCACGAAAAGGGCTGAGAGAACCCTTAAGGATTTCATTAGTCGGCTCATCATAATAATCATAATAATCATAATCATCATAATCATCATAATAATCATAATCATCATAATCATCATAATAATCATCATAATCATCAGCATAATCATCATAATAATCATAATAATAATCATAATACATTGCCAAGCTGAGTGTGTCAGATAGCAAAACACTGGCATTCTGTGCCCAATATGGTCGGTTCGATTCTGTCCCGGGGTGGTATCTGAAGGCAATTTAATTTGAATTAATTGAATTAATGCTGACTGAAGACTGTGTTTCATTCTGTAGTCTACAGTGAGTAAAGAAAATTGGTAATTTTCCTTCTTTGCTTTCAGCAGATGTTGGGTGCGAGCCCCAAAGTCAGTAATCCTGAAAATGGAATCCCAGGGTTTCCAATATTTCACTACTGGCAAATACCGGGTCTATGCCTTAATAAAGGCCACGGTTGTTACCTTCTATGTCCTATCCCTTTCCCGGCCCCTTTTCCACCGAAGAGTCAGTGCGACGCTGTCTCTCAACTATACCAAACAAGTGGCTGTGCGGTATGAGTCACATAGCTATCAGCTTGCATTCGGGAGATAGTGGGTTCGAATCCCATTATCAGCATCCTAAGATGGTTTTCTGTGGTTTCTTATTTTCACGCCATGCAAATGCTGGAGCAGTTCCTTCCTACTCCTAGCCCTTTCACATCCCATAGTCGCTATCAGACCTATCTGTATCAGTTCGATATAAAGCAGATTGTTAAAATTGTCTGTCAAATCTTTAACCCGGAAGCCGGTTAGATTCTCATTGCTATTTGCTTAAGGTCGCACCGACACAGATATGTCTTATGGCGACGATGGGATAGGAAAGGCCTAGGAAGTGGAAGGAAGCGGCCGTGGCCTTAATTAAGGTACAGCCCCAGCATTTGCCTGGTGTGAAAATGGGAAACCACGGAAAACCATCCTCAGGGCTGCCAACAGTGGGGCTCGAACCCACTATCTCCCGATTACTGGATACTGGCCGCGCTTAAGCGACTGCAGCTATCGAGCTCGGTGGTTAAATTCTCAAAAAGCACCACCGAAGGTTATGCGATTATAGACAAACCTCAGAAACCGATGGCGGTGCCATTATGAGTCTTACAAAGCATGATGAGCGAGATACTTTGCCGTTGCTTTCGCACTGGGTCAGCAATTGCCACTGCAGCACGGCCCGCCGTATTTGTCGAAAATTCCATGACATCCAGTCTGTGTCGAATGGGAAACCGTTTCCATTGTGATCATTTTTACGATGAAAACATTTTGGTATGGTGCAAGCGACAGACTATTTAACGCAGTGAAATTTTCCGTGGAGCGCAGCACATTACGTGGGTGGCATAACACGACAAAATGGCAAGCCACTTGGTTGAATAATTTTGATTAGCCGCTCGAGCTTTCCATTCGACACATTTTTTAGAGGTGCTCCGAATGTCATTACTCAGCGCCACCCATAACTTAGCTTCCACACTGTCACAGCCATAAATGAGACTGAGACTTAGGTGGAAGCTACATTTTACTCTGGTCTGTGCCAACAGATACATGCGAAAATACCGCATCCGTCCAGAAATAGGGGCACGTGGCATTGCGAGCTCATGGGAAAAAGTAAGTCTAAACAAAGATTTTAGTATATAGCAAAAGTCTTCTTTTCATTTCGAATTAGTCCATTGGGAGTAGGCCTATGTCCGGCCCCATGGCTAAATGGTTAGCGCCGGGCTGAGTGGCTCAGACGGTTAAGGCGCTGGCCTTCTGACTCCAACTTGGCAGGTTCGATCCTGGCTCAGTCCGGTGGTATTTGAAGGTGCTCAAATACGACAACCTCGTGTCGGTAGATTTACTGGCACGTAAAAGAACTCATGTGGGACTAAATTCCGGCACCTCGGCGTCTCCGAAGACCGTAAAAGTAGTTGGTGGGACGTAAAGCAAATAACATTATTATTATTATTATTATTATTATTATTATTATTATTATTAAATGGTTAGCGTGCTGGCCTTTGGTCACAGGGGTCCCGGATTCGATTCCCGGCAGCACCGGAATTTTAACCTTAATTGGTTAGTTTCGCTGGGACGGGGGCTGGGTGTATGTGTCGTCTTAATCATCATTTCATCCTCATCATGACACGCAGGTCGCCTACGGGTGTCAAATCAAAAGACCTGCATCTGGTGAGCCGAACTTGTCCTCGAACACTCCCGACACTAAAAGCCATATACCATTTCATTTCATTTCATTTCATTTCATTTCATTGGGAGTATGATGGCAGCAGTTTGCTTGTTTTAGGAGATAGGACATTTATGGCCAACACCCACCGAACTTCCTGTGTTAGTAAATTAGAGTAAATGGGACACTAGCCAATTAATCTGTCCAATAACCTGTGTTATTCTGTGGTGTATAAATGTTATTATTTGGGTATCGTCGAATCGGAACTTATAATAAGGGAACTGTAGTCGAATTTCAAAGACCTTAAAATAAGCGAATCAGACTGCCAGTGGGAACTTTCAGTGAATTTTAAAGGCTTTAATTTTCTTTTCCTCTTCTTCTTCTTCTTCCATTCGTTGTCAAGCTCAACGTAAGTCTTAAGAAGCGTTAATTTTCATATATTTTCATCAGGAATAACTTTCTGTCATCATTGGTTATTCTACTACCCAAGTAGTAAATATTAGTCTATTCCCATCTAGGTGGCTCCGTTCGATTCTAAGTCAATTTTTTGAAATGAAAAAGTCTCGCCTCTGTAGTTCGAATTCTCTGTAAAACTAGAGGTACCGTGGCTATGGTAGCGATATGAAGATTCACGTAAAATTACAAGTTTGCTTTCCTTTGTCTACTTTCAATAAAGTAAACTCATGTCCTCGTATTCTCGAGTTGGTGCAACTGTTTTCATCACACTCTCAATGGAGGAGAACTGCGTGTACCGTTCTTTTTAACTATGTACGAGACCTCCTATCAAACTTAAATCTTTGGCAGAACTTGGAATCGAACCACGGCCTTCGAGGACGGCAGAATAATAGCGCTGATAGTTGCACTACGTAAGCGGACATCTATTTTCAGTAAGACTTTTCAAATCAGCAGATAAATCTTGTAAGGGCATGGTCAATGATGCGAAACACACTATCAAGTCGAAAAAGTCCTGCGTCTCTAAAAGTTGATATGATATCGAAGTATCATGCCCCTCTCCTAAGTGCGAATTGGTGCAGAAGCACGAATTCTCATTCACATCTTGACATGCTTTCAGAGAACGGACGATGGACAGCCTTGACGAATTGTAGGGATGAGCCTGCCGGTTGCTCCTTTGACTCGTTGAAATGTTTACACAAGACCGTGGTCAACCACAAAAATAGTTTTACTTCCCTTCTTTCCGCTTGGAGGTTTCTGCAAAGACTGCTCAATACAAATTGTTTTCATAGCTGCGGCTCCAGTCAGTCCGACCCTTCAAAGAGGCTCCTTGACTCTAGGTGAGCCGGGCTGAGTGGCTCAGACGGTTGAGGCGCTGGCCTTCTGACCACAACTTGGCAGGTTCGATCCTGGCTCAGCCCGGTGGTGTTTGAAGGTGCTCAAATACGTCAGCCTCGTGTCGGTAGATTTACTGTCACGTAAAAGAACTCCTGTGGGACTAAATTCCGGCACCTCGGCGTCTCCGAAAATCGTAAAAGTAGTTAGTGGGACGTAAAGCAGATAACATTATTATTGACTCTAGGTACATTTTCTTATCGCCGTACAGTGCATTAAGTTGAAAGAGGGCTGTGGTAGTATTTAGTTCGTTTAATGGGCTAGGTCATCACAGCGTTGTGTAATGGCCTGTCCTGTTGCTGAGTTCGTAGTTCTGAATGTGTATGGCACACTTTGAGAATCACCGTGACGGACGACTTGTATGTGTGGAGTGATGACAACGGGACTCCAACCTAGTCTGGTATTTGCTCGTGAATCGCAATCGCTGTCTACAGCAGGCTCGATCCCGGCTCTATTTAGTGGTTCTTGAAGGTGCTGAAATACATCGTCGAAATATTTACTGGAACGTGAAAGAACTCCTCCATGACAAAATAGTCCACATGTTCTTTTTTTTCGAAGGGTTGAGTGGGTACCTTTCTTTCGTAGGACTATTTTTCAAGAAGGCCGATAATCCCTATGTTCTGGTCTTACAACAACAATAACACCACAGACGGTGGAGTTTTGCCTATCAGGAGTTCTTTAACGTGCAAGAACGCAGCGACTGGGAGTTGTCACATTTAAAAACACTTTTAAATGTCACCGGACGCAAACTAGTTTGAATTCACCACCGGGACGTACTCAGCCTTGAGAAAACAATGTGTTCGTGAAATTTTTGAAGTTAATGAAATCAATCAATCAATCAATCAATCAATCAATCAATCAATCAATCAATCAATCAATCAATCAATCAATCACCTCCATTTAGAGCTGTCGCCCAAGTGGCAGATTCCCTATTTGTTTACCTTGTCTTTTCATGATTTCCAATAAGTTAGAAATTTAACGAACATCTTCCTTGGTAAATTATTTCAGTCCTTAATTCCCCTTCCTATAAACGAATATTTGTCTCATTTTTTCCTCTTAAATTCTAACTTTATTTTCATTTAATCAGCTTTTCTACTTCAAAACAAACCCAGTTGAAGCTTATTTGTATACCGGTACTATTGTCATTCCACGTCATATCTCCAGTGACACCTCGGAACATACCTCTTAATCGAGCAGCTCGCCTCCTTATTTCCAAGTCTTCCCAGTAAAAAGTTTGCAACTTTTCGTAACATACCCTTTTATTGGAAATCATCCAGAACAAATCGTGCGCCGGGCTGGGTAGTTCAGGTGGTATAGCGCTGACATTCTGTATTCAAGTTGGCGCGTTCGATCTTGGCTCAGTCCGGTAGTACCTCGTATTTAAAGCTGTTCAAATACGTCAGCCTCGTGTCAGCACATATGCTGCCACGTTAAAGAAATTCTGAGGAATAAAATTCGGACACCTCGGGGTCTCCGAAAACCACAAAGGTAGTTAGTGGGATGTAAAACCAATAGCATTATTTATTTACTTAATTTATTTATTTATATATTCATTTTATTTATTTATTAGCTCGCTGTGTCGAACACGGTGTTCGTTCGTCCAACCACTTTGCACAAGCTGTCCACTTCTCAGCGCCGAAAGCCCCAAAAGTCACGATTTTTGTTCTGAAAAGGTCTCGTTTGTGCGCGTCATCTGGTTGTAGACCCATTTCTTCGAGGTTTTTCTTGACATTAATATACCAGGGAATTGTTTTTGGTTTTGGTTTTGAGTCAAAATGGCTAAAATTGCGTTTTGTCCCTCGACAATCGACCATTCGTCGTAAGCGATCGTAGAAGCGAGCCCTGCATTGTGTCTATCTTAAAGTAGATTTCTGGTCTGTATTTTCTTATGTACATCCCATTTTTGTAGGTTGAGAATGTTTTTCTCTTTTTGCTCTACCTTAGCGAGCGCACATTTCTGAGAAAGGTTAAGCCATTCTGACGCATAGGAAGATACCGGCATGACGACAGTGTTGTAATGGTGAATTTTGGGAAGAAAATAAATTTGCTCACTTCAAACATTGATATAGGAATTAGAAATATGTTTTTGAAGACTTTCGTGTGGAGCGTGGCATTGTATGAAAGTGAAACATGGACGATAACTAGCTCAGAAAGAAAGAGAATAGAAGCTTTTGAAATGTAGTGTTACAGAAGAATGCTGAAGGTGAGATGGATAGATCGAATCACAAATGAAGATATACTGAATCGAATTGGCGAGAGGAGATCGATTTGGCTAAATTTGACGAGAAGAAGGGATAGAATGATAGGACACATCTTAAGACACCCTGGACTTGTTCAGTTGGTTTTTGAATTAAGTGTAGGTGGTAAGAACGACAGGGGTAGACCAAGGTATGAATATGACACGCAGATTAGAGCAGATGTAGGATGCAGTAGTCACGTAGAAATGACAAGGTTAGCACAGGATAGGGTAGCATGGAGTGCTGCATCAAACCAGTCTATGGACTGATGACTCAAACAACAACATAGAAAAACACCTTTTGTAATGTATGCTCCAGGTAGTTTGGAAAGCTATCTGCATTTTTTCATATTTGATGTTCAGATGGGTCATGTTGACTGATGTTTGACGCATCACTTCCGTCTTTTCAAAGGATATCCGCAAGCATGTTTGTTCTGCTACCTCTTTCAGCAAATTAATTTCTTTTGTTAAGGTTTCAAATTTTCTATCATTATTGCAATTTCGCAAAAGCTAAACAGTCGATTTCTGCTCCGTTCTTTCATCATCCCAACCATTATTATTATTATTATTATTATTATTATTATTATTATTATTATTATTATTATTATTATTATTATTCCTTCTCTTCACCTCTCAATTGAAGGCAATATTTTGGTATCTTGTTGAAATTTTTGAAACTTCATTTTAATTAGTAAAATGATATGTCGTATGGCTTTTAGTGCCGGGATATCCCAGGACGGGTTCGGCTCGCCAGGTGCAGGTCGTTCTAGGTGACCTGCGCGTCGTGATGAGGATGAAATGATGATGAAGACAGCACACACACCCAGCCCCCGTGCCATTGGAATCAACCAATTAAGGTTAAAATCCCCGACCCGGCCGGGAATCGAACCCGGGACCCTCTGAACCGAAGGCCAGTACGCTGACCGTTCAGCCAACGAGTCGGACATTTTAATTAGTATATCTAGTACTTATTTATTTTTTTTTTTTCAAATTGTTTGACTTCACAACGACACAAATAGGTCTTCTGGTGACGAAGGGGCGGGAAAGGGCTAGAAATGAGAAGGAAGAGGGTCGTGGTCTTGATTGAGGTACAGCCCCATCATTTGCCTGGTGTGAAAACCACGGAAAACTATCTTTAGGGCTGCCCACAGTGGGGTTCGAACCCACTATATCCCGAACAATGGATATTGGTCGCACTTAAGCGACTGCAGCTATCGAGTTCGGTATATCTAGTACTTATTATTCATATGTTGTTTATGTACGTACAATGTGTTTTATAGTAGATGATATGATTTTTTTGCTAGTGGCTTTATGTCGCACCAACACAGATAGGTCTTATGGTGACAATGGGGTAGGAAATGCCTAGGAGTTGGAAGGGAGCGGCCGTGGCCTTAATTAAGGTACAGCCTCAGCATTTGCCTGGTGTGAAAATTGGAAACCACGGAAAACCAAATTCAGGGCTGCCGACAGTGGGATTCGAACCCACTATCTCTCGGATGGAAGCTCACAGCCGCGAGCCTCTAACCGCACGGCCAACTCGCCCGGTGATATGATTTTTAATACAATGGTATGATTCTTCCTTATTAATACTATTACTGTTATTATTGTTTTTTTTTTTTCATCTTATTGCCGTCAGTAATTATTAACAGCGTTCGAGGTTAAGACTGGTTAAGTGTAAGAAGGGAGTACATCCGTAACTTTGCCAGAATAAATAAAACATATTATTTTCTAGATCTGCGGAAGATCTGGAAAGATAACAACATCACCATCAATACAAAAAAGAAGCTCGTTGAATCTCTAGTTTTCTCAGTCTTCTTGTATGGCGCAGAGACGTGGACCATCCTCAAATGTGATCGTGAACGGATAGAAAGATTTGAAATGTGGTGCTGGAGGAAAATGTTAAGGATTCCTTGGACAGCTCATCGCACGAACACATCAATCCTGGACCAACTTCAGATAAAAGTTCGTCTATCGTGTAAGGTCTCTCAGCGGATTGTACGCTACTTTGGACATACAATGCTCCGAGATGGTAGTCTTCAAAAGGTGATTGTTGAGGGCAAAGTCCAGGGAACCAGATAACGAGGAAGAGTACCAACGCGATGGATTGACATGGTGAACGGCCCCCTACAGAGTTCTTTCAGAGCAGCCACACTGAAAGCTTTAGATAGGGAAGAATGGCGGAGTATGGTTCATCGGCTAGAGGGCTGAATATTATGATAGTCACGACGCCTCAGTCATGAGGCAAAACGAAGAAGAAGATATATTAAAAAGTTTACTAAAAACAGCTTTGTCCAGTCCGTCCGGCCGTTCTACGTTATTCTCTCCGGAATTACCTGCCGGTGAATCATCAGACATTGAAGGTCTCTAAGTTCATTCAATGCTGAGTAACTCTAAAACCAAATCACTAAATAACCACTCCAATAATTGCAGGCGAAGGCTTACCCTGCCCGCAATACATTCTGTACTTAGCCAGTTGCTAAGCGATGAACACTTTTATTAATATTCTGATACGTGTGATTGTCATCCTTAGTAATGTGATTGCATGCAGCCATGTTTGTTTATTACCTGCCAAGCCACAGAGTAGGCTATACACTTCCACTAATCATTCTCTACTAGACAGGCTATTCTTCCATTCTCTGACTTTCCTCCAGCTTCTAAGTATACTCAACAGATGGCAGAAGGTCCCTAATAACTTACATGGTGCTAAGAAAAACAGTCGACGTACGCACAGACGGGAAGGTATTAAGTCGACTAGCCCTTTGTATAACTATTAATAAAGCGGGCGAGTTGGCCGTGCGGTCAGGGGCACACGGCTGTGGGCTTGAATTCGGGAGATAGTGGGTTCGAATCCCACTGTCGGCAGCTCTGAAGATGATTTACCGTGGTTTCCCATTTTCACACCAGGCAAATGCTGGGCCTATACCTTAATTAAGGCCACGGCCGCTTCCTTCCAACTCCTAGGCCTTTCTTATCCCACCGTCAGTGCGACGTAAAGCAAACAAAGTAGGGACAAACTCTTGAAAAAGTGGGTGTTTACTTACCCGAACCAGTATTCAGTCATGTCCAATTATATGTTGCACTACATTGGACAAGATCGATGGAAAATAAGATCCAGATACACCTGAACGGTCGAAGCACAGAGAATATTTATTGTATGGAATAAGTGTCATATTAGTATATTATGCAAAAAGCCCATAATGGCAATAAGATATTAGTATGTTTATAAAACGAGCGAAGCTACATACGAGTGTCTTAATTGCCATTATAGGCGAGTTGCATACAACTGTTTATGCTCGACGATAATTATAACTATTTTTTAAATATTCATAAATTTCTGTCGAGATGTCGCTTGACAGTTGAGTTTACTCTACAGAGCACAGAGGGCGTGCCCTGGGTTGTTGATTTTCCGTGAGTGGATCAGAGACCTTGACAATGTCATATGTTTTCAAAGTTTTGATAGAAGGCTATCATAACCTACCTTCATTTCAAATAAAAATTGTTTATTGTACAGTGGGTGACGTGAATATGCGGAAATGTGCAGTGTGGTTGTAGAATACTGGAAAAAGAAAGTGCATTGATGTTAATGTGTGTGTCCGACATGTTTGATTTTGGAAACAAGTGCGAAGCTAGTGCGTTGAGCGCAGGTGCGATGCTATCCTTACCTGATTGGTCAAACAGTTGTATCATAATGAAAATCTGAACTCTGATTGAGAGCCTGCATCATAATGAGACTTGAACTATAATGAGTCTCATTAAGATTAAGATTAATGAATCAATTATTATTATATACCGGTATTAAATGACTACGATAGGCTCATCAAGACGAATTATATGACCTATTATTATTATTATTATTATTATTATTATTATTATTATTATTATTATAATATAGTGTTCATGCTGATCATTCCTGTTAGATGGTCTCATTATAGGACAGTTTGTACCATACTGAGACTGGTCCTTGGAAACTTGTCAACTCGAGAGGAAAGTACACATTTTTATTAGATGGACTTCCAATGATTAATGTTTGTCGACTTTCGAAGGGAACGCTTCGCCCTCTCCGAGACCTGAGAAGATTAGCATACATGTTGATGTGCACACCATACTGGTGATATACGTCATGTGCGAGAGTTTATCCGTGAAATGGGCCAGGAGACCAGATGTGAAGGTAGCGAGGTCCCTTCACAAGTGATTAGCCCTTGACAAAGGAGCGGAGCAGGTACATGCTTACTTCCGGACCACTGCAGCTCTAAGACAGGTTCCTTTCAGAATGTTGTTTCTAGAGCACAATAAGCCCGGTAAACTTGTCTTTATTAGACTCTTCAGCAGACGTCAAGTGATCACAAAGTTGGGCTCCTGTTTGTTGGCCACAAACCTCCTCTCCCACAAGTACGGTCCTTAAATGGCGCCATCACTCATTGGTAATTCCTTCTCTGATGAAAGAAGCCAGAAAGAACAACAAATCTAGGTACTATAATCAGAGGGATGTGGAAAAAGAAATCTAAAGAAGGCAAAAACAGAGAAGATGTACTTAACTCGCAGTAAGGATATTCTTGAGGAGGTATCCTAGCCTCTGCTTAGGTAAAGTCTAGGATAGACCTCAAAACTCTAAGTTCGTCTAACTATACGTGCAAGTAGTAATTATGGGATATACTGTACATTGTAAAATGTAATTATTCTTGCAACAATTTTTGAATTGGAATATATTTATTATTTTGAATTACAGTCTAAACATTACCTACGAAACTGCAAATCGTCGCTGCCGGGACAAAACCTCTTATGTGAAATATTTCAGCTTAGAACTTTGGCCGGTGCGGTTCTGTCATGTGAGGTGCAATATTGTGTGAATGTTGTCAAAGCATTCATAACGTATGTGCTGTCACACAGGAGGTTTTGTCCCGGCAACGACGGCGTATTAGTTATGATTACGATAAACGAATACTCTCTCCTCACTGGGTGGTTATACATGATTACGGCTGGGAGATAAGAGCATTCAATCATAATTTCTTTTCTGCCCTATTCTTCTAACGCTATTCTGATTTACAGGAAAAGTAGGCACAGTTTAATACAGCTATGTGAAATGCAGTACGTTTTCACACTAGAGCTAAAAGGATTCAGTCGTTAAGACGATTGCTGAACACTTCTTCCATTGTCGATCACGTGCACATGTTAATGGTATCTATATGATCTTAAGGATATATTATTATTATTATTATTATTATTATTATTATTATTATTATTATTCCGAGGTATCTGTGGAACAGCACAGGTGAAAGAAGGTGCTGGTGGGAATAGGTCTCAACTTACGAAATTAAAGTTAATTTAAAACTTTAACAAAGGTTATATTTTCTTTTCATCTATATATATATATAAAAGTCATTGTATGTATGTGGGTGGGTGGGTGGGTTTGTACCACATCTCCTCCCAAACCATTGGAGCGATTTCAACCAAATTTTATACACTTATGACTTGGTATCAGGAGACAAACCGCGTAGGGGTAAGACATCCCAAACACCCCTGGGGGCGGGGGGGGCGAGGGGGGTCATATATAAAAATAAATGAAAATAGTGTGGAATCCATACTTTTCGGGGTCGCTGAGATGAAAAGTGACACTCCAATTTTTTTAAAGTCCAAGTTCAGCCCCCCTTTGTGGTGGGGGCGAGGGGGGAGTGATATATACAAATAATCGAAAATAATGTCGAATACATAGTTTTCGGGGTCGCCAAAGTGAATAGCGATACTCCGGATTTTCAGTATCAGGAGACAAACCACGTGGGGGTAAGACACGCCAGGAACCCTTAGCGGCGGGGGGCGAGGGGGTCATAAATAAAAATAAACGAAAATAGTGTCGAATCCACACTTTTCGGGGTCGCTGAGATGAATAGTGACACTCCGATTTTTTTTAAAAGTCCAAGTTCAGCCCCCTTTTAGGGTGGGGGCGTGGGGGGAGTGATAGGCCTATATACAAATAATCGAAAATAGTGTCAAATACATAGTTTTCGCGGTCGCCAAAGTGAATAGCGACGCTCCGGATTTTTGGTACCAGGAGACAAACCACGTGGGGGTAAGACACCCCAGGAACCCTTAGGGGCGGGGGGTGAGGGGGGTCATATATAAAAATACGAAAATAGTGTCGAATCCATACTTTTCGGGGTCGCTGAGATGAATAGTTCTACTCCGAATTTTTAAAAGTCCAAGTTCAGCCCCCTTTGTGGTGGGGGCGAGGGGGGGAGTGATATAAACACATAATCGAAAATAGTGTCGAGTCCATACTTTTCGTGGTCGCTTAGGTGAATAGTGACAACCCGGGAATTTTTAAATTCCAAGTTCAGCCCCCTTTAGGGTGGGGGACAAGGGGGGAGTGATGTATAAAAATAATCGAAAAGAATGTCAAGTACTCTTCGGGGTCGCTGAGATGAATAATGACACTCCGGATTTTTACTGTCAGGAGACAAACCACTTGGGGGTAGGGCACCCCTGGAACCCATAGGGGCGGGAGGCGAAGGGGTGCGATATAAAAATCATCGAAAGTAGTGTCGAATGCATCCTTTTGGGGTCGGTTAGATGAACAGTGACACCCCGGGATTTTTTAAAGTCCAAGTTCATCCCCCTTTGGGGCGGGGAGCAAGGGGGTGAGATATAAAAATAATAGTATTTAGTGTCAAATATACAGTTTTCGGGGTCGCCGAGGTGAATAGTAACACTCCGGAATTTTAATGTCGGGAGACAAACCACGTGGGAATAAGACACCCCAGGAACCATTAGGGGTGGGGGCGGGGGGCTTGAGATATGAAAATCATCTAAGTAGTGTGGAATACATACTTTTTGGGGTTGCTGAGATGAATAGTGACACTCCAATTTTTTAAAGTCCAAGTTCAGACCCTTTGGCGTTGGGGCGAGGGGGAAGTGATATATACATGTAATCGAAAATTGTGTCGAATACGTAGTTTTCGGGGTCGCCAAAGTGAATAGCGACACTCCGGATTTTTAGTATCAGGAGACAAACCACGTATAACTGTCAGCAGAACTTAATGCAAATATTACCTAATACCTGAAAAAAATACTAAGGGGGAAAGACACCCCTTGAAGCCTTAGATAAGGGTACGAAATGTAATTAAGACTGAAAATGCCCGATATTAGTGTTGAATCCATACGTTTCGGGACTACGGGAACAATTTCAAACAAACTTGGTCACTTATGACTTATTATCAGGAGACAAAGTGCGTGGAGGTATGACAACCCTAGCACACCTACGACGGGATGAGATGGAGAAATAATCGAAAATAGTGTCGAATCCATTCTTTTCGGGGTCGCTGAGATGAATAGTAACGCTCCAATTATTTTAGAAGTCAAAATTCTGCCTCCTTTCGCATAGCGGTGAGAAAAAGTGAAAAACAAAATTTCGAAAATGACCGAGAGAATGGACGCATGTGTGTATACTGGACCTACTGTCTGGAGAAATATACCCTAGGGGTAAGAGACTCCTAGCCTCTAAAGTAGGGGCGAAATGTAAATATTAACCAAAATGACCGAAATTTGTGTCTAATCCATAGTTTTTGGGGTCGCTGAGATGAACTGTAACACTCTGGATGCCGTTTAAGGTAAAGCTCAGTCCTACTCGGCAGGCGGATGAGAACTGGCAAAAAATTGAAAACGTCCAAAGGGACAGAGTTTAAGGATGTGTGTATGTTTTAGCATATCTCTCAATCAAACTTGGTATACACATGACTTACTATATAGAAAACATTACTGTGGAGGTAAGATACACCTAGCCCCCGCTGGTGTTGGGGAATGAGAGGGGCTGACGTGCAAAAATAAGGAAAATAACCAATATTAATGTCGAAATCCATTGTATATGTGTCGCTGATACGACCTGTGACGCTGTGGATAGCGTTTAAGTCCACGTTCAGCCTCCATCGAGGCAGGAGCTGAGAAGGGCTTAAAAGTAAATAGTATAAAATGACCGAGATTAGTGTTTACTCGATAATTAAATAATCTAAAACTTGAAGTCAGATACATCTAAATAACTATAAAACTACATGATAAGTCGTAAAATTAACATCTCAAAAAGAATTCTATAAGCATTCACTTCACACTCAACTAACTGGTAATACAAATATTAAAAGTAAACATTCAAAAACTATCCGGGCAACGCCGGGTACTACAGCTAGTTATAAATAAATAACAGAATATACCAGGTACCAAGTAGCAGAGCAACAAATTAAGAAAGTATAATTACAGTTTGTTACTGGATTTGGGCTTCGAGCCCCAGACTCACAATCCTTGAGCTATAAGCCTAACTTTACCTATATACAAGGTTCAACAAAGGGGCAGAAAACCCCAATCATGCCAAAGAGCACTTGCTCCCAATTACCCAGTAACGCCTGCTCGAGGCATACAGAAAATCCACTTTTAAGAAAGAGCAAACCCGCTCTCAAAGATCAAGCCTATACAAAGGCCACACCAAACTCCACCTTCAATCTGCCCTCCAGGCAAACAAGAACAGGGGTAATAATACCCAATCTACCGAGGCCTATTCAGTAACGAAACAGGTCAATTACATGGCCTAAAATTCTGAGTTGAATGGAGGCGTAACTTGCACTCCTAATATATTTTTAAAACCTATTTGGCACTAGGCCGCGTATGCAAGGCTAATCCCATACTACGGAGGTGACACGATAAGAAAACTTATTTACATTACGAAGGGAGGAAAAATATGGAAATGAAAACGTAGTCACCTCAGAACAATATGAGTGGGAGCTCGAGAGGGTTAGGCACTCTCTATCCCAATTTATAGTTAAAAAGCCAAAATTTTACTAAATGTCTATTACATTTTTAGGATAGGTCACATGAGAAAAGTTTCGAACCTGCCCCGAGGGTTAAACTGCTGAGCTAGCAAGAAATAAAGTTATTAAACGGCCATTACCTTGTGGATGAACTGCTGCCCGAAGAAAGAGGCGCTTCCCGCCCCCTGCTACATAATCACACTAGGAGAGATGTTACTGAAGTGGCCCCGAGACCTAAAAATCAGCAGTTTATAAACCCTCGTGGAAAATTCCAGACGTTTCATGAATGATTACAACCCGCCCACAAAATTTTATTGGGTAACAGCAAAAACTTATACACCAGACGAAGAAGAAACACCTTATTGGTGGAAAATTAATTACAGAAATTCCTCATTGGTCAAATTCAAAACTCGCGGAAAGAGAAGGGTTATACTGCCAACCCAAACAATGACTGAAAGAAATTTAACAAAGAACAAACTTATGAATACCAAATTTCTTCAAAAAAAGTTCTTTCACTTCGCACTAGGGTGCACAATTGTAGTTCTTAAGTAGTGCTATCTAGAAGAGAATGTTCACACTTCTTACTACAGAGAAAACAAAAACAAATCGAAACCGACATAGTTCAGAACACTTCAAAATTTACAGTAAAGACATCTTCTGAGAAACCTTAGAATTAATGTGGTTGTTAAAGTTCCGGCTTTCTCCAGTAGAGGAGTTTCAACTGGCGCAATGTTTGAATTAGCGGCGTGGAGGTGTACCGCCCGGTACAATTATAATTATAATTATAATAATAATAATAATTATTATTATTAATAATGCATTTAATGCACTACAGTATTAAACCTTTGTACACAGGTACCTCGCAGTTTGGTCCTGTTTCTCTTCTCTTAAACGTACCGTGCACATTTCTTTACGTTTACGTATCTTACAACAAACAATACCCAATTTAATTTAAGAGTAACGAAAAAAGGTACGTTAAAGAATATAATTAATAAATATATTTATTAAAATATAAACCAATAGCAACTTTTAGAAAATGCTTCCTTTAATTTCAAAGACTTATTTATGTAAGCATATTCTTCTGTTTGCACTTAATTTAGATTTTAGATTTAAAGAGGAAAATATTACTGGGCAATACATTTAAATGTTAAATATTTAAGAGCATCATATAGAGAGTATTTTTTTTGCCTTTTTATTTTTAGGGATTTTTTAAACACTGTGTCATTATTAATTTTAAGCAACTTATTAATTTCTTGTTTTAAGTAATTTTTCTTTGTTCTTTATTATTTAGTCTTTTTTATGCATTTACGTGTGGTAATCAACAAACCTGAATATCATCTGAACTTTCAATAAACGGGAATACTCTAATCTGGATGGACTTGCGATCGGGGGGCGGAGTAAGTATTGTCACTGCAGTACGTACAAATTCACATTTCAGTCAGGTTGTTGAATTGCCCGTGTACTGACATACAAATACGTGCTTGTTAGTTTCGTTTTACAATGCGCGAGTTTTATTTATTCGTATGTGATTCAAGTGTTAGAATGCCAAAGATTAAGCCATCTAAAGCTGTCCAATGAAGGAAAATATTTCGCAATTCGGCGAGGATAGTTTTTATATAGTTGGTCCGATAGCTTTCTGACAAATATACGAAGTGTGAGGGACAGCAGATAGAATAATTACCATTCAGTAACAAGTGAGTCGCGGCAAACACGTGGTATCCAGAAAATTAGTGGGTCGCAGGGACTGCGTAATATCCTAACGATGACGATATATTGATGCTCAGTTTTGCTTGTAAAAAATAAATTTAAAAAGAGACAGGCATATTATTCTCTCAGGTATTTCTGTTCTATTATTACTAATTGTTTTGATGACACTTAATTCTATTCATTCCATTATGAGTTAGAGGTAATGTACATATTTTGGGTATATGGGTAGATCTCCCTTCACATTTTCGGATCATTTTCTCGCTCATTAAGCTCTATATGCCATTTTAATTTTAGGGTTTATGTCATTTTATAGGTCACTTTTCGGCATTTATTAGATCATCAAACCCGGGCCCTTTTACTCAGTATTCCTCCTCGATCATCAATTAATGAATCAATAAGACCTCATTGGCAAATCCATGTTTCTACAAATTTCCTTTCTGCACTGAAGATAAACCATTTTTGTATTTACATTAAAAGCTTGGCTGTATCACCCCTCAGTTTGTGGTAGGCTGAGCTCTTTATTGCATATATTTTTCACCCTAGTACCCTTCTCATAATCCAGATCTCCTCCCTTCCAATCCTACCATTTTCATTTCCCCCCGTGAAGTGTAACACAATAAATATCATGACTCTCGCAAAAGGTCAATCAGGATATTCTACTCCAAGAACTCTGATACATAAGGTGAAGTTTCGTCTGTAGTTATACCCTGGGCCTATACGTATTTTTTTTCATCTAATGTGTAACTGTCGATTTGCGCAGGGGCTCTAAGATAGTGTGTCTTTTGATGGGAGCCAAACGGCATTCCCTTGTGACATGACATAATATGAGTAAGTCAAGCCGGACTGAGCAGCTCGGACGGTAAAGCGCTGGCTGGCCTTCTCAGCCCAACTTGATAGGTTCGATCCTGACTCAATCCGGTGGTATTTGAAGGTGCTCAAATACGTCAGCCTCCTGTCGGTAGATTTACTGGCACGTAACAGAACTCCTGCGGGACTAAATTCTGGTACCTCGGCGTCTTCGAAAACCGTATAAGTAGTTAGTGGAATGTAAGAAAAAAGTACTGAATTTTTTTTATTATTTTTTTTTGCTATTTGCTTTACGTCGCACCGACACAGATGTCTTATGGCGACGATGGGATAGGAAAGGCCTAGAAAGTGAACGGAAGCGGCTGTGGCCTTAATTAAGGTACAGCCCCGGCATTTGCCTGGTGTGAAAATGGCAAACCACGGAAAACCATCTTTATGGCTGCCGACAGTGGGGCTCGAACCCACTATCTCTCGATTACTGGATACTCGCCGCACTTAAGCGACTGCAGTTATCGAGCTCGGTAAGTACTGAATATATCATTGCTAAAACACCCTTTGTCCACAGGTTTTTGCGAAAATGAACTAACACCCCCTGTGGGTGGGGGCGGTAGAATACCACCCACGGTATCCCCTGCCTGTCGTAAGAGGCGACTAAAAGGGCCCCAGGGGCTCTGAACTTGGGAGTGTGGGTTGGCGAGCACGGGGCCCTTAGCTTAGTCCTGGCCTTGCTTACACTTACTTGTGCCAGGCTCCTCACTTTCATCTATCCTATCCGATCTCTCTTGGTCAACTCTTGTTCTTTTCCGACCCCGACGGTATTATGTTACCGAGGCCTAGAGAGTCTTTCATTTTCACGCCCTTCGTGGCCCTTGTCTTTCTTTGACCGATACCTTCATTTTTCGAAGTGTCGGATCCCTTCCATTTTTCTCTCTGTTTAGTGTTATATAGAGGATGGTTGCCTAGTTGTACTTCCTCTTAAAACAATCATTATCACCAACACCACCACCAAATGAGCTAACCATGGATTCAACATTCTTACATAGGTATGTACATTCTGTGCTAAATGGACTTTCCTCCTGCCTACATATTCAGCCACAGCAACATTTTGACAGTTTCATTCACTTCTAAAATGCCCTTAGTCAAAGATAGAGGGATTTACAGCATAGAATTTGTCGCTAAGCAGTGCTTCCATCTGATGAATGATTTTGTTGGATGTGGATTGTACTATGAAGATATTTTATTAGTGTTATTAGTACATTGATGTATTTATCCCTATTTGAAGATTGGGGAATGTGCTAATATGAAAAAAAAAGTGATGAAGAGATGGAAAAAGGAAATGTCGTAAAGAAAGCCAAAGTTAAGGGTTTGAATACGTATACCTATAATACTCAGGAAAATTGATAACACAGAAAATAAAACTGGAGATAATTGTAAATGCTTTCAACTTTATACTTCGCTTAGGTTATGATAGGCCTACTAAATAACATTGTAGGCTATGTTTCTTACTTCCTGTTATTCATTTTACTAAACTTTGCAGCAAGAAATGTCTCCAGGGTGTGCAACTGAGAAGATAAGTGGGTTAAATTTCCACTGTCTGACATCATAGAAATAGTTTACCGAGTTTCCTACAATCATTTCGAGGCAAATTTCAGAACTGTATAAAATACACAGGCCATAGCCGCTTCCTTTTCAATTCTAAACCCAATTAAATACCAATGCAGAGACCAGTACACGCACCGCACTCGCAGATACACAAGCTATCAGTTTGGAAGTGACAAAAAGAACACTGTAATTGTTGAACAAAATGTTCCACCACGACCACCACGCTAATAAGAACAATATTTTAAAATTTACCAGAAAAGGATTAACATTTTGTATTATTTTCGACTCTGGATAGACTACAGCTGTAGCGCCAGATTCTCAGTAGTAAAGAATAAACATGTTTCCTCTTCCTGTTCGTATTTCAAAAGATGTCCTTAGCGACTAAGCGAAATAGAAAGTAAATACTGTTTTAAGTGCTGGACGATACTTATGCATCATTTAGCACAGGGCCTCTCAGAGTGCATGCGCCTGGTGCATGCACTGTGCACGGTGCAAAAGACGACTTCGCTTGGTTGACCAGAGTGCAGACCCCCCACTCCTCGATTTGGAGCAATAGCGCTTACTCTCTCTTTCCTCACGCCTATCTCGCTCGCTCCCCCTGTCTCCCTCTTCCGCACTTGCTACGTAGCGAGCTGAGTTGCGCCGAATAGAGCCGAGCTTAGGCGAGCTTAGCCGAGTAGCCCAGAGACGAAGCGTTGGTCCGAGTCGAGCCGAGCGGGGACGATGCACAGTGCACAGAGCTCTTGCACCTCGATTTGCACGCGTGAGATTTTGGGCGTTTGAGAGGCCCTGATTTAGCAAACCATTTTCAGTTTTCATATAACGAGGAGAAATTATTTCTTCGGGACTGCCACTTAACTATGCATTCTTAAAGACTACCCTTGTCCTGCCTACAGATGAATAATTTTATAGAAGAACGTGTTACGTTATTATCTTATAAATACAGATTAAATGCAGAGCTGAAATAATTTCTTAAATGCTATTTAAGTTATGTAGCCCGTGTTACTAGGCTCGCGTGAAATATCGATGAGTACTTGGGTCTGTGCGCTTGACAGACAGTTGAGTGGGGAGAATGCTGCTCATATTTCCCGCAAGAAGACACCACTACTAAGTTCTACAGTACTGCCAATTTTGCCAACTCCAACTGGATTTGGAATTTAAAAAATTCCTACCTGTGAGCCTGTTTATCGCAAGGAACTAGTAAGCCTCTTTATTCGTTTTCCCGTCAACCATCTCTGATAATAAAAGCACGTTTGTATTTACACAATCATAGCACAGCGACCTCTAGTTGTTACTCTGATCGGGATAGGAACTGTGTCCGCCTTGGCGAGAAACTAGCAATGAAATCACTCGGCTATCACTTCCTTATTTCTGTATAAATTCTAAATAGTCAGCAGAAGACTTTTATAATTAGAACAGCCACCTCATTTTTCAGACAATTAGTGCTTAAATTAAAATACAGTTATCGGTATGTAAAATAACTTTCCTTTTGCTATTTTTTTATGTCACACCGACAAAGACAGGTGAAATTCTGTCACTTCGGCGTCTCTGAAAACCATAAAACTTGTGGGACGTAGAACTAGAACTGAAAGATCACGTTCTTAAGGTTCTTATTCCACACAACTATAGCGTGGTGTAGCTTTACAGATTAATAGCGATGTAAATCAACATCATTGCCTATGAATTAATTAATTAATTAATGTATGTATTTCTATTCGCTTACGAGAGTTATGTATCTTATTTATAAAAGTATGTCTTGCTGATTCATGCAAAGGTCTTCGGATATCCATGTGCTTAGAGCGTGCCTTAATTACACTGACTGACAGAACTTTATGCCAATTGCAGGGTAAACTGACGTCACAGAGGTATGCTCATGATGTGAAATGCGCACGTAGCGAACGATAAATGGGACACGGCGTTGGCGAATGGCCCACTTCGTACCGTGATTTCTCAGCCGACAGTCATTGTAGAACGTGTTGTCGTGTGCCACAGGACACGCGTATAGCTAAGAATGCCAGGCCGCCGTCAACGGAGGCATTTCCAGCAGACAGACGACTTTACGAGGGGTATGGTGATCGGGCTGAGAAGGGCAGGTTGGTCGCTTCGTCAAATCGCAGCCGATACCCATAGGGATGTGTCCACGGTGCAGCGCCTATGGCGAAGATGGTTGGCGCAGGGACATGTGGCACGTGCGAGGGGTCCAGGCGCAGCCCGAGTGACGTCAGCACGCGAGGATCGGCGCATCCGCCGCCAAAGCGGTGGCAGCCCCGCACGCCACGTCAACCGCCATTCTTCAGCACGTGCAAGACAATATCGACCAGAACAATTTCCCGTCGATTGGTTGAAGGAGGCCTGCACTCCCGGCGTCCGCTCAGAAGACTACCATTGACTCCACAGCATAGACGTGCACGCCTGGCATGGTGCCGGGCTAGAGCGACTTGGATGAGGGAATGGCGGAACGTCGTGTTCTCCGATGAGTCACGCTTCTGTTCTGTCAGTGATAGTCACCGCAGACGAGTGTGGCGTCGGCGTGGAGAAAGGTCAAATCCGGCAGTAACTGTGGAGCGCCCTACCGCTAGACAACGCGGCATCATGGTTTGGGGCGCTATTGCGTATGATTCACGTCACCTCTAGTGCGTATTCAAGGCACGTTAAATGCCCACCGCTACGTGCAGCATGTGCTGCGGCCGGTGGCACTCCCGTACCTTCAGGGGCTGCCCAATGCTCTGTTTCAGCAGGATAATGCCCGCCCACACACTGCTCGCATCTCCCAACAGGCTCTACGAGGTGTACAGATGCTTCCGTGGCCAGCGTACTCTCCGGATCTCTCACCAATCGAACACGTGTGGGATCTCATTGGACGCCGTTTGCAAACTCTGCCCCAGCCTCGTACGGACGACCAACTGTGGCAAATGGTTGACAGAGAATGGAGAACCATCCCTCAGGACACCATCCGCACTCTTATTGACTCTGTACCTCGACGTGTTTCTGCGTGCATCGCCGCTCGCGGTGGTCCTACATCCTACTGAGTCGATGCCGTGCGCATTGTGTAACCTGCATATCGGTTTGAAATAAACATCAATTATTCGTCCGTGCCGTCTCTGTTTTTTCCCCAACTTTCATCCCTTTCGAACCACTCCTTCTTGGTGTTGCATTGTCACTGTCAGTCAGTGTATAATTAATGTAATAATAATAATTATTATTATTATTATTATGCTGGGCTGAGTGGCTCAGATGGTTGATACTAGTCTGCCGACGCCAACTAGGTAGGTTCGATCCTGGCTCAGTCCGGTGGTATTTCAAGGTGTTCAAATAAGTCAGCCTTGTATCGGTAGATTTACTGGCACGTAAAAGAACTCCTGCGGGACAAAATTCCGGCACCTTGGCGTCCCCGAAAACTAAAATGTAGTTAGTGGGACGTAAAGCCAATAACATTATTATTATTATTATTATTATTATTATTATTATTATTATTATTATTATGTAAGATAGGGAATGAAGCGACCAAGGACTCTGTTAGGAACAGTCCTAGTTAAACGGAAAACGGCAGCCGATAAATGATTAAATCAGTCATGATTGTTCAGCAAAAGACAGGTAATTAACAGTCCAACATTTGTAGTCCCTAAAACTAGCACCCAGACGAGAATAATGATTCAGCTTATTCCAGCCATTTCATGAGCCACTGGAGCTACCCTGTATCCTTTTTTATTTTCTTCTTGTTTTGTCTTTCTTTCTTGCTTCTTTGGTGGAAAGTTTATATGGACTGGTTGCCCTTGTAGACGCTACAACATTTTTTTCAGGTGAATATTCCTATCCGTATCCCACCAGTGATCACAAAGAAAGGACCATATATAATAGATTTCACGTAATTTACCTTAAAGCATATTTAATCTGATTATTACCATTCAGTGTCAATCAGCATTCGAACCTCAATACCCTTCGTTTCAATGACGAACATGATATTTCATAAAATCGGCCACGGTATCTAAACGTCACTTTTTCAACTAATGATTGAGACAGACAGACAGACAGACAGACAGACAGACAGACAGACAGACAGACAGACAGACAGACAGACACTCTGCGATAACAAGACTGTGGCGTATTCACTATCTGCAGATGCTGAGGCCGTAATTGGGAGAACTGGCCAAAAACTAGTGATGCCACTGTGACCCGGAACGAACCACACATTTGTCCTTGCTAGTGATCTCATGACACGCATGCTAGCCCGCACGGTTATAAGACAATTCGCTTTTGTGATTAATCAAATATTTATACTTCATTTTAATGATCAGTAATAACATAACGTTATTGGTTTGGGGTCCTATTAACTACTGCATTTTTATAGTTTTCGGAGCCGCCAATGTGCCGGAACCTTGTACTGCCGCAATTTTCTCATGTGCTGGTAAATCTAACGTTTCCAAATGTCACCAGACTGATTCGGAATCGAACGTGACAATTTGGGCTCAGAAGGCCAGCATTCTACCGTCTGCGGAGGAAGTGGAAGTAATTGGTCAATAAGCCAAAACGACCGCTCGACAATGAAAAAGGGGTAAATATCTTTCTTTCGTCTCATCATTCTGTTGGTGTTGCTTTCCCTGGAGAAGTGATCCTTTGAGAAGTATGCGAAAGACTAATAATACTGGAATGAGAATTTACACTTGTTGAGAATGCTGTTGGCAGCACTTACGAAGGGTTCTCACATTAGCATACCAGTGTCCTGTGTAATGGGAGCAGTGTGTACCAGTCTCTACTGCTAATCATATTACAGTAAGTGATTGCTATATACAAATTAAATTCTGGGAGTAATTCACAGGCCATAGCCAATTGAACGCAGTATAATTATTAGTACCACACGCAACTGAAAATTTTATCATGATGATGGTTAGAAATTACGGGCATTTGCATGTGAAAAAATATACCTGTGGTGCGTATAATAACCATACGATCGTCGTCATAATCACTATGATGATTAAAATACTCGGTGGATTCCATGAGGTAATTTGTTTAATAATATAAAATTCGTTATCGATTCTTATATATTTGTAAACAAATGCTGTCCTAACCGCGGTGTGATATCAAGACAAATCAATACACATAGCTTCCTGTCTTCACAGCCCAGTGCGCAGTCGTCCCTGAACAACCAGCATCACTCTGCATGGCTCACGCATATTCATGACCAATTACAATTTCTAAGAACCTACAGTTTATGTATCTCAGGTCATGTTGTTGTTTCTTTTATTCATTTGAGAGCTTGTTCGTTATCAGCCTACTGTATGCCGGAGATTCTTCAGAATCTTTTTGAAATATACTGTATTTCGGCACGCAGTAATCTGTCTGCAATCCTCTGCATGGTTCAAGAACATTCACTCTGTTTACATTTATGTTGCTTTTATTAAAGTGAGGTTTTTAGGTTATCAACCCTCCGCATTTGAAGACGACGGGTATTCTTCATAACATAGGTTCCTTTGAAACCTTAACTCAGCAGGTTACTATAGGCCTCTACACGTTGGTGTCCGATGGAATGACGAGATCAGTAGTACTCTCGATATCGGCTAGTATGAGTTCGAGTGTCTCCTGCAGACCGAGGTTCCGTCTTAGGCCAGAGAGATCGGCGCACTCTATGGTGGGGTGGAGGTTGTGGTGATGGTGATTGTTTGATTGTTGTTTTGATGATGATTGATGTTTGTTGTTTAAAGGGGCCTAACATTGAGGTCATTGGCCCCTAATGGTACGAAATGAGACGAAATGTGATGACAAATTAAAAGTCCAAAATCCTCCACTGACCAGAATTCAAAGCGTGAGGGCGAAGAATGAATGGATGGATTGATATGAAGTTAAAACGATCAGTGGATCCGACCCACAGTGTCTCATGCACAGAAGCTGGCACAAAACAATAGTAGTACGGACCAAGGGACTGCTTCTATAGCACGATGCTGAATCGATGAGAATATGCTCGCGGTCATCTTTGTAACCGTCCAGGCTTCTCCAGCCCTACTAATTTAATATAATATCATTTTACGCGATATCATTTGATATCAAGTTTATCCGCCATCGGCAATTATTCATAATAACATATTTATTCAACGTCAATCATTTGTAATCAAGGGTTTTTGCAAACATATTGTATATATGATAACATCGTTTTATTATTTAAATTATTATATTATGTAGGATGGGAATTCATTATGTTGTAAATACGGTCAATATGTTGAGACATAGTTGTTTTCATTTCATCTCATGTTTGTGTATACGGAGGGTTATTCTTGAAGCTGGGGATTTTGCGTGACTCATGGGTTTGGGGAAGGCAGTAAACAGTGACCCGTGCGCGAGGCTTGCATACCAGCAGAGTACATCATCGCCACGCCTACTGCACTCGACAAGAAAGAAGAGAAGGGGAGATGATAATGCGATCTACGAATCAGATGTTTCGTTATATAGAGATCTGAGATTGAACTATTACCTAGAGTGGGGGACCCTGGTGATATTATCAAGTGCGGAGCGAGATACTTACGGATACTCCATCACTACTACTTCTACTGTGAACATCTAGTTTGAACGACGTTATGTTATTTTTGTACAATGTGTTGTCGCCTCGATACAGTACTTAGGTACGGTAATGGTATCGGATCTGCGTGAGACGAAACAAGCTTACGGCTTGTGTTATATTCAGTAAATCTTCTGGACGAAGAACTAAGTTTAGTTCAAGTCTATGGAATTTTGGTACAAGTCTGTACCGTATAAATAGTATAGCTCAGTTGGATTGAGATTTCTACTAATATGGAAAAATTCATCTCTCTGAATTTTCTCCTCATACGATCAAAGCTGATCAGTTTTTACAAGTATAGGGCCAATGTCTAATTTAAAGACTAGGCTATTAGGGAGTGTTAGTCCAGATAGCCCGTACCATATCAGAGAAGGAAGGAAGGATGTCCACGGAGCAAAGTCTACATCGAGAAGAAGAGAACGAGTAACCACGGAAACCAGACGACTTCAACGGAAGCTGTAATTGGTGAGCTTCAATTAGACAAAGCAAGCAACATTAAATTCAGTAAAGTAAATTCTAAATTCCTCCACGCTTTAAGGAAACTTTTCCGATTCATCTCATTTTTTTTGTATAATAAATTCATTTGTATTTTATATTGCGTTAATTTTCTTTCTTAAGCGATACTTAATGGTTAATTATTTAAAATCCTACCCCTGTGATTTAAGTGTAAGTCTCTATGCTAGTAAATATAAATTTTGATTTACAGTTTTGTTTAAAACTGTAACCCTGGCGCCCAAACACCACATAGAGAAATGGGAAACCATAGAATGCTAATTGTTTCTATTTGCGTGGCAATTTGTGGGCAAGCCACAAATAGTTTATCTGATATTCATGTGTCCCAAGATAATAACTTTCATCTCCCCAAGTGTTTTGACGAGGGAGAACAGTTACATCTTCAAGTTCAAAGACTTGAGTTTCGAATCAAGTTGACTTCAATTTTTATTTTTTGTTGTGAGAAAATTATTTCAGTGTATTATTGGCAGAGGGCAGCAATAATCCAACAAATTTAATACGTATGATAATCCTTCACGCATAAAGTTGTAAAAGAGACTTTAGAAAACTCTAAACTTCTTCCTACCGAGCTCGGTAGCTGTAGTCGCTTAAGTGCGGCCAGTATCCAGTATTCGGGAGATAGTGGGTTCGAACCCCACTGTCGGCAGCCCTGAAGATGGTTTTCCGTGGTTTCCCATTTTCACACCAGGCAAATTCTGGGGCTGTACCTTAATTAAGGCCACGGACGCTTCCTTCCCACTCCTAGCCCTTCCCTATCCCATCGTCGCCATAAGACCTATCTGTGTCGGTGCGACGTAAAGCCAATTGTTAAAAGAAAACTTCTTCCTTGTCAGAAATATCGTAGTTCACTCACATAAATCTAGTATGTATTAGTACATATTATACATTTCAGAGATAAAACAAAAAATAAGTATAGCAAAAGCAAGATAGGAGCTCGAAGTGAATTCCCCTGTAGAGTTCGGAAGGACGGCCGTACTGAAGGATAAATGAGGACGAAGAAGAAGAAGAAAAAAATAATGTACCAAAACTCCTATTCTGTAATTACAGCCTCTCTTTTCCAAAACCTTAATACAGCATGTATGTTGTTAAGTTATCTGCCTAGTCTGGCGCTTTGGCTGAATGGTCATTGCTCCGTGGCCCGCCCCTTTTTGACAATATCTACATTCTCCGAGGTGTCGGACTACTTCCATTTTCTTTCAGATTAGTGTTAATAGAGGATGGTTGCTCAGTTGTACTTCCTCTTAAAACAATAATCACCACCACGGAATAGTCATCGCACTGGCCTTCGGTTCAGAGGGCCCCGGGTACGATTCCGACTGAGTTGGAGATTTTAATCGCGTCTGTTAATTCCTGTAGCTACGTGTTTGTGTTCGTCTTCATACACATCTTCAAATACACACAATACAACACAACGAACGACAATCACAGAAACATGCAATAGTTAATACATCCCTCCATATAAGGTTGGTGTTAGGAAAGCAATCCGGCCGCAAAACTAGGTTAAGTCCATATAAAATGTTGACCCCAGTTAACTGAGAAAATCCCAGAAAGAACAAGACATATTAGTTGTTAAATGTTCCTCCCGGAGGATGGGTGGATCCTCAAACGAATTCTGCTTTTAATTTTTAATACATAGCGAAAGTCGCGGGTGGTATAATGCGCGTCAGGAGGTTTATGAAAGAGTATTCCAAATTTTAAAATGTCATTCTTAATTATTGTGATTGTTCAATCATTTTAACACATTTCCCAATGTGTGGAGACGTATTTTTCTCAACAGTAGCAAAGAAGAGTATGCAGTTCCCGGGCTTGCCACACCTTATCGATGGATTTCACGACCATCTTCATCATCATCATCATCATTAATCAATCACCACTGACCTGCATTTAGGGCAGTCGCCCAAGTGGCAGATTCCCTATCTGTTGTTTACCTAGTCTTTTCTTAAATAATTGCAAAGAATTTGGAACTTAACTGAACATCACCCTTGGTAAATTATTCCAGTCCCTAACTCCCCTTCCTATAAATATTAACCTCAATTTGTCCTCTTGAATTCTAACTTTATCTTCATATTGTGATCTGTCCTATTTTTAAAAACACCACTCAAACGCCATTTCTCCACTGACAGTCAGAACATACCACTTAATACCAATATAATTGGTCCGTTATTGGACATTATAAATTTCCCAACTAACTCGTTCCTGTTGCCAGCGTTTTGCCTCAGTGTGCCAATTTGGGCTCATCAGCTGGTAAGCAGCACGCCTACCAAGAAGCATACTGTTGAGACCACCGCATAGGCTACTTAGAGCCATCGGCAGGGCCAATGTAATATGAGGGACTTCGTCTCTTTTATTCAAACATTGTTACAGGACAACTATTGCGCTAATCAGATTGAAGAGTAATGTAAAACGTTCCAAACCCAGCAAGAGACGACTTGTGATGTCGATAGTTCAATCAATACTTCTATATGGTTCAGAAATTTGGACTGAGTCTTTGAAGTATGAAAAATACCGGCGAAGGATAGCTGCAGTACAGCGGAGATCAGCTTTAAGAATTACAAGTACATATCGTAGGGCATCCGAACCTGCGATCCTTACGGTAGCAGCACTACACTGATTGACTTACTTGGCTTAGAGAGACAGGAAGCCTGGCGTACTCAAAGAGATTAAGAAAAGAAATGCACCAAGAATCTGGCTTACGGCAAACGAATGGAACGACGGCAGCAAAGATGGGAGAAAGATCCACGAAGGAAACGGACTAAGCAGCTGATACGATGTTTAGCGAACTGAGTAGCACAGCCACATGGTGTTCGCACTCCACTGAATGCTCTAAACGTCGTTCTCTGCTCTTGATACGGCTGTCCGGTGTTGGTACGGTCAGGGCGAGTAGGTACAGTAAAGGTGTTTGTTGACACCCTATCACTGGAGTAGGAAGTAAAATGTTCTTACTGAATAATATATATACATATAGACAAGTTGTTTTACGTTGCATCGACACAGATAGGTCTTATGGCGACAATGGGACAGGAAATGGCTAGGAGTGGGAAAGAAACGGCCGTGGCCTTAAGACACAGCCGCAGCATTTGCCTGGAGTGAAGATGTGAAACACCAGAAAACCATCTTCAGGGCTGCCGACAGTGGGGATCAAACCCACTATCTCCCGAATACTGGATACTGGCCGTACTTCAGCGAATGCAGCTATCGAGCTCGGTCCGAATAATATAAGACCCGTCTACACGTACATTTTTATCGTCAGTCTCGCAAGATCAAGTAAGACTGACAGATAAGACTGATGAAAGACATGCCTCCAAACTGGTCAGTCTTCTGCTCAAACTTCTGTTCAGTCTTACGGCGATCATCATGGATGAAATACCGTTGTTAATAATGTCTCTGTGTGCTACTAAACTGAGAGAATCGAGAAAAAAAGAAAGTTATGCATCGCTCACGGTGGTCTCGAAGATGGTTACTGAGGAGAAGATTCTCTCGTGTCAATTTGCTACGTGAGTAACAACAGAAACCAGCAGACTGGCTTAATTATCTACGTATGGATATGGAGACTTACTATAAATTATTGTCCGCCTCTGTGGTGTAGTGGTAGCTGCCACCCCCGGGGGCCCGGGTTCGATTCCAGGCTCTGCCACGAAATTTGAAAAGTGGTACGAAGGTTGGAACGGGGTCCACTCAGTCTCGGGAGGTCAACTGACTAGAGGTGGGTTCGATTCCCACCTCAGCCATCCTGGAAGTGGTTTTCCGTGGTTTCCCACGTCTCCTCCAGGCAAATGCCGGGATGATACCTAACTTAAGACCACGACCGCTTCCTTCCCGCTTCCTTATCTCTCCCTTCCAAATATCCCATCCCCACCAAGGCCCCTGTTCCGAATAGCGGGTGAGGCCGCCTGGGCGAGGTACTGGTCATCCTCCCCAGCTGTATCCCTCGACCTAGAGTCTGAAGCTCCAGGACACTGCCCTTGAGGCGGTAGAGGTGGGATCCCTCGCTGAGTCCGAGGGAAAAGCCAACCCTGGAGGGTAAGCAGATTAAGAAGAAGAAGAAGAAGACTATAACTTATTAACTCTAGTAACTCCCGAAATAGAAAAACAAGATATTGCTTGAGGAAAGCTATCAATCTGCACGAGGCACGTTAAGATTTTTAGCGACGGGGCGGAGCTACAAGGATCTTTAGTTCACAATAATAATTTCTTAACAAGCTCTTAGTCGACTTTACAGGAAATATGTCGAGCTACATACAAAGTTCTGAAGAAGGAATAATTAAAGGTACTTGAAGTAATTGTATAATGTGTTTTCTATTATTTGAGGTTTATTTAAAATTACTGAAATGCAATAATACAAACATGGTACCTAGACAATTCTTTTAAAAAAAGGCTATTTGTTCGGAGCGTCGACCTAGAAAGATATTTTGCCCCTGCTTGCACCGTATGTTAGAAACCTGCGTGTATTCGGAAATTGCGGAAGTGTAGAGTGTTGAATGTGAGGAAAGGAACGTTAAGGACGACACAAACGCCCAGTCCCCAGGCGAGGGATATTAATCATTTACAATTAAAAACCCTGACCCGGCCGGGAATCGAACCCGGGGTTGCCAGGTGACAGGCGGACGCGTTGCACCCTACACCGCGGGGCCGGACTAGAAATTCTAATTTTTAAGAAGAAAATTAAAACTAGAGAAAGATTTCTGAAAATTGTCACCTGAAAAAAGAAAATCGTAAGCAGTCACTTGGCGAACTAGTTCTTGATGTAAAAAGTGGTAACTACTCCTACGCCTTTTGGATACGCCGAGATGCCGGAAGTGACTCCCACACGTGCCAGTAAATCTACCGACACGAGACTGACATATCTGAGAACCTTCAAATACCACCCGAGTGAGCCAAGATCAAACCTGGCAAGTTGGGGCCAGAAGCCCAGCGCCTCGACCGTCTGAGCCACTCAGTCTGGCTAGTAGACAATTATAATGAATTAAATCATTCGTATGCATTGTTTCACTACACACTCATCCCGTACTTAGAAAATAAACCCGAAATGTTTACAGAGCTCGGCGTAAACACTGAAGAGCTTGTATACTCGAGATTCATGCATGGACTTGGCATCGCTTGTCGAAATGCCATTGTACCACTGACTGTTCTGCACGGATCTAATAAGGAAATCCGTGTGGTGTGGAACGCTTTGCTCCTGAAGAACTACCAGCCAGTCCTGTCGCTCAAGATGCCTTGCGCAGTTTATAATTTTAACGTCCTAACTGAAAGATTCCATTTCGGCCTCAAAAAGCACATCATTTACGAGCTTTTGCGCAAATACATTATGGTTCCCTTGAAGGCCACGTAATTTATGCGCTACATATTTTCCGCAAGCATCAAATGCATTTTCAGGATGGAGTTTTTTTAATTTATAGCCAGCTAACTGCAGCACTTATCGTCCGTCTTGCAAGAACACAAAGCTCTCGCCCATCAGTCTTTTGCTCATTCAGTTCAAGTAAGACGTTACATTTACCGTCGACACGCAACGTTTTGCAGGACCGATCTGGCAAGACTGACGATAAAACGTTAAGTGTAGACGGCCCGTTAATAATTATATGTACAGGAACTGTCACGTGTCTGTCACTGCGGGCTGTTAACACTTCCTCACGATAATTTCCTGCCTTTCTCTCAGGCGTCTTGAGCCCAGGATCGAACAGTACTAACGGAGAGGCTCTTTCTCACAACCAGCAGTCAGGACGAAGAGGAATTCAGTGACGTACTCCATATCATACGATATCGGCATGTATTTCTGGTGACATGTCCGGCTCCATGCCCAAAATGGTTAGCGTGCTGGCCTTTGGTCACAGGGGTCCCGGGTTCGATTCCCGGCAGGGTCGGAAATTTTAACCATAATTGGTTAATTCCACTGGCACAGAGGCTGGGTGTATGTTTCGTCTTCATCATCATTTCATCCTCATCATGATACTCGGGCCGCCTACGGGCGTCAAATTAAAAGACCTGCATCTGGCGAGCCGAACTTGTACTCTGACACTCCCGGCACTAAAAGCCACACGCCATTTCATATAGGTAAGGGTTATTCTGCCCGAAGGCAGGTCCGAACCTCCACAGAGGTGTTCCTGAGCCGGAGTTTACGTGCGGTAGGGTGGCCAGTTCCTTTCCGCTCCTCCATTCCCTTACCCCCACCAAGAGCGCGTGCAACCCATCCAACTCCTGACCACGCCCAATGTTGCTTAACGTCGGAGATCTCACGGGATCCGGTGTTTCAACACGGCTACGGCCGTTGGCCCCATTTCATATCTGGTGACATATTTGGTGCTTACCTGACAACATTAAAACTTAGTCAAAGGTCGTTCAACAAGAGTTCTGGATTCTCTGCTATCTAGTAGAGTAAAATTGAATGTCCGAATTGATACGCCGACAACCTAAATCACGTTAAGTCAAAATGCTCATACACGGTAGCCGAAACTAAATTATTATTATATTATTATTATTATTATTATTATTATTATTATTATTATTATTATTATTATTATTATTATTATCATTATTAAATAGACAGGATGCTTCGAGCGAGTGGCTGCATGGTTTGGGTTACGCAGCTGTCAGCTTGCATTCGGGAGATAGTGAGATTGAACCCCACTTGTGGCAGCCCTGATGATGGTTTTCTATGGTTTCCCAATTCTAAAGGCAAGGAGTTGGGATATAATGCCATATCTGAAGTACTTATTTGATTATTGTTTGCATGAAGGAGCTATAACAAATGAATGGAGAGTTGCTATAGTAGCCCCTGTGTGTAAAGGAAAGGGGACAGGCCTAGATATAAAGCTGAAAATTACAGGCCAGTCAGTTTGACATGCACTGCATGTAAACTTTGGGTAAGCATTCTTTCTGATTATATTAGACATGTTTGCGAAATTAATAACTGGTTCGATAGAAGGCAGTTCGGGTCTAGGAAACGTTATTCCACTGAAGCTCAACTTGTAGGATTCCAGCAAGATATAGCAGATATCTTGGATTCAGGGGGTCAAATGAACTGTATCACGATTGACCAAATGAAATGGCGTATGACTTTCAGTGCCGGGAGTGTCCGAGGACAAGTTCGGCTCGCCAGGTGCAGGTCTTTTTACTTGAATGCCGTAGGCGACCTGCGCGTCGTGATTAGGATGAAATGATGATAAAGACGACATATACACCCAGCCCCCGTGACAGCGAAATTAACCAATGATTGTTAAAATTCCCGAGACTGCCGGAAATCGAACCCGGGACCCCTGTGACGAAAGGCCAGTACGCTAACCATTAAGCCATGGTGCTGGACGCGATTGACCTATCAAAGGCATTTGATAGGGTAGATCATGGGAGACTACTGGCAGAAAATGAGAACAACTGGATTAAACAAAAGAGTGACTGAATGGGTGGCTATATTTCTAGAAAATATAACTCAGAGAATTAGAATACGCGAATCTTTATCTGACCTGTAATAATTAAGAGGGGAATTCCTTAAGGCGGTATTACTGGACCTTTATATTTTCTTATATATATACATATATATCAACGATATGAGTAAAGAAGTGATATCAGAGATTAGGCTTTTTTTTTTTGCTAGTTGTTTTACGTCGCACCGACACAGATTGGTCTTACGGCGACGATGGGACAGGAAAGGGCTAGGAGTGAGAAGGAAGCGGCCGTGGCCTTAATTAAGGTACAGCCCCAGCATTTGCCTGGTGTGAAAATGGGAAACCACGGAAAACCATTTTCAGGGCTGCCGACAGTGGGGTTCGAACCTACTATCTCCCGAATACTGGATACTGGCCGCACTTAAGCGACTGCAGCTATCGAGCTCGGTATTAGGCTTTTTACAGATGATGTTATTCTGTAGGCTACAGAGCAATAAATATGTTACAAGATTGTCAGCAACTGAAAAGTGACTTCGATAATGTTGTGAGATGGACAGAAGGCAATGGTATGGCGATAAACGGGATTAAACGTCAGGTTGTGAGTTTCACAAATAGGAAAAGTCCTCTCGGTTTTAATTACTGCGCTGATGGCGTTGAGTTCCTTTTGGGGATATTGTAAGTACCTGGGTGTTAATATAAGGAAAGATTGTCATTGAGGTAATCACATAAATATGATTGTAAATAAAGGGTATATATCTCTGCAAAGGATTATGAAGGTATTTAGGGGTTGTAGTGAGAATGTAAAGGGGAGGGCATATAGGTCTCTGGTAAGACCCCAACTGGAGTATTGTTCCAGTGTATGTGACCCTCACAGGATTACTTGATTCAAGAACTGAAAAAGTCCAAAGAAAAGCAGCTCGATTTGTTTTGGGTGATTTCCGACAAAAGAGTAGCGTTACAAAAATGTTGCAAAGTTTGGGCTGGGAAGACGTGGGAGAAAGAAGACGAGGTGCTCGACTAAGTGGTATATTCCGAGCTGTCAGCGGAGAGATGGCGTGGAATGACATCAGTAGACGAGTAAGTTTGAGTGGTGTCTTTAAAAGTAGGAAAGATCATAATATGAAGATAAAGCTGGAATTCAAGAGGACTAATTTGGGCAAATATTCGTTTATAGAAAGGGGAGTTAGGGATTGGAATAACTTACCAAGGGAGATGTTCAATAAATTTCCACGTTCTTTGCAATTATTGAAGAAAAGGCTAGGAAAACAACAGATAGGGAATCTTCCACCTGGGCGATTGCCCTAAATGCAGATCAGCAGCGAATGATTAATTTTCACACGAGGCAAATGCTGGGACTGTACCTTAAGGCCACGTTCGCTTCCTTCCTAGGCTTTACCTATCCCATCGTCGCCATAAGGCCTATTTGTATCGGTGCGACGTAAAGAAAAGAAACATATGTTGTATCCTATCTTCTCTTGGTGCAGCATAGATAATGACTATTGGCAAAAGCTACTAAACTAGCAGGAACCCGTAGCTGAATAATCTAGGAAGTATCATCATCATCATCATCATCATCATCATTTTATTTTATTAACCTACAGTATATTCTCGGCATTCACCGAAGTGAATGTACTCACCAAACGTAGTACATGTTTTAAGTGCATAAACACCTTCGTTTAAATCAACCTGATTCTTTCTTTGTTCCAGACGCTGATCATGACTGAAGATATGTCAACAAAACCTCGTCAAACCTTAAATGATGAGTTCCTCAAGCAACTTGAATGCCCGATCTGTGTGAAGTTCATGGTTGCTCCAATCGAACTGTGCACCAACAGACACAGCATCTGCGTTGACTGCCGGAAAAATGTTGTTCACTGCCCCGAATGTAGAGGACAATTTCCTGGGGTCAGAAATCGTCTGGCTGAAAGCATCTCAGGGAGTCTATTACATCCCTGTCGGAACGCCGGTGCCGGTTGCCCAGAACTGAGTCCGGGTAATGATCTGATGACCCACCAAAAAGCTTGCTCCTACAGATTATCTTGTGTGTGGTCAGGACGAAACAGTGAACTGATATAACACTTTAATAACAAGCATAGCGCATGTGTTCTACTGGGTAGCTCTAATGATATCGTATGGAGAAACATTCGACTTGATCAAGAAAACGGTTCCAGTTTTGTCATAGCAACATTTAAGAAGTAAGTATAAATAACCACCTAATCGATACTTTATTAATGCCTCAGGCAACATTGAATAAAATTAAAACTTACAGGACATGTTTCGACCACTTAGTGGTCCTCTTCAGCTGTATAAATAAAGAACTGAAAAGAAAAACATTGACAATAAGCACAAATAAAAGTTCTTTGGAGACTCCTTTGATAAAAATGGAGGTCATCAGAATAGGTCATCTTGCCTCTCGTTCTTGTTTGGAAAAGATGTTTATTCTGCGCTGTCTAGAGGGTCTGTCTTTGAGCGCGACCTGGTGAAGTAACGATGTGATACAGTTTGACAGTTCATGGAAAGCTCTGGAGAGGAGGGAAGTAGAGTTTTGTCTTCATCTAAAATAACATGTGAGGGAGGAGGGAGATTGGGCTATGTTTCTGCGATGTCGTGTTTGATTATATCTCTTGTTCGTCTAGTCTGTTTCATGTCTACCCATTCTAAGTATTTGCTAATATTCTCATATAAGATGTTTTTATGCTCGTTGTTTTCGTTGAGATTCTCTTCACCGTTTTCCAATCTATCAAGAACGATGTGGATGTTTTCCAGGTTGTTCATAAGATTACCTTTATTAATCATACAAATAATTTGAAGGTCCTGTTTTATATTGGTGAATTTGTGGTTGGACTCTTTCATATGGGATCCCATGGCAGAGAATCTTTTGTATCTTTCAGCATTGACGTGTTCTTGATATCTAATTGAGAAGTTCCTTCCAGATTGTCCCACGTAAGTTTTTTTACATTGAGCACAAATCAGCTTATAAATACCCGATTCCTGGAATTCGTCATCTTTAAGTTTATTAGCTTTATTATGACTAAAGAATCTATGTTTCGTGTTGTTGTTTGTAGAGAAGGCTACCTTGGTATTGTGTTTCTTGAATAAGTTGGTGATTTCGTAAATCTTCGGGTTATTAAAGGTGAATTTTACATATTCTTTTTCTTTTTCTGAATGCTGTTTAAGTTTAATTTGTTGTTGGTTTTTGCATTTAGTGATGATTTTATTGATGAATTTCAAACTGAAACCATTATGTAGAGCCTGTTGACGAATGAAAGAAAGTTCCTTTTTTCTGTCTGTTTCTGTTAGCGGAATTTCAACTTATTCAAGAAACACAATACCAAGGTAGCCTTCTCTACAAACAACAACACGAAACATAGATTCTTTAGTCATAATGAAGCTAATAAACTTAAAGATGACGAATTCCAGGAATCGGGTATTTATAAGCTGATTTGTGCTCAATGTAAAAAAACTTACGTGGGACAATCTGGAAGGAACTTCTCAATTAGATATCAAGAACACGTCAATGCTGAAAGATACAAAAGATTCTCTGCCATGGGATCCCATATGAAAGAGTCCAACCACAAATTCACCAATATAAAACAGGACCTTCAAATTATCTGTATGATTAATAAAGGTAATCTTATGAACAACCTGGAAAACATCCACATCGTTCTTGATAAATTGGAAAACGGTGAAGAGAATCTCAACGAAAACAACGAGCATAAAAACATCTTATATGAGAATATTAGCAAATACTTAGAATGGGTAGACATGAAACAGACTAGACGAACAAGAGATATAATCAAACACGACATCGCAGAAGCACAGCCCAATCTCCCTCCTCCCTCACATGTTATTTTAGATGAAGACAAAACTCTACTTCCCTTCTCTCCAGAGCTTTCCATGAACTGTCAAACTGTATCACATCGTTACTTCACCAGGTCGCGCTCAAAGACAGACCCTCTAGACAGCGCAGAATAAACATCTTTTCCAAACAAGAACGAGAGGCAAGATGACCTATTCTGATGACCTCCATTTTTATCAAAGGAGTCTCCAAAGAACTTTTATTTGTGCTTATTGTCAATGTTTTTCTTTTCAGTTCTTTATTTATACAGCTGAAGAGGACCACTAAGTGGTCGAAACATGTCCTGTAAGTTTTAATTTTATTCAATTTTGCCTGAGGCATTAATAAAGTATCGATTAGGTGGTTATTTATACTTACTTCTTGATTAAACATCGATACGGTCATGAAATGGACAACTTGTAATAGCAACATTTGGAAAACTATTTTGTCTAACACAAAAAATTGATCCTACCAAAGATGTATTGTTCATTTGTGTCCAATTTATCGGTCAGAAAGAACAGGCTTCAAACTTCACGTATAAGTATGAAATGGTGTCAACCAACAAGGTCCGCCAAATCTCGTTTGTTGACTATTTTCAGCGATGAGAGACATACTGACAACATATTCGAGTCAAGGGAGTGCTTCGAAGTGAGCACCTGGCTTCTCAAACACTTCATTGACAAAGATAATAAACTAACATACACAATCACTATATTGAAAAACAATGCAAAATAATATATGTGTACTTGAAAACTGATCATGAGCGCAGTCTCCTGTTGTTGTTGGTCTTGCATCTTCACCATGGTTATGAACGTCACGCAGTACTGCACCGAGGTAATTTTAAGGCAGGAGAGGGAACGAAGATCGATAGGCCTCAAATTTCACGCCCAGTAAGAATTGTGTGCTAAGGTATTAATTAACTCCATGTTCACTGATTACGACGACATTTGTTATAAACATTCCTTACGTGAATATAGACTAGGGAAAGAAAGAGGGTGGGTGGTGTGAATATAGCATCTACCAATCCGAGTTCGGGATATTTGTGGTCCCCGAACTTATTCATATTACGTGCATTTTTACTGACAAGGGTCTTGTAAAGATGTGTGCTGACTCATCAGTTATCAGGCCAGGACAGTAAAAATTTATCCAGTGATTTTACTTATATACTGTACCTACAAAGAGGTAAACAGCCATTCAAATGAAATAGAATTGTGGTTGGCAGTAATGTAATTTCGTATTTGAAGAGGCTGTGATGTAAGATACTGGGTAATGTATACGTTTTGAGCGCATATCAATTTATTTCGTGGTCTGTAAGTCTTTCTTACTAGGTATACTCTTGACCTCTCAATCAGGATACCGCGAATATGTGTTTAAATTTTATATACAGAAGTATCAAATATATTGTACTTGCACACTACTGTAATGATTTCCGTGTGATGTGATTAGATGCAATAAAACAGTAAATAAAATATTTCATAGTAGTAAGGATTTCAGTACTGATAACAGGAGAATAGGTGGATAAACTACTCCTAAGAGATGCATATGGGCGTTGCGCTTGGAAATAATGCTATATGACTGTCAGAGAAATATTGACCGACAGCATAGAACGAGAATTCTTTGATACGATTCATACAGTAATCAATCTTAAATGACAGAACTTTCCGGCGAGAGATTTAAGAAGATATCATATACCTGTCTTTCTAAGCGTAACGACTATATCCTGATTACAATTGAGGAAAATGATTCACTTGCTTAAGAATATACAATAATTTATCATCGAAACTGGTTCATAATGAGAAGAATAAGCAGCCTAATGAATACTTAGTTTCTAATGTTCTTTAATAAATGGCGATGGTAGATTTAATTGGTTTGGATGAAGCGATGAAAATGATTGTATGGTCAGTCACATAATGAAAGAAACACTTTGTGAATTATCAATGTGCCCTTGCTAATTATTAAGATACGAGTTTGTGAAAAATAAAATGTTTTCTCGGGCGTAAAGGACGTACCTACAGCCCTCATATACGTAGCCTTCACAGCGTTGACTAAAAATGTACGGCGTTAGCTGCGATGTATCAGCCAGCTCTATACGCAGAAGTTGGGTGTTTAGAATTTCTTGTAATGCCACTGCACAACTGTCAACCAATGTTTGTCACTAGCTGTCGATGAAGTAATTTTATCACACTTTCCAGACAACAGCATAAAATGTAATCGATCAGGGCAAGAATAAAGTGATTTTATATTCCTGAGTCAAGTATACAATAAGCACTAAACTTACAGCATCAGCGCCTTTGCAGCACAAAATTATATACTTGCAATTAACCAGAATTTTCTTAGAGGTTTGTCGAAATTTCATGTATGGATTATATGAGATTAAATGGTGTATCTGACAAATAGGGAGCTGCTGTATATCACCTCCCAACAAGCGTGCCTGAGCTGCTAACAGTTTTCGTACCTTTTTTCCACTTCCTGAGCCACTATTATACGGCCATTCGACCTGTCACTGAGCCCAGTGTTACATGCAATTTCGCTAAGTTTCTGAAATCGTATGAAGTCGAGTCGATCATCACGGTTGTATACGTGATGTATACATGATATACTTGTACGTTACACACGTATCGTGGATATCTAGTACTAGGAAATGTGCCCGTGCTTCTCTACGGTTTTCTACATCCTATACGGATTTCTACATAAATTACCTTACACGCGGTGGTTGACATTTTATTAAATTGCATTGCACTTAGCGTTATCGAAGAAACGCAGCGGGGAGGTTCCCATACGTTCTTTCCCGTGAAAGGTGCGAGTTGTAGAGCTGTGATCATAACGGCAGGCCTGCCATTATAATGAAACTTCCGAACTCGATTGTGAACTTAAATCGGCAAGTCGGCCTTTCCTACTGCCGGTCAAAATCGATTTGGGGAGTTTTCCTTAAAATGGCAGGCCACATTTCCTACTTCCAGACACATTCCAGTTGAGGAGATATCATTATAATTGCAGGCACCTTCACAACTGCCAGTCAAAATTGAGTTATGCTGTTATCATTATAATGACAGGCCTTTTTTCGTAATGCCAGTCAACTTACTGCCAGTCACACTCGAGTTGGTGAGTTTCGATTATAATAGCAGGCCACTTTGCCTAATGCCAGTCACATTTTAAATGGGTTAACTTGTTTATAATGGCGGGCACACTTGCCTACTCTCAAACACAATCGGTTAGGGGAGTTTTGAACAAAATTGCATGCTCCCTTGACTTCTGCCATTCAAATCGAGAAGGGAATTGTTCATTACAATGGTAGTCTCTCCTTACTAATGTCAGTTACAAAGGAGTTGGAGAAGGAACCCATTCCTACTGTCAATCATAGTCGATGTGGAGAGTAATGATTACAATAGCAGACGTCCTCCAGCTGAGAGTCACTATCAATTTGCGAAGTAGTATTAATAATAATAATAATAATAATAATAATAATAATAATAATAATAATAATAATAATAATAATAATAATAATAATAATAATAATAATAATAATAATGAGAGACACGCCATTTCTAGATCTCTACAATCGACTTCAATGAATATAGATCGATATACGAAGGTAGGCTGTATACACACAATACAGCAGACATTCATTTACAGATTTACCGCTCCTAAACGGTACATCATATCAACAAACGGTTGGCGCCATCAGACGCTCCTTTTATCCTTCTACATGTCTGGTTCTAAAACAGTTTCTCGTATCTCCCATATTTATGGGTTAGATTGAGTTCGAAAATTTGAATAGGGTGAAATTTGGGTACATTTTTAACACTTTACATTATTTTTTGCATACTTATGTCTCAACTAGAATCATGAAATTTGGTTCAATCGTGTCAATATGCGTAGCAAACTTTCGTATAAGTGTGTCAAACAATGAAATATACGTGTAAAAATCACCAAATTTACGAACAATCCAATAATACAGCCAAATCTAACGTATAAGGGAGAGAGATATGACAAAACGTCATAGGACTAAAGTTATAGATCACTCCAAGTTGAACGGAGATTGTGCCATGCGTTTTGTGATACGACTTACCGTTTAGCCAACAAATACCTCAAAAGGAATGTCTACACAATCATTAAAATTGCCTCCATATATCGATATTTTTGGGGTGCAAAAAGAGAAAAATTTGAGCATCTTGGAATTTTCCCGTCGGTTACAGGCCAAGAGCTATAATTTCGCCAATTTTCAATTTTCTAGTTCGTCTGGCAGATTGTGTCGCCATCTTGATTTGGGAAAAAAAATTAGGAAATTCCTCAAAATTCTGTAAGCCCACGAAACCTATAGATTGTCGCTTTGGATAAATTATACGACTGCGTTCTTATATTGAGCCCAAAATTTGAAGCCCCCCCCCCCACCAGCGTGCCCCCTGGAAGTGCCTCATTAATTAACATCTATTTTATACCTGTATATATAGATCGCTCCAGACCGACTTGCGTTTATATACTGTACGTAGATTTTTTTTTCAATGGACAAAAATAAATAAATAACTTTTAAACTTCGCCAAGGAATGATGAAATGTTACTTAAGGTCAGTGATTTAACACTAAGTTAATTTCTGGGGGCAACGGTGACTGGGCCTAGAGTTAATCACTCTATCCTGCTTAGTCTCGGAGTTACCAACAGTGGTAGCCTTTACCTTCTATGCCTCCAAAGGCCTACACTGTGTGCGGTTTGTTGTTTTGTTTTTCAGTAGTAAGAGATGCTGGAGTGCTGACATGTTTCGCAGATAAATTATTCTTTAACGTTTGAATAAATCCCAGGATTCAATCTTGCAAGCTTCAGCACAGAAGCCATCTGCGGTATTCAGCCCGTAAAAGAAGTTTGCCAGGCCTCGGGTGCCTTCCTCAAGTCCATCGTAATACATTTCAATACACCACGCAGTTTCTCTGTTCTCTTATTGCATTTGATTTGTTTAAGAATTGCGTCTATTCAGGGCCTAGGTTTAACGTCAGTGACTCCTTCGCTTATCTGAAAGAATACAAATGAATGTCGAAACACAAGTGAAGTTATCGACAATGCGAGTGATCTTCACATGCTGCTTATGTGTTTCGATCCCCTCGAAGCGATGTCCACACAGTTCGCGTTTCAGAATATTTTACACCTTTCATAAATAATATCCTTTTTGTCATTTGTCGATTTGTTTGAAGGTCATGGATCACCACGATTATCAGCTCCATACTTTAAATGAGAATTATATCTCATATTTTGTACTCTATGTAGGCCTACAGGCGATTTTCAAGAGAAAGATGCCTCGGCATTTGCGCAATTCCAGCATTTATATGGAGTGAAAGTCAGTGGGGATAAGATCTACAGGTGGATTCAATGTGGTCATGCAAAGGGCTCACCTCGATCAACTGGTACCTTGGACAATTTGGCACTATTAATATATCTTTGTAATGTTACTGGGTTTACGTCTCATTAAATACTTGAACAGTTTTCGGAGACAGCGAGGTTCCAGAATTGTGTCCTACAGGAGTTCTTTTGCGAGCCAGTAAATACGAGGTGTGTTCAAAAAAAGACCGAACTTTGTAAATTGCGCGCAAACCGCAACATTGAGCTAGTTGTGACTGTGGCGGCGCCTAGCGGCAACTTATGACAACAGACCGCTGCTTTCCGCATTCAATTGCCTGCATTATCAGTTGAGTTAGAGCCTCTGAAGTGATTGCGTGTGTCACATGTTCGTCGAATTCTATAATGAAACAGCTTGAGGAACAACGCGTGTGCATGAAGTTCTGCTTCAAAGTTGGGAAAACGTTTGTAGAAACACTGCAGATGAGACGTGGGTGTACGGTTACGATGTCGAAACCAAAAGGCAATCATCACAGTGGGTGGGGAAAGGTTCTCCTCGACCGAAAAAAGCACGAATGAGTCGTTCAAACATCAAGGTGATGCTGATTGTGTTTTTTGATTGGAAAGGCATTGTCCATCACGAGTTTGTACCCCGAGGCCAGACAGTGAACAAAGAACTGTACCAGAATGTTTTAACGCATTTGAAAGATGCTGTGCGCAGGAAGAGGCCTGAACTGTGGGAAAACAAATCCTGGATGTTGCACCATGACAATGCGCCAGCACATGCCTCTCTCTCGGTCGACTTGGCTCCAGCAGACTTTTTCTTATTCCCCAAATTGAAGACCACCCTGAAAGAACATCGTTTCCAAGACATTGAAGAGATCAAGGAGAATGCGACGAGGCAACTTCGCGCCATCAAAGAAAGTGCATTCCAGGAAGCATTTCAAAAGTGGAAGAAACGTTGGCAACACGCTGTTGATAGTGCAGGGGACTATTTTGAAGGGGACAGTCTGTGAAATGATGTAAGCTACATAATAAAGTTTTTCTAGCCACAGTTCGGTCTTTTTTTGAACACACCTCGTATACCGACACGAGACTGGCGTATTTGGGCACTACAGATACCACTGGACTGGGCGGGGATCAAACCCATCAACTTGGGCTCGGAAGGCCAGCACCGTACACTGTCTGAGCAACTCAGCGATGCTTTCCATGTTTTCCCTTTTCTCTAATCATAGTACTGTCCAAGACCAATTACAATATTATCAAACCTGAATGCATATATCGATACCTAACAAAATGGCTGCCACATTCGGCCACGTGTAGACAGCGTGTGGGGCCATGTTTACATTCAGTTTGGTTTATACCACCGCTCACATGTGTGGTTGGTTGAGGCTATCTTGCTACTGGAATTCGCGATTTAATTTTCCATCGAATATTTGTGTGTGTTAAATAGTGTTGCAGTGTCTTTTATTGGTTCTTTTCTTGGTTATCTAGATATTTTAAATGTGATAGTGATGTTTTTAGTATTTAGACGTTATTTAAGTGATGTGAAAGTGTCAAAATTGCAGATTGTACCTCATTCAGAAGAAATTCGTTAAACTGTAAAGGAAGATTGTGTATTTGTGAAGGTGGATGATGAGTCTTTTATAAACGTTCCATCAGTGAGTTTTAAAGTTTCAAGTTCATTCGTACTTCAAGTGTTTCACAAAAATGTGTGTCTCCCTACAGAGCATTTTAAGTTTATATTGGAATCTGATGCTTGTATAGCCTAAACCTGAAATATGACAGATGGACGAAGTTTGACATTTTCGTAAGTCATCTCACAAGTTATTTTGATGATAATATTAGTATCTCTGATAAACTTTCTCTTTTGATGAACCATCTGAAAAAATGCACTTGACTTTCACTGTGAGTTTAATGCAGAGAGAACTAGTAAAATAAAATTTGTCCTGGAAGTTAGAGTTCTCTATAACTAATCAATAAGATACTCTCCAGAACTACTGATATGGGCTGCAACATTCTCTTATTATACCAAACGCTAATAAGACATTTGCTGTTTTATGTGAAATGGACAGTGTTGATGTTGGTACAAAATCAGTCTCTAAATTTACAACTACTGAGACCAAATTTTCAGACCTTAAAGAGTTGTTTCATTTACAGAAGAGATTGTTACTAAAAATGGCTCCAAATTTATCTAGGAAGGCTCTGTATCGAACAACAACAGAGATGAAATGTATCATTAGCAGTTAAGTCTTTGATAATAAGAACGTTGCTGGTTTATAATTATTTAAAGGTCAAGGTGTGGATGTTTCTGATGGCACAATCCAGTTTCTAAAATTAATTCAAAAGTAGTGGTCGGTCTATAATGTACAACATCCCATGAAAGGTACATATACCTGAAATGAAGGTGTTAGTCCAATTACTGGTTCTGATGACATGAACCTTTCATTCCTCACATGCTTAAAACCATGCATAGACTTAAACAGAAGGTTGACAAGTGAAACATACAGTGCTTTGACACACACACTTATCACAGTGACAGAAGTGTGTAAATATATTTCCGATAAGTACCACTGGTCTTATGTGCGTATTGCCAATTTTCAGACAGACAGTGTTGAGGGAAGATTTGGTGTCTACAGGAGATTGAGTGGTTGCATTTATAATGCTTCTGTGGAACAAATTATTGAGTTTGAAGGAAAGATCAAAGTATTAGGTGTATTGAAGAGAGGTCTGCAAAATTTGGTGAATTTTTTTCGAAAGATTTTGCTCGTAATGTCTATATCAATAGCCTTTATGCAATTATTAATAATTTAGATGTGTTAGAGTCTGCACTGCAAGAAGTAGTTCACATCACAGTTCGCCTTGAAACACTGTGGATTTTGGTCTGCATTCTCAGCTACACCAGTTTGCAAGTGATTGAAATATTATGTAAAAAGTGTAATGTCTGAGTTGAAAATGATGATTAAAATGCATTAAAGATGTTAGCCAATGTTTTTATCAATAATTACGATTTTCTTATAAATACACATTTAATTATATAGGTATTTGAAGTAGGGCCAGGCTGGTGAATGTGTATTTGTTGGGAATGTTATTTTATTGTCCTATGTAATTTTATTGATGTGATTTACCAACGAATGTTGGTTTAATTTTGTCATTTTCAGATGTACTGGCTGTAGGGTTATGTTAGTGAGTCATGTGCATATTTAAAGTACAGTAGTCTAGGTTGCTGAATTTCTTATTTACAGAGTACATTATGCCATTTCAGTGTTATGAGTATTTTTTTTGTAATGTGTTGTGTGAGCGTTGTTGTATTTTACCAACAAATTTTGGTTAAATTTTGTCATTTTCAAGTGCATAGGTTGTAGGGTTATGTTAGCGAGTTATGCGCATATTTAAAGTAGTCTTGCTTGCTGAATATATTATTTACTGAGTACGATATGTAGTTTCACTGTTAAAACGATTTGTGTTTTTCTTGTAATCGTCGTGTGTTGTTATTTTACCAACGTATATTAATTACATTTTGTCATTGTCAAACGTAAGTTGGTAGAATTATTTTAAACAGTTTAATCTTTTCTAACTATGGAAACATGATTTATATTTCATATACTAATTCTTATTTACCGGCGTTAGTTATATTGTTAGGCAGGGTGCGAAATCAGAAAGAAGTGGTTGGGGGGGGAGAAGGAACATAGGGCTTAACTACTAATGTTTAGTTCAAGCAGTACCCTGCGAGGGGAGGGGTATAAAATTCCCCTGTAATTTAATTACCCTCTACCCCCCCCCCGAAATATGTAAATTGAGATCTTTTTGCTTGAATTTTGTTGTTATAACGAGAATGATAAACATTGGAACGTTATTCCCATCAGCTGAGAATGTTATGAGAGACTGTAGATTTCTTAAGAAAGGTCAGGCGAGGCGCGATTTTTCATGATTTATTGCTTTGTTACCGGAACCTTCCTCTACCAGGGGTCCGTGTTGACTGAACAAATTTGTCGGTATGTATCCTGCTTAAGTGAATATTGTTCTATTGATACCTATCCGAAACACGCCCTCTCCAAGAAGTACAAGAGTGGTGTAAGCTCGAGCAATGACAAGGGAGGAGAGCTTCAAGTAAGTTATATTTTTGCCCTGGTTTCAGATGGACTTGCCAGAGTGAAGCATGAACAATAGGCTGCAGGTGAGGAGTTGCCACTGCTCGTTGTTTTATTTCTCAAGGTCTGACAGTCATTTGAATTATTGCTGATGTTTTTATGAAAATATGCCCAGTAACAACCATTAATTTCAGTAATAAATTATATGTGTTCTACCTTTTCCTGTGTATTTTATAATGAAGGAATACCCCCCCCCCCCCCCCTGGGCAATTTTAGTACGGGGGAACCTTTGAGATAAAATCGTCGGTGGGGGGGGAAATCCCTCCCTACCCCCCCCCCCCCTCCACCATTTCGCACCCTGTTGTTAGGAATTAATGCCAAAATGCGCCCCACAGCAGACAGTGGCCCAATGATTCAGCCATGATGGTTTCTGCATTAAGGTCTGATAGGTTGTAGAGTTGGTCTTGCACTGTCCTACACCAAGGTTTTCATAATAGCTATCTGTGCCGGTGTGACAAGCCAAATAGCAAAAGTATCTAGAAATCAGAGTGATATCCTACACGATTTTCCAATGGGATACGATCACTCCAAAAGACTGGTAGCAAATAAATGAAAGAGTTTAAAACTTTCCGAACGGTAAAGGCAAACAAAGGGTGAAACACATCACTGTATTTGAGATCGAGGAAATCGAAGCTTTTTGATTAAATCAAGGACTGATACGTGTCAACAGGTCAAAGCTGGAGTTTCCCTGTATCGCTGAGCTAATGTCCCCAATTAGCTCCGTTCATCTGCGGCTAGCATTACGCTGATAATGATGTCTGCCTAGTGAGGCTGCGCAGAACAAAGGCAGAGGGAACCCCAGAAACACGCGGCCATTATGTGACCGACAGTGTATTCCAGCCCTCCAATTCCTCGTGGGAAACCGAGTACTACTACAACATTTAATACCGTCAGGTTATAGAAAATCCACTCAGTACGCACCAGTGTAATTATACTGTAATTGTTGGAACCTGCGGTGAGGAAAGGTGATTTACTTACATTTTATCAGCCTCAAGTTCAGAACCATTCTTTTGAATATGTTAGCGTGATACCCGGCTATCATTGTCCCAATATTATCACAATGGCGGCCATGATATAAAATCCAGCCAATACAGGTGGGATTTAAAAAGTGGAATGCCGCGTCCTTTTGGTTCGGATTCTACGAAAACCTGTAAATCCTGCAGTAAAATATAACTAACAGGCATTCTGTATTAAATTCTGAGTAATAATAATAATAATAATAATAATAATAATAATAATAATAATAATAATAATAATAATAATAATAATAATAATAATAAAAGTATTAGTGCGTGTGTGTCTATGGCCAGCCAGATCTACGACATGCAAAGATCTGACATTTTTAGCATACGTGGAGGCCGGATTTTTCATTTTTGCGTTCGTTGGAGAGTTATGAACGAAAAACGGCGGCAAACGTTTGTTTAGATATGACGATCCAACGTGCTGTCACGAGCATAAAATGTATAAATTCACTGTCACTAGGCAACGTACATAAGACAGGTGGTGATACAAGTAAATGTTAAGACCATGACGTAGGAAGCCATTTTCGATCCCCGGCATGAGAAGCCATATTCAGTCCATGAAATCGGGAAGTGTTTGTCTATGTGTAGTCTATGTGTGCATACCAAACCAAACCCCATGGCACTACAGCCCTTGAAGGGCCTTGGCCTGCCAAGCGACCGCTGCTCAGCCCGAAGGCCTGCAGATTACGAGGTGTCGTGTGGTCAGCACGGCGAATCCTCTCGGCCGTTATTCTTAGCTTTCTAGACCGGGGCCGCCATCTCACCGTCAGATAGCTCCTCAATTCTAATCACGCAGGCTGAGTGGACCTCGAACCAGCCCTCAGGCCCAGGTAAAAATCCCTGACCTGGCCGGGAATCGAACCCGGGGCCTCCGGGTAAGAGGCAGGCACGCTACCCCTACACCACGGGGCCAGCCTATGTGTGCATAGCCCAGTCAAATCTACGTCCCGAAGATATCTGAAATTTTTACTATACGGTAGGCGTATTCTTAGATGATTCTTTATACAGGTACAGACCTGTTTTCATTGTTTATATTTATTTATTTATTTATTTATTTATTTATTTATTTATTTATTTATTTATTTCATATTTACCCGACATTCATTATATTCACTTACAATTTCTAGGGAATACGAGGATTTGGCTACACCAGCAATAACACGTGGACCATATTTTCTTTCAATTAACTCAATCTTATATTTTATTATTTTATTTAGAGGAAACATACAGTACTTATCATATATCACGTCATTCATTTCATAGTTAAATTGAAATAATAAATATGGTAGTTCAACCTATTCAATACAAGTAAATAAGATATGTAGAGATTACATTCTTATTTAATTAAAAGTGGAAATGGTACCGGTTTCGACCCCAGTCTGGGCCATCATCAGCCGATTATAACTCGAAAAACAATGCATAAGTAAGAAAGAAGTTAACGGTCAAGTCCACACAATATCAGTTGAAGAGACGATATAAAAATGACGGGAGTAGGCACTGTAAAATTCAGACGAAGTGGAATGTAAGCCACTTAAAAGAAGTAATGCGTAATCTTCCGAGCATCAGCACGGCACACGCAATGTTTGGCACTGTCTCACAGTGTTCACGAAAAGCAGAGAACATTAAATGAGCCAGACTGCATACACCGTCAGGCACAAAGTCACAACACAATCCAAATATGAAGATCTAAAGTCATGAAGAAGCCGAAGACGAGCAGCTCAACCGATGTAACTTGCAAGCTCCAGAAGATCGGCGCGGTGTTTACAACGTCAAGTGCTGTAGTTTCATACGCTGACGGAGATTGAAGGGTAGATTAATGATCAAGTATTTGCTTAGTTCACGAAAATGTACCTATATAAATACTTATAATACGATTCAATATAATTGAATACGTAATTATGATCTTGAAGATTTTTAGAACAGCTGACGTGAAAAAACAATAGAATGTAATCTCTACATCTCTTATTTACTTGTATCGAATAGGTTGAACCATATTTATTATTTCAATTTAACTGTGATACTTTTCAATACGGAACAATGAAATTTTTATCTTTAAATTCATTTCAACTCATTAGCTCCTCCGATGCGGGTGACGTCAGGAAGGGCATCCGGTCGTAAAAACTCGCTACGAAATTCATCTCACTTCATACCCGACCCCGTAGAGAGACGGGATAAGGGTTGGACATACACACAGTACATAGTTAAGATATGACGATCCAACGTACTGTCACGAGCATAAAATGTATAAATTCACTGTCACTAAGCAACGGAACTCGAACCGGCTAACCACGGTATCAGATCGTTTAGACTTCAACGCCTTAATGATCATGGCCACCAGGTGGGCTAAAGTAACAATATCGGCCTAATAAAAATGTAATTCATGAACGTTCGTTGAGACAGTAATACATATACCAGTCAAGGTATAGAAGCCAATTTTGGTCCCCGACACGAGGAGCCATATTCTGTCCGTGATGTCCGGAAATGTTTGTTCCTGTGTATGTGTGTGATGCCCAGCCAAATCTACAACACGCAGAGATCTCTAATTTTTAATCACTTTTACAAGAATTACCTAGTGTTCTACAAATTTACTGGTCTACTGACACGACATGTAATGCAGATGAGGCTGTCAACACACGATAGAGCATTTGAACAACAGAGTCACTTGTAGCGGACGACTGGGGTACCGCGTATCCTTCTCAGGAATATGAATCCTCCTTCCCTCTGTAATGGAATACGATCCTCAGTCATGAAACTGATGCCAAATATTATTGAAGCCACCATCATGACTGAACATGCCGCGGGCGAAGCAGTATTCATTCATCGGATTCAAATCATCCTTTCGGATACACCGCTTCAATGTAGACGTCTACAGTTCCCCGTTCGTTTGAGTTTCGCTATGCGCATCAGGAAGGCACAAGGATAATAGCATAAAGTTGTAGGACTCGATTTTCGGAAACCGTGCTTCTCCCATTATCAATTGTACGTGGGTTGTTCAAGAGTTTGAAAGGCAGACACACTATACATCTTAGCTCCAAAAGGAAGGACACTTAATAAAGTTTAATATAGTTTATCCGGAAGCTCTATAAGAACAAAAAGAAGTTTGCTTTTATATAAAAGCCTAAGGTATTTATATTGTTTTAATATTATTTTACCATCCACCAAACAGGTACCATATCTTAAGCATTGAAAGTAACAATATGTTTGTTTGTCTAACCCTTGTCCCGTTTTCCTACGGGGTCGGGTATGCGGTGAGATTAATCTGGCGTGGCAGGTTTTTATGACGGGATGCCCTTCCCGACGTCAATATCGTCAGAGGATTTAATGAGATGAAATGAATGACGTGGTATATGGCAGTAGGGAGGGAGAGGGCGAAACCTGGAGTCGACATATATCTCATTCCTGTGGAATAGCGCCAAGGGGTCTGCTCAAGGCTTAACGTCTCCACCCGACGGACAATTCACCATCAACAGCGTCATATGCCCTCACTCCATAATAGCACTTCGGAGAGGTTTGGAATTTAATCCAGGCTTTTGGCACGCAATCTAGTGATTAGAAATTGTACACCACCATCTCCCCTACTCTGCCGGCCAACATCCTGATGGTGAAAACTTTTTCGACCAACGGGACTCGAACCGGCTAACCACGGTGTCAGATCGTTTGGACTTTAACGCCTTAATAATCATGGCCACCAGGTGGGCTAAAGTAACAATATTTTTTTTAAATGCTATTTGTTCAGGGCGTCAACCCATGTGGATCTTTTGCCCGTACTGGCACCATATTATATGAACCTGCGTGTAATTGGAATGGCGGTAGTGTGGAATGTTGTGTGCGAGGAAAGAAAGATTAAGGACGTCACAAACACCCAGTCCCCAGGCCAGGGACATTAATCATTACAATTTAAAAAACCCTGACCCGGCCGGGAATCGAACCCGGGACTGCCGAGTGACAGGTGGACGCGTTGCCTCCTACACCGCGGGGCGGACACAGTAACAATATAGGCCTAATAAAAATGTAATTCATGAACGGTCGTTGAGACATATTTTGCGCTCAAATCCTCGGTTGAAGATTTTCTCTTTCGGAGGATACACCACTATATGTGTGGCACAACATCGAAAGAAATGATTCCTAACCGGTTTTTCCCTTTTATTCTCGATGGACAATTTCTCACGAAAAAAAACCCAACGTAGTTTTCGGATTCCGCGCACCAAAATATATTGGAATTCACTTCATTTTTTTTTTTTCAGAATATTCCCGAAATTTGTATACAGTATTTCGCCGACTGACTTAAACAACCGAGTAGGACTTTAGAGTCCCCATTTTGGCGGTTCATAACTTCCGAACAACTGATCCGATTTCGACGTTCATAGGGTTGTCCCAAATCCCTTTCTTATATCTTTGCGATGTTGTAAAATACTTGAAAATCGGCTTAAGTCTAACGAGGATAAAGGATCCGAAACCGAGTGAAACGAAAGCCGGTTTCGTACCGATTAAATCTATTTCCGACGCTTCGATCGAGTCATCGATTTTAACAAAAATAATCCTATTGGTGTCTTTCAGCCCACCGAAAATGATCGCACTGCGTCGTTCAGTTCGTCAGATTTGTTTTTATCTCGTCTAACGTCACCGACCTTATAGGATTTTCCGACAGAATATATTTTCGAATCAGCTCAGATTCGGCATTCCACTACTATTTCATGCCCGAAATACGAATTTGGTATCTGTTTCCAGGAAAACATCCCTTTCGTGTTTTCCAGAACATAGACCTACCCCTTCTCGCCATATAAATCTGAACATGTCCGGAACCCTTGAAATGCATGGACTCTGAAACCACCGTGCCAATTTTCACCTTTCCGGTCTCTTGTGGTCGGGGTTCACGTCATCTGGGTTAATAGATGATAGTGGGACACAGATGGTATTGGAAGACTGTATGCTTATTTTTAACATCGTATATAAACAGATTTTGAAAACTTTTTGATGGCACAGCTGTACATGCGTAAACATTTCGTATATGACTATATATCATTGTATATGTATTAAATTACTTAGCTAATAGTCCAGTTTTCCTGGGCGCGTATCATATGTTTATATTTTTAATACAGGCTACATGTTTTGACTGAATGCTTCAGCAGCATTTTAAAATACTTTTTTGAGCTGCTGTGTGTTCTGATTCAGTGTTCCATTATTATAAAAGTGCGAAAGCTTCGCAAGGTCCTACTATTTCATATGTACTTACATCACTTTATTTCTTGGGAATCTGAAGAAAAGTCTCGGATTTCTTTGTTTACAAACAGTCGTATGTGATAATGATAACATACTCCCCCCACCCCTCACCAATTCATTATAACTGCGTAACTATCTGAATATAAGTCCGCCTCTGTGGTGTAGTGGTTAGTGTGATTAGCTGCAACCCCCAGAGGCCCGGGTTCGATTCCCGGCTCTGCCACGAAAATTTGAAAAGTGGTACGAGGGCTGGAACGGGGTCCAGTCAGCCACGGGAGGTCAACTGAGTAGAGGTGGTTTTCCGCGGTTTCCCACTTCTTCTCCAGGCAAATGCCGGGATGGTACCTGACTTAAGGCCACGGCCGCTTCCTTCCCTCTTCCTTGTCTATCCCTTTCTATCTTCCCATCCCCCGCAAGGCCCCTGTTCAGCATAGCAGGTGAGGCCGCCTGGACGAGGTACTGGCCATCCTCCCCAGTTGTATCCCCCGACCGAGAGTCTGAAGCTCCAGGACACTGCCTTTGAGGTGGTAGAGGTGGGATCCCTCGCTGAGTCCGAGGGAAAAACCAACCCTGGAGGGTAAACAGATTAAGAAAAGAGAAACTATCTGTATATACCAGCCGATATATCACCGTGGAAACATATTCTAAAAAATGTTACCTGTGGCTCAGTATGCGAATCCTAAATTCGTGACAGGATCTAGTATTGAATGTGGGACAAAAAGGCAGGAATAAGCTATAATAGGCCCTACTAGGTCAATGCTTAGGGTATGGCGGTGGATTCATACTCAAGGCTTCGTCCAACACATTCATTTCTAACTAAACATTTAATTAAATATCATTAGATTATTAACTGGAAGAAGAATCCTTTACGGATACAGACGAAGATATTTTTCCCATGGACGAATATATAGCAGAGGTTTTCTTTTATTTACATTTGAATTTTATCCACTCAGCGTTTGATATATGGTTACGTTCTTGGGTTTTGTTTCACTGTTATGCAACATTAAATTAAATGTATCTATCAACAGAAAGTTAAACACAATAGTGTCATGGCCAGATATTCCATTAAAAAGTAATTTCATTCACTGTTAATGTGCCACAGGTGGTGAATGAATAGTTATGTTAATGTTATTTTTTTGTATAAACTGTAGATTAGATATTCCCGTTGTCTCTACTAGAAAGAGTTCAGATGCAGGTGATGTAAGGCCTACCATTGGAACGGGATTCCCGAATCATCGGAGACAACCTGAGATCGATTAACTTCAATTCTGAGGCATTAAATTTCAAATTTGTGTTTATATTTATCTGTTATGTTTATATGTTTATCTTCCTGGCACTCACATTTATTTTATATACTCTTGTATGGTCACAATGTAGTTCTCCCGACTTCAGGGATTGAGGAAGGTTAGGAAGAATTCTACTCAATCAGTAGTTTATACATAGATATTCGAATTCCATAAAACCAAAAGTAAGTTTGGACTTTGACGTGACTTATGATCATAAGCCACGTCACTTAGAGTCTAACGTAACTCCTAGTTTCGAAAATTTGGCATGCATTGGCTGGAGTTCCAAGCACAGCAACCTTGGTAAATATTAGTGATGAAGCCACTGAGCCATAACATTTCAAAGTTTAAAAAATGTACGATAGTAACATCTGTTTTAACCGTAGGCGTACGCCAATTTACAAGAGAAGGATAAGCTATTCATTACGCAAAGGTATTTCTTTTATTGAATTTAATTTCTTCTAGATTCCAACGATTAAGTTAAGACTATTTCCAACTTAAATCAACGTATCTTCAAGAACTTCGTTACAGACGAAAACCAGTATTTTACTGCACTTCATAAAAAACATGCTTTTTTTATTCGTCACAAGGCACAGTAACCTCAAAAAGGCTAGTCTTGCGACATGAATGGCATTGCGTCTGTCACTCAAATGACCATTCAAAGTGAACAAAAGCTGAACAAAATATTCCGTATTTTCCCTGTGGGAAGTACTAGATCAAAATGTATACAGTCAAATTCATGCGAAAGGTCTATTTTTCCCTTCTTTAAGCTTCACAACTGGACAAACGAATGTTAAAAAAAAAGAAATGAAACTGCAAGTCCGTCCCAAATGATGTTATCATTATTGACATATAAAGTAGGGCCGGATGTGGACGCGCTGAATGCGAATTGTTGGGGAGCACAGCGTGGGGCCCCTAGCTGCTCTTTTCAGCCCCGACCCCCCGACCCAGCCTGCTGTACTAGGATATAAAGCAGCCTCCCCCGTACCTGTCCAAACTGTCAAACCCGTACAGGCAAGGCCAAGCTGTGTGCAGCGTACGCCATGCTCTTCTCACTCCCACAGGCAACCCAACATCAAAGCGAACTGCATTGTTCGGAGATCGGGATTCGACTCCAGGCCTAAAAGATAAAAGGCAGACAATTTATTCTGTGGATCTGTGGTACAATATCTGGTAACGGATCCCCAAGATCGTGGATTCAAACCCAGCAGAGGTACTTGGATTTTTTGATGTGCCGAAAAAAAGCTCATTCGACACTCCGTATCATAGGATCTCCGCATGTAAAAGACCTCTGGTAACATGTTTGGTGGTTACCGTAATTAATTAAAACCCAGCCATAGATCACCCACCAGAGTTCCAGTTTCTCCAAAATCAGATAGAGTAAACCGGAACGTAGCAATTGAGACGTTGGCTATCTAAATGGCTTCGTTTTTGTTATGGTGGAAGCCATTTCTTTCAGTTGCGACTTCTTTAATGAACTGCTGAAAAGTGTTTCAGTCTGTCGAAACTAATGCAGGATTTATAAAATTAGAAAATGCGGTACCTGGAAAGAAAAATTTAATAACAGATTATACCTGAGAAAGATATCATTTAGTTAAAAACGGAATGACATGCATCCTTCATGAAAAATACACCACCGATCGAGTTAGCCCTGCGGTTAGGATCGTGCAGCTGTGAGCTTGCATTCGGGATATACTGGGGTCGAACCCCACTGTCGGCAGCCACTAAGATAGTCTTCGGTGGTTTCTTATTTTTTTGCTATTGGCTTTACGTCGCAGCGACACAGAGAGGTCTTATGGCGACGACGGGACAGGAAAGGGCTAGGACTGGGAAGGAAGCGGCCGTGGCCTTAATTAAGGTACAGCCCCAGCATTTGCCTGGTGTGATTAATTCACTAATGCTCATTAAACATCCCCTCAATAATTTCCAAAACAATTTAAAATAATAATAATAAGAAGAAGAATTTGGCGGGCTGAGTGGTTCAGACTGTTGAGGCGCTGGCCTTCTGACCCAACTTGGCAGGATTGGCAGGTTCGATCCTGGCTCAGTCCGGTGGTATTTGAAAGTGCTCAAAATACGTCAGCCTCGTGTCAGTAGATTTACTGGCACGTAAAAGTACTCCTGCGGGACAACATTCCGACATCTCGGCGTCTCCGAAAACCGTCAATAGTAGTTAGTGTAACGTAAATACAATAACATTATTAAATAATAATAAATAAACTAGAATTACAGTTCAGCGAAAGCCGATGATGTCACCGGAGCATGACGTAAGGGAACATTTCGGTAAACAAACCAGCTGAAGAGACGCCAGGGACGACGCAGTCCTAGCTGGACCAGTGCGGAGAGAGGAAGCACGAGTGCTGCCAGTAGTGGAGTGTTCAAGAATGACCGTGTCAGAAATGTTCTTTCAAGCTCTTGATCAGCTCAATTTAGTTCGTTTAATAACTTGCGTAAATAGAACTAAACTTTTTAATTCCGTAATATAATTAATTGTTTCGGGTATTTGTGAGTCATAAGAAAGACTAAGATGTCGTTCTCCGCCCTCCGTAATGACTGATGTATGTGTATGTCGTTTCGCGTTCATTTCACTCATGTTTGATTCAGGTTATTCTTAAACGCAATTAATTGTTTTCTTGTCGAAGAGTTTCCTGTCTATTTTCTCGCCATATCGAGTAGTAGTGGTTACTGTTTTAAGGAGAAGTACAACTAGGCAAGCATCCCCTACTTACACTAATCAGAAAGGAAAAAGGAAGAAGTCTGACACTTCGAAGAATAAAGGTAACGGCAAAAAAAAAAAAAAAAAAAAAAAAAAAAAGGAAAAGCCTACGAAGGATGTGAAAACTGACTCCCTCGGCCTCACAAACCTAATATCCTCGGAATCGGAAGAGAACAAGAGCTGACCCAGGCAGATCGGACAGGAAAGACGAAAGTGAGGAACCCAGCAGGAATAAGTGAAACAATACCAATCTCAGTTCGGGGTCCCGTAGGTGCTAATCCACACTTCCTGGCGATAGAGGAGATATATGAACTCACCGGGAGATCATTTCGCACAGTGAACGCGAAAGGAAGTAGGCTATAACGGTGCGGACAATTGGCACTCGAAACCCCATTTCAACTCAGAAAGTCTCTACCGAGTTGAACTAGACTTCTACCTCCCTCAGGGAAGATAGCTGAGCAACACCACTGGAAGTTTACAGCTAGTCAGTAAGTCAAGCTTTTTCTGAAGTGTCCCACAATGTTACGTACCAGCTATCTATTGCAAAATAGGTGAAAAAATCTCTACTGGATCTGAAAGATACTGCCTTTACCTTATAAAGGTCGCAGTGACATGCAATCCACGCGTGTAATATCTCAAAGGGAGGAACTGTATAGGCCTTTAGTTTTAATGTGTGCTAAAAAAACTCACATGTTTAAAATTTTCTAAGTCAATATAAATTCTTCAGCACATGAAGCCGAATGACAAATTTAATCAACAACAAGGTATTTTAGACGGTAATCCTCTGAATATAAACGTGAAGTACCTTATAATTAGGTTATGCTTAATTTACTAAACGACCCTTAGTACGGACTATCTAAGCGGATGAGTAAGGAGCAGACTATCTCACCAAGCAGACATTAATTTAAGACTAAAATAGAGAAGTGTATTGTTAGATAAATCTTTCACACCGAGTAAATTCACTTCTATAGACTACCTATTAAATAAGACCGCCATTAAGGTAGAGATATCCTCAAATTTAACACTAGAAGCCGGTGAACATATTTTACTCCTGTGGTAATGATAATAATAATAATAATAATAATAATAATAGCAGCATTATTCGTTTTACTTGTCAATAACTACTTTCACGGTTTTCGGAGACGACAGAGACGACGAAGAGGTCCGGAATTTTGTACTACAGGAGTTCTTTTACGTGTAGACAAATCTACCGATAGGAGGCTGACCGGACTGTGCTGTGATTGTATCCATTACCTTGGGCTCAGAAAGCAAGTACTTTAACATCTGATATACTCAGCCTGGTTTTAAGGAATAATTAAATACGTAAACTAGTAACTTATCCCCGACCAAAGCATGTCTCCAGATTTATAGGCATTCACTCCAACGCTGTAAAGTTGACAGTGAACGAATGATATCGAACTAATCAAGTGTATATTTAAGAAACACAAACCAATTATGACAGAACTCGGGGATGTTCACGATCAATAACCGATGTGAGTGAAGGTGGGTTGAATGAGCAATCGTAAAATAACTGCCCGAATAGTTGCTACTTCATACAATACCACATTCCCCGCCACCTCTCAAAAGAATTATAGTTTCTCTGTGCAAGACAAATGACCTGAGAACGGAGAAAAGACAGTACTATAACCTATTCGCAACACGGAATACTGTGCTGTAAGAACATGATCCTCAAGCAAATTTTCGTGGAATTGTGTTCTGCAGTTCAGCCCAGTATTATTATTATTATTATTATTATTATTATTATTATTATTATTATTATTATTGTGATTATTTTGATTATTATTATTATTATTATTAGCCCAGTGATGTCGGTGTAGCGAGTGTGCCTCAACTCAAAGACCCTGCGTTCGATATATGGCTCGTTTGAACAAGGACTATTCTTTCTGGTGAAGTCTGTTGTCTTATGTGAAAGGCAACCACCCCAGTAAAGAAGGCTGAGCAATACAGCAGAAGTCGTCGTTACGCTAACCTCGTGACACTTGATATCTGCAGACCAGCAGGATGGGTAGCAGTCGTCTTGACAGACACGAGGTTGTACAACTCTCGGGCTTATTTCAGTGTTCTGTAATCGTATCACTGATCAGATCAGTTGTGCAACAAAATTTTCTGAATTATGCAATTCTACACTCAAGAACACGGCCTTGATAAGATCTCATGAATTAACAACCCAAACATGTTTCAAAAATGCCCATATTTGGTCTTTCAATACCATTTTCAACGGAACAACTGATTACGAATTGTTTCTCTATCATTTTCCCTGTCAACAATAATATTACAATTGTAGTATTAATTTGGGATAAGATGTCTGAAGATAAAGGAGATTTGAATTAATTAACTAATTTTTATTAGGTAAGTGAAGTAAACACGATTTTTTTAAGGTAACTGGATTGGTTCACCGTTTGAAATGTAAAGTGTTCAAATTTTAGCATTTTAAAGCCAGCGAGTAGTAGATGCCGGTGATTCCAGTGAAATTTTTGCAACTGTTTAAATGTAATATTTTCAATGACAATCTTCCGATTTCTTTACTGTTCCCTTCTTTCTATAGGCAAGGAATACAATGTCGACGTTGTTGGGTACAACGGAATTTTAACGAAGATCATTGTTATTTCTACGTGAACATCATTTCAATCTAAAATTAATAATCTTCCTCCTCCTCTTCTGGATTATGAACACCCTTAAAACTTCACAATTCATTAATTCATTGGAGTGAATAACAACTATTAATGAAATTCGAGTAGCCTGTTCCATTAATCATCCAGTAAATGTATTAAAAAAATCCAATGAAATGGAAAAGTCAAATTACGATTCCAAATATCTGGAGGTTTCTACTATTTCTAATGAGCTTTCGTCTAACAACATAGAAAAGCTTCGATAGCACTGAAGAGATTCTCACATGAAATTGTTAAATGCAAGTGTACGTACATAATTATTTATACTACTCTCTATATATTAATGAATATTTAATTTTCACGACCACATTTTACTCTAAATAAACTTCTAACTTATTAGATAGTGTTCAGTACATACAGTGCATATCGAGGTGAAGGTAACTATAGTACAAAAATGACGAACTGGACACCAGTATTTAACATCTTTTCGATATATGCTACATATAGCCTACTGAACACGACCTTGAAATTTGGAAGGTTATTTCTAATATATATGTATCGTAATTTGACTTTTCCATAACACTGAAGTGGTTTTTTTTTTTTTTTTTACACTTACTGGATGATTTACACGACTCCCTACGCCTTGTAAACCTAGTACCGCTGGGCTCAAAAGAGAAGAACTGGCCAAGGGAGGTTGGATAGAACAGATGGAAGCAAGGACCCTGGCACAAGTAACTGGAAGCAATGCCTGACTCAGTTAGGGATCCGTAATCGCCAACGCACGCTCTCAAATTTTGAGCCCCTGAGGGTTATCCCTTTTGTTGCCTCCTACGACAGTTAGGAGGTAATTAAATTATTAATAATAGTAGTATTCTTTTTACGTCCCACGAACTACATTTTTATGGCTTTTGGAGACTCCGAAGTGCGAACATTTTGTCTCGCAGGAGTTCTTTTACGTGCCAGTAAATCTACCAACACGAGGCTGACGTACTTGAGCACCGTTAAATACCGCCAGACTAAGCCAGGATCGAACCTGACAAGTTGGGTCCATTTTTTAAGAATAAGAACAGTGATAGGAATTTTCAAGTTAGACCAATGTTGACAAGCTTTTATCAATTATAACATTTCTGTGGTGGCGGTTTGAGAACAGAAATAGTGAACAAGAGCTCGTCGCAATAAATGAAAAATGTTTGGGATGGAGTATCGGCCTGAAGAAGAACAACAAGAAGAAGACGAATGCGATACTTAGGCCGGAGTCCCATAATTGCATCTTATGTCTCGTAACACAGGCTACAAGTCATTAACGGGCAATTCCTATTACCATCCCTCAAATATACCAGTGTGAAAAGCACTTGAAATAAGGACCTTTCCAGTCCACGACCAGAGGACGCACGCGGCCATGTGTTCTTCGCCCCGGCACTAAGCCTATTGACTCCCTCTCACTATTGTTAGAAGCAAGCAGATTAAGGGCTCCTTACAACAGACGTGTCGAATATAGACCTCTAATTCCTTTCAACTACAGCTCTTTTTTTAGGTTTTGTTGTTAATAAAAAGAAGGTAGGGCATAAGAAGAAGTCTTTGATAAACTCAACAGGTTCAAGGGAGTCCATAGAAGAAGAAAGCTATTTTCAAGTCCGAGATGACAATCTTAAGAGATGTTATCGAGGGGAGCAGTTTGACAACAGTTTCCAGCCTGCCAGTAACATAGGGCCACTTTAATACTGACAACCCACGCATGACGGTATTATTTATATGAGTGCTCAGTTAAACATTTCTGCTGAAGAAATAATCTCTCAATAGTATGACAGAAAGTACAAGGAAAAAAAAAAAACTTAACGACTTTGCACTCAATATTACACACAAGCATAATACACTCTGATAACTTGACCTCCTTGAATTAGAGGGGAACTACGAGAAGACTTTGCCTGGGGTCACGGCTGCCCAATCCCAGATCGGTGGACCAAAAACTACTCGCTAATATAATCGGAGCGACTCGGCAGAAGCCCAAATACTTGACAATAATAATTATTTTATGCAGAGTAATACAATAATACATATTTCCAGAAATTTCGAAACAAAAAATTAAATAATGCGCACTATGAAGGAGCCGTCGGACAGGACACGGCAGCATTAAGAAAAATATTGCACCACACCAAGCATTTATTGCAAGGTAACGAACACTTGCAAAATGTACCTAGTACGGAGTTGGAGCACCCATAGCACGGAGACAGGCACCGATACGGTTGGGCATGTGAGCATACAAAAGTCGGGTTCTCTTTCAGAAGATCCTTCCACAATTGGCGCAACTGTCCCTCTAAATCTGCCGTAGTTGCCACTAGCCGAAGTAGCGGTCCAATTCTGTCCAAAACGTTCTCAGTGGGTGAGAAGTCTGGAGATTTTGCTGGCCAAGGAGCCATGAAAAAATCAAGAAGGTAGGCCAGAGATACCCGTGCTGTATGAGGCCGGGCATTATCCTGGTGGAAATTGGTTGCCAAGCTGCACCAGGAAGGGAATAACGCATAGTCGCTGAACTTTATAGATGTATCGCCGCGCTATCAGGATTATTTCAGTTAGCACTGGTGAGGAACGGAAATAGTAGGAAATGGCACCCCATACCAGAACAACTCTCACTGGGGTGGTATGCGATCACTGTGCGGGCCAGGACATCTCCAGACTATCATTCGGTGGTCGACTGTATCCAGACACAAGTGTGATTCGTCACTGAACACGACTTATCGCCAATGCACAAGCTGCCGCTGCCATGTTGCCCACTCCTGGAATAAGTTCGAAAGTGATCGACGATGCGCTGGTCGTAATGACAGACGTCGCAATGGACACCGTGACGACGGATCCTACTCTGCTAGCCACCTGGATATGGTACTGTTGAACACAGGCTGTCCAAAGCTAGTCGAACATTGAAGCGACCCCCTCTGCAAGTGGTCTGCTGGGGTCGACCTGAACCTTCTCGACGAGTGTCACGTTCCCACTGCATCCAATACCAACGCGCAGTGTAGTCAGAACGGCTCAAGTGACGACCAATGCAACGACAGGTTCAATCTGCCTCTCTTAACCCTTGGATGCAGCCTCTCTCAAACGCATCTAACTGGTCAAAGGCCTGCCGAATGTGCCGTCGGGGCAGGCTGCGCGTTCACTCAATTTAGCCCTGCGATTCAAGGGCCCAATACACCCGCGGTTAAACTGAGCGATTTTACTCTGTGACGTCACGTCTCACTAATAAACTGTTCAGTTAGCACAGTTAATAACGCAGTATTTTGAACTGCATGAGTGGGACCGCTTTTGCACAGTTAACTGCGCAATTCACACAGTTAGTCGCACAGTTCCCTCAGTCTGCCTTTGGATGTGAAGATGTCAGCACCCTAGTGTAGTAAACGAGACGTAACCCTTGCGTTCATCGAGGCTTATCGTGGTTTGACGGAACTGTGGGATACACAGAATCAGCATTACTCCAATAAGGGGGAAAATCAGCAATGTTCGATCTTCACGTTGATTAACTGAACTGTTGGAGCCAGATGCCACTCGTGACAGTGTGGTATGCGTTTGGTATTTAGGAAGGAGTTCAAGAAAGCGAAGGGCTCAAGACGATCAGGTAATTCATCTGACAACATGTACGTCCCTTCGCTGTGATGTTAACATAATCTACTCTTCCTGATCGACTACGAAACGCCCAAAAACTCTGTCAACTGTAGTGGATCAGCGGTTGGAGGAAACGAAGAAGGCACGGTAAGAGTTCAATAACTTTTATTTTTCAAGTTACCCTGGAAATACTAAGAATCTTTGTAAGCTTTATGGTTACATAATGACATAATCAACACGTGGAAACTGTTTGCATTCACCATACAACAACACAGTATATAACGACAAAATCGCCTATTTCATTTTTCAGTAGTAGTTTTTTTTTGTTAGTGTACCGTCACACGATATATGTATTCCTTCTCAAGTACCACATTTTACCCCATACCCTACGTTTTCCTTTCTTCTTTTCAGTGAATGCCAATGCCGATGCGGCTAGTAAACAACAAACTAAAGCGTTTTTCCGCTCATCCATACTTGAACACCTAACTTCACCAAAGCAGACTCCGAACTGACTAAATAACTCAGCGAACTGAAGGGAAAACTGTGCAACGGCTTGGTTCTGATCAGCTACATTGAACTGCGAGTATATTGGGCCCTTCACACTGCTACTAAGGCCTTATTCGGTTTCATGAATGTATGAAAAACCGTAAAAATAGTGGGACGTAAAGCAAATAACATCAGTATTCAAGGCAAGTGGGATACACGTCAGCCTATAGGGAAACTGTGTGATAACCTTCGTTGTACTTGCGCGATTCGTTCATGGTGCGATATTTTTTTGAAACGGGTATATATACTCTCTTTCGATCTCTTTCATATCAGTTTCAAGTAAAACTAAAATAAAGTTTTATGATAATTCCGTATATTGTGGGCATGCTAACCCCGTCAACAAGCAAAGCAATAGGCTGAGGACGTCGTTACGCTGATCACGTACGCCTCTAACCTCTGCAGGCCATCTATTTGGGCAGCCGTCCTCTTCACCAGGATCCTTAATAGGCTTTGTGTGTTAAGGGACTAAATACAAAACTATATGAATAATCTAATAATAGCCTAATCATAATAATAATGACGCAATTCTTTCAAGTTGACACCTAACAGGCGACTTGCGCGTCTGTGAGCATGGTGCCCTATCTAATGCTTAACACCCAGCCCCCGAACCACCAGAATTAACGAACGAAAGTTCAAATCTCCGGCCCAGCCGGGAATCGAACCCGGGACCCCTTGTACCAAAGGCTAGCATGCTAATCATTTAGCCATGAGTAAGGACTGTCTACTCGAATGACTGAAGCGAATTACTTTCTTATGTTCGTATCTGGTCGGAGGAGCACCCAGCCTCAACGACACGACACTTTTTCTGCCTTCACTCCCCAATCGTCCTTATCAAATTCCCACCCGAAGTCACAGACACTCGATTCCAGGACATTCGAGTTGGGGGTCGAGTAGAAAGTCCACTGCACCGGTGACCATGATCCCAATTACGTTATAGCCCCAGTATATGTTTAGTGCTACAATGAAAAGCCATGGGAAAATATCTATAGAGTTGCTGATGGTGGTGTTAGAACTCACCATCTCCCGAATAGACACTAACATAATTATACACATCCCGAACAGTGACGCCTACTCGCTCAAATTCGCCGAATACCGTTGTTTTTCGAGGAGTTGGATATAATTTATCGTCCTCAAACATGCCCACGCGATAATTCTGTTTAATGTTTAAACTGAATAATAATAAAATAATAATAATACAAGTAAGATTACACATACTAGACGTAGTCACGGCAGGAAAACGTTCGTACAGGTGATTGCGTTTGAAGGACTCATAGTGCTCAACAACTATTAAGGATACAATACTGTTAACATCAGGGATTCTGATGCCATATCCGACCCGCCATAAACATGGAAGAATTAACATGAACTTCTCACATTACTATTATGGACTTGTAATTATCATCATCATCACCGTCCAGTAGGTTACTAGGAGACGACGTTCATTTGTGGTAGGATGGTTAGTTTCTTTCCACTCCTCCAACGACCAAATTAATAAAGTCGCTCATCTTTTGATCACATCCCATGCTACTTCACTTCTCAGACCACACATGATCCGGTTTTTCGACACTGCTAGGCTGTTGGTAGTAGTAAATATGTTTTTGCCCTAATCGGTTGCGTTACGATGCTGACAAGAGGTCCTATTATCCGACCATACTTAATTCCAAGCCAGATCCATTTTTCAGTTCGCATGCTTCCGCTTCCAAAGTGAATATAAACAAGATAATGTCGATAATAAACATGATCCCTCTTACCATTCTTTATCAGTAGGACAATTTAAGCAAGAATCAAACTTCTACTCAGAACGATAATCTCATGAAATGATTCTTAAATTTTATATCTAAAGAACGGGCTCTTTATCCTTACTCGTTGAGGAGACTTCATTTTTGAAATTACTGGTCTTAATTTTAAACATTATGTCTCAATTCACGGTTGCTATTTATTCACGTTACAGATCATCGTGTTTATCGACTGTCAAATTCAAGAAAATTACAACACTTTAACAATCGTTTAGCACAAGGATCCAAACAGGCAATTATTTCCATTCCCTTCTAACAAAGGGGATGTAGCCAACCGCCTAAATAAAGCCAAGCGTGCCTTAATGGTGCTTTCTTCGATATGAAAGTCCAAAAACTCAGTATTAGAAACAAACTGCGGACCATTAATAATACCTAATAACGTCCAACAATCTCTTCAGGGGCAGACAAGACGAAGACCTAAGATGACGTGAAAGGGTTTGGTAGAAGAGCAGAGTCAGCAGGTAGATTATGACTGAAGACAGCAGAATGACGTACCTCAGCACAGAAGCGGATAGCGAAATCTGGTTTCTGTGCCATGTTCCTGTTCAGGAGTTTCATTCAAAGTCTTAATTTCATCCAAACATTCGCAAACAATGAAAACATCAAGGCAAATTCTTCCTTCTCTTTCCGAATAGTTTAGAGTTACAGAAAACACCTACACAGTTTCTGTTATAAAAGAAATAGAACTGCTCGTATTACAGCAAAATACTCCAGTTGGGAGTCCAGCCTCAATTAGTAGAGTCGACTTGTAATGAAATCCAATAGGAGTAATGATACCCCGCCGAGATTCTACACTCAAATAATTGTCCTCTGGTTGGCAATACGAAGATAAATGCTCTCTCTATACGGCTAAACAAATTATACTTAAAGATACAGAACATAAAACAAGTATAATTTCCAGGAAGGCGACAGTGCAATGAAACGTGTAGCACAAAAATAACTTTTTGGGGGGGGGGGGGAGAACCTAACAAATGAATAAAAGGACTTTAGGAAGTAAAATTGCGAACAATCGATCATATTAATATCAGGTACATACTTGAACATACACTTACAATATGTTGCTGATCCAGTTAATGAATCGTGAGTGCCATTCTTTCAACGAACATTCAAGAAGGAACTGTTGAACGTTTGTTCTACTAATATAATTTTTATGACATCAATTCTAATATTATTGACAATAATCAATCATGATTCGGTTAGAGCTCTTCCGATAACTATAGAACGTTTTAGAGAGCATTACTGAAGGTTGGTATCAATTACTAAAATGATGTAAAGTAGTACTGTATTAACATGTTAAGTTTCGTATTGTTTCAGTACGCGATCTTAGGGTTTCCGAGTTCACGGTACATTATGTAGCTTCCTGATCTAGCGGATTATAAAAATGAAATAATCAGGTGTTTTTAATTCTTCTTTGTCTGTCTTATCCCCTCCACATGTTGGCTGTCGCCATGTTTATCTTTGGTTTGTCGGACGCGATTCTGTAGAGTTTAACAGAGGTCAAATTATGCCAAGTTCGCTAACTAGGAAATTCTTCTACCGAGTTCTCTTCTGGTTCTTGTATTACAGCTTGTAGAAGTCGATATTTTGTTCGTTCTTCATTATTCGCCGGAGATAGTCAAGCTGCTGCTTTGTAACACGTATCATCAACTGTGGTTGACTGTTTATTCTACGAAAAATCATTTGTTCACTTTTATGTGGTCGGACAACGAAATCCTTAAGATTCGCCTATACACTAATATTTCGAAAGCTTGGTTCATCATCTCTGCAGCTGCAGAAAGCATCTAATATCAACGCCATAAAGAGTTAAGAAGACAGTAACTACTACTACTACTACTACTACTACTACTACTACTAAAATGTTTTTCATTCCTCCCCTGAAGGGGGAGGCAGGCCTCTTAGATGGTGACACCGTCTCTCAGATCGGGAGTTTTGTTACGGTGAATGAGATGCTCGGAGAAGGCGAGGGGGTTAGCGGCCGTGTCCTATACTAGGAACTATCCCGGCATTCGCCTTAGTGCAGGAGAATGAAAAACCACAGAAAACCATTCTCAGGGCAGCCGACAGTTGGGGCCAGCAGTGTGGTCCAGCCCTGTCCCGTCTTCCGAATGCAGAGGCGTAGAGCCACGGTAGAGCCGTAGCCATCCCTCCTCTGCTCGGTTGGTAGAGCTGCTGGACCACGGACCAGCTATGGCCACTTATGGGCTGAGACCCACTCTGCATCTACCGACCCACATAGCAACTTGCGATCCTCTTCTTCAGGGCAAGGCTCAAGACGCGGCAGCATAGTACCGGTAGGTGTTCCATCTTCATGAAAGCAGTTCTTACTCTCTTAATCCCACATCCAATTTCAGTGCCTCAATAATACATGTTGGGCATATTCTTCTGTCAGTGGTTATTTGGAGCATAAACACCACAATATCATCCCGTAACTCTAATGTTCAAATAATTCAACTAGCCCACAAAATGTGCTCCTAAGGGGGAAATATTGGACAAATCAGTTCAGTTGTAGATGGGAAGGAGAATTCACCGCAATATGAAAACGGATGGAGAACCCTATATTAGAGCAAGAATAGCCTATAATATAGTGTATGACATTTCTGTCTTGGACGTTGCCATCCAAGGTATAAAATAATTATTGTTTACCGCATATATTCGCAAGTGTGTAGCTAAGTATACAGAAGTGGCTGATTGCATTTTTGAAACCCTCTTCGAACTCACTAAGTCTCTATGTTCCAATGCAAAGGCCTAACCGAAATGTAAAGAATACAATTGTCAGTTCTAATAAGAGTATAATGCAATTTGACAGTTTACATAACGTTTTAAAATCTTTGTACTGAACTACTAAGAGACACATTTTTAGCTTATATTAACTGATTAATGAAAAGAATACGTTTTAAACAGTAATTATTTCTACTTTTATTTTACCTTTGAAACTAACAATTCAGATTTTTACAAGCAACATTCAAATTGGTATAACTCTACAGGACTCAGGTTTGAAAGACATGTTTTGCAAAGTTATTAATGTCTTCAGAAATGAGCTCCGTGGGTGGCGGTAGCTTCTCGAGAATCCATCTGTATATTAATCACCGCAGCTTGAATCAATCGACTGACTTGACACAGGGAGAAGAGACAGAACAAAGCTATGTAAGAGGGGATAACGTAAGTTCACGAGTGTTGAATGCTTGCGTGGAGGACAAACCAAGCGATACGACTTACGGAGATAACGTTGGAAAAGTATTAACTCTTTTCAAAGACCTAGTATTAATGAGGTTCGCATTTTACTGTATATACCTTCTGTCGTTCCCGCATTTCTGAATCCCATGGATTACGAGCAACAACTCGCTGAAGAGCTGTAAAATCAATTACGCATATGGGTTAAGACATCTATAAGGTTAGAGGTAAATATAATTTTGAGCATGTTTTTAATAGTAGTTGTATGCAACATTTGAACAATATTGCTTTCTGCTTCAATTTTTTTAAGCTCCCTTATAAACGTCCTTCTGCTTTACCTTGCATACTATGAAATATTTAAAAACTGGAAATCTGATGACATTTTTACTTCAAAATGAGTATCAGCGATTCTCAGTTCTGTTGTTGCTTTTTTCCTTACAGTCAGCTTTACGTCGCACCGACACAGATAGGTCTTATGGCGACGAAGGGATAGGAAAGGGCTAGGAGCGGTAAGGAAACGTCCGTGACCTTAATTAAGGTGTGAAAATGGGAAACAAAAAATCATCTTCAGAGCTGCTAACAGAGAGGTTCGAACCTTCTACTTCCCGAATACAAAGCTGATAGCTACGTGACTCAAATCGCACAGCCACTCGCTGGGTGTTGTTGTTGTTCTTGTTGTTCTTTCAGGTAAGGGGCTTGGTACACTTTAAAAACAATCTCATGTGTCTCTTTGTGTGAAATTTTGTCTGATATCTAAACTAGTAGTGGTACCTCCCTTCATTTGTAAGGAAATAATGCCAGGAGTAGGAAAAAAAAGCAGCTAGGTCTGTATATTGGGTGTCATCCTGGCATTCGTCTGGAAATGAAGTGGGTAAACCAACAGGCCCATTTCTCTACTCATTTTGTCAACTATTGCCCAGCCTTGAATTTATGACAGAGCCAGCAGCCAGGCACCGACGTTACAGGAGTTGCAGGAAGCTACAACATTAGCCCCTTGACCACTGACACTGTTGGACCTGGCCTCGTTTCCAACAGTGCATTTATCTATTATGACAGGTTTATATGTATTATTCGACATTAATAGAATATTGACTGATGCACGATCACGTAAGGTATAGCGGAGAAGGCATGCACGGTTCACCCGGAATGAACTGGGTTCAATTCTCCGAGAGGACGAGAAATTTGGAAACAAGATTTCTACTTCTACTGAAGCATATGTCTCTACAAAAGAAATGAGTGACATGTTCATTGTTGGGAGCATAGAGTTAATCACTATTTCATTTAGAGCCAAGGTTACGAACAGTGGAAGCGTACCTCACCAATCACCACTGACCTGCATTTAGGGCAGTCACCCGGGTGAAAGATATCCTATCAGTTGTTTACCTAGTCTTTTCTTAACAGTTTCAAAGAATTTGGAAATTTGTCGAGCATCTCCCTCAGTAAATTATTCCCATCTCTGACTCTTCTTATAAAACAATATTTGTCCCAATTTATCCACCTGAATTCCAACATTATCTTCACATTATGAACTTTAATACTTTTGAAAACACCGCTCAAAGTTATTCAACTAAAGTCATTCCACACCATCTCTCCACTGACAACTTGGAACATACCGCCTGGTCGAGCAATTCGTCTCATTTCTCCCAAGTCTTCCCAGCCATTTTCGTAACGCTATTCTTTTGACGGAAATCAGCCAGAAAAAAATCGAGGTGCTTTTTCGATTGTTTTCAATTCCCTGTCCGGCTCCATGGCTAAATGGTTAGCGTGCTGGCCTTTGGTCACAGCGGTCCTGGGTTCGATTCCCGGCAGAGTCGGGAATTTTAACCTCAAATGGTTAATTTCGCTGACACGAGGACTGGGTGTATGTGTCGTCTTCATCATCATTTCATCCTCATCACGATGCGCAGGTCTCCTATGGGCGTCAAAACAAAAGACCTGCATCTGGCGAGCCGAACGTGTCCTCGGACACTCCCGGCACTAAAAGCCATACGCCATTTTATTTTATTTTTTCAATTCTCTATCCAAGTAATCCTGGTGAGGATTCCAAACTTTGGAACCATTCTCAACTGTGGACTTACCGGAGACTTACATGCCCTATTTTACATCCTTACCACACCCCCTAAATACCTTTGTACCATTAGTCAGGCCTCTCTCCAAGTTTAAACTGCCACCGCTCTCCGGCTGTGGTGTTATCTATTAAGAAGTGTGAATTATTTCACACCCAAGAACTTCTACCTACGTGTTTTGACTAGTGTTCTCCAGCAGCAAATTTCTAGTTTTACCTTCTGTTATGTGCTGTAACTAATTACCAAGCATGTTTGGAGGTTTAGTAACCTGATCACTTTTCAGTTGTTTCTTTTTTTAAATTTTGACCACTGTTCTAAGGTTTATCAACCAATTAAAAACTGCCTTATCACATTAAAATTCACCAATTAGAAAATACCTCATTATTCTGAACAATCAGCCAGCCTCTCTATACATAGTGCGAGATTTTTTGTGCTAAGCTGTCTCTTTATTGAACCTTTCTGTGTAACTGAGGAGGTCTCCCTCGGAAGATGCTGAGGCGAAGGCTAGCGTGAAAAGATGGTATCACAATTAGGCAGAATTTTCGTCTAACTAGGTGAACATTATCTACGTGTGGATAAAGGGAAGATTTCAACGTTCCCCGTTAGAAAGTAACTTTTATTTTCTCTTTTGACTTTTTCTACGCAGTCTTAGGAATGGGAATTTCTGTGCTTTTGCATCTCCTCTTCAATTTTGTATTTGGGTTACTAAGTTTTCCAGTTTTCTAAATTCATCTACCTTCCTTTCAGACTTTAATTTCGTCCCGTTAATCACCGAGTAGTATGGCTTATCCACTGCGCCTAGGGGCCCCATGCCCTGTTAGGTGTTTCTTTGGTCTTAAACGTTGGAGAGCTTAAGTGTTCTCAGCCTCTATTATTCATTATTTCTTGTTAACCGTCCCGTTTTTTTAAATTTAATTTCGTTTTTCCTGCTTATGGTCGCAGAGTATGGGCTTCGGCTCCTGTAGAACCTTGTGGATCTTTCAATCCACACCTCGAAAGTAACTTCCGTATCAGGTAAGAGTAGGGAAGGTATTAGCTTCTTAAATTCTTAAAGCAGAATATATTTGCTGCTTTTAGTGTCAGTGGTGTTTAACTATAAACAGTAATGTAATCTCCTGGCCCCATAAAGGGCGTGTGTAACGTATAAATTGTAAACTATGTTTTAAGGTTCGAGACCAGTCCTATGTAATTGTTCCAGAAGTTACGGCATCCTTTATTTCCTCTCTGCTAGCCTATCTGTAATTTTGTACATTTATGAGACCTAGGTCTGAGTCCTCTAACTGAGTTATACCAGATGGGAATTATTGTCCCCAAATTGTAAATTTTATGAGATAATAATAATAATGTTATTGGCTTTGTGTCCCACTAACGACTTTTTACGGTTTTCGGAGACGCCAAGGTGCCGGAATTTCGTCTCGCAGGAGTTCTTTTACGTGCCAGTAAATCTACCAACACGAAGCTGTCGTATTTGAGCACCTTCAAATACCACCGGACTGAGCCAGGATCGAACCTACTCAGCCCGGCTTTCTGAGATTATAAGCTCCCCTGTATTTATAGTCAAGGTGACTCTCTTGTCTAATCTTTGTTGTTCTTGCTTGATAATGTTAGCAAAATTTAACTTTGGTTTATGCTTTGTCCAGCCATTCACCTGTCACGCTTCTTTCCCTCTCTGCTCCTCAGAAATCACGGTAACAACCTTCATATCCATACAGAGCGATCTCTAAGCTTTATTTACAATCCCGTTTATGTGATTACCCCAATGAAGAACGTTCTTCATATTAACACCTAGGTGCTTATTCTCATGAGGTACTTTCACCCCATTAACACAGTAATTAAAAGTGAGAGGATCTTTCCTGTTGGTGAAACTCAACCTGACTTTTCACTCCGTTTACCACCTGCTGACGATCTCAAAATATTGTCCAGGTCTTTTTGCAGTCGCTTACACTCCTGGATCTTATTTATTATTCTATACAATATAACAACATCTGCAAAAAGGTTTAACTCAGATTCTAGTCCTTTACATGTATCATATGTGTTATATATCACATCATAAACATAAAGGTCCAATAATACTGCATTGAGGAACTAATCACAGCATCAGATAATGCTTCACCTATTTCTAATTATATGAGTTCTATTTTCTAAACATATAGCCAGCCATTCAGTCACTGTTTCGTCTAGTCCAATTGCACATGTATTTGTTTCAGCACTCTCCTAAGATCTAACCTCTCAAAAGCCTTAGACAGATCAATTTAATGCAATACAATCCATTTGATCTCCTGAATCTAAAATATTTGCTATATCTTGCTGGAATCTTACTAACTGAACTTCGGCGGAATAACTTTTCCTAAACCAGTTTGTAATTTCCCAAACATGTCTAATATAATCAGAAATAATGCTTTTCCAAAGCATACATGCTACACACGCCAAGCTGACTGGCCGATAATTTTCGGCTTTATGTTCATCACCCTTTAATTTATACACAGGTGCTACTATAGCAACTCTTCATTCATTGGCATAGCTCCTTCATGCAAACAGTAAACAAGTAAGTACTTCAGATATGGTACTAAATCGCAACTCATTGCCTTCAATATAACCCCAAAACTCTTATCAATTCCATCGGCTTTACTAGTTTTCAACTTTTATATTTTATGTCTTGTTATCGTAGGTAACCAACAATCTTTATATAGTGCTGACTGAATAAGTCTGCCTTCTGTAAATCCTCACATGCACACTCTCTTTGTTAATTAATGATTCCTGGAATGTCCTTCTTGGAACCCATTTCTGCCTTAAAGTACCTATACATACCCTTCCATTTTTCACTAAAATTACTTTCACAACCACTTCTCTTATTATACAGCGGATCTTCATCATTCCTTACCACATTCACAGGTACACACCTGTTTTCACATTCCTCAACAATTGATTTAAACCCATTCCAACGGCTGTTTACACTTTTATTTATACTGATCATAATTAAAAAAAGTCCTCCATGCCTCTCTTAACCGTATAGTACTTCTTTTCTATCACACTTACTTTTAACTGCGACGAAAGCAGATTCGTGATGTCTCATATCATCTCATATCATCTATTACTTCAGTTTCTGTATAGAGTTCATCTGGTTTTACCAGCACCACGTTCAGAATATTATTCCCTCTAATTGGTTCCATCCCTTTCTGATTCAACTGTCTTTCCAAGATTAACCTATTTACCGTTTATTGGTTATGCTTCAAGTCATTCGCATTACCTTCCCAAACGACATTTGGTAAATTTGGTAACTGCCTTTGATGGCGATATATAGTGTTTAAAGTGCACTATGTCTTCTGCTATGTGCCAGAATAAATTTGTTACTTTCATTCACCTGGCTGTCTCATCCTTGGCTTTGACAATATGAAAGTGACCGAGGTATGGGCTATGCTAATAGTACCATGCAGTATCTGTTATGAATGGTATGAAAATATCGCTCATAGGGTCGGTTGGTGCATGCATTTCAGTGGGCTTGGCAGACTCCTGGCTTGGTGAGGAAAGCAAAGGGAAACTACCTCACTCTTTATTTCCCTAGTATGCCTCCTCAGTGGCGCCTAGGCTATCTATGACAGCTGTTGGTGGAGCTGTGGAGGATCAAACCAGCCTTCGGGCTGAATACCCAACATACAAGTTTGGTAAATCATGTACCAGCGCCACCCTTTCCAGGTCTGTGCCCCCAAATAGTAGCAAGTTGCCTATTATCTTTACAATTTCATGTTTCTCACCCTTAACTTTTTCGTAGATTACGAATTCTTCTTTCACCAGTATGAATATCCCTCCCGCCTATCGTTGCTACCCTGTCTTTAAGATAAACACTTCAGTTCTGTGAGAAAATTTCCGCACCCTTAATATCACTTCTCAGCCATGATTCAACTATTACAATATCTGCTAAATATATGACTATTAAATTACTTAATTCTATTCCTATTCTATTCCTTTCTTCCCAATACTTTTACAGTTCAACACTAACATTTTTATGTCATCCTTACTTACCTTCAAGGTCCCAGTACATTTATCACCGCTACCTAGCCTACCCAGTTTCCCTGAATGAACTTTCCTATAACCCTTTATACTATAGGTCTCTTCCACTCCACAGGGGAACTTCATAGCCTGTACGGAGATATAACAGCGTAGAATTTCAAATTTTATTTAATTTTGCTTTACTTCGCACCGACACAGATAGGTCTTATGGCGACGATGGGAGAGGAGAGGTCTAGGAGTGGGAAGGAAGCGACCGTGGCCTTAAGGTATTAGCCCCAGTGTTTGCCTGGTGTGAAAATGGGAAACCACGGATAACCATCTTCAGGGATGCCGACAGTGGGGTTCGAACCCACTATCTCCCGGATGCAAGCTCACGCCTGCGCGCCCCTAACCGCACGGCCAACTCGCCCGGTGTAGGCTTTCAAAGCCGGCATCGTGATGAAGGCCGTGGTCGTATTGGGTTTACAGCCGGCAATGTGATCACCGACACAGATAGGTCTTATGGCGACGATGGGAGAGGAAAGGCCTAGGAGTGGGAAGGAAGCGGCCGTCTCCTTAATTAAGGTATAGCCCCAGTATTTGCCTGGTGTGAAAATGGGAAACCACGAAAAACCGTCTTCCGGGCTGCCGACAAAGGGATTCGAACCCATTATCTCCCGGATGCGAACTAACAGCTGCACGCCCCTAACCGCACGGCTAACTCGCCTGGATTTTACTAATTTGTAGCAGGTTGCAACTGAAGCGTTGTGCTCAAGACAGTAGGTAGACAGTACGGTAGTTTTATCACGAGACAACACTCGGTACCGAAACAATCCCTATTTAATGAAGAGAATACCTACTCTTACATTATGACTCCTCCAATCGTCGTGTAAACTTGACGAGGAAGCAGCTTCGTTGATACATCACAACGTTATCATGTAAGACACGAAGTTTACACGAGATCTCCCTCTGAACCGTGCCGCCTTGCGCATCTCGTACACAAGTAGCTCGGCCGCTCGAGAAATTCATCATAGGTGCTGTCTCCTTGAACAGGTGGGCACTGGAATGTGGTCAGCGGAGTGTACAAAGCAGCTGAACTCAAGTAAGAGCCATAGTATGGTTGTTACTTTCAGCAGTGCAAAATGTTACACTGGTGAGCGTAGTGGCTTCTATTAAATCCCTCGTATACAGTCGACATCCAATGCAGTAATATGGAATTCAGTTTACATCCAATATTATTTTTACAGACTTATTTATGGTATGGCTTTGAGAGCCGCGAGTGACCGAGGACATGTTTAGCTCGCCTGGTGTAGGTCTTTCTATTTGACGCCCATAGACGACCAGAGATTCTTCTGGATACCATAAAGTAGTTTCTTAGTAATTCAAACATTGTCCGGTCCCGCGGTGTAGGGGGCAACGCGTTCGCCCGTCACCCAGCAGCCTCGGGTTCGATTCCCGGCCGGGTCAGGGGTTTTTAATTTAAATTATTAATATCCCTGACCTGGAGACTGGGTGTTTGTGTCGTCCTTTGTGTTACTTTCCACACATTCAACACTTTACACCCCCGCCATTTCCAAATACACGCAGGTTCTTATTAGGTCGACGCCCCGAATAAATAGCATTTTATATTTTAAAAAATTCTACCCAGTATCAAATATATGTACGTTTTTTAGGTTACCGTAAATGAGTATTGAATAGGTTGAAATAAACCTTTCAGATCTTGTTTTATATTTTATTGTTCTTCAATACGGAGTAGTATGAAATTTATTACCTACGACCACGTGGTCTCCTCAAGGCTGAACGTACCCATTCGACGGACGAATCACTATCAACACTATCATAATTATGCAATCACTCCGTATGAACACTGCGGATAGGTTTGGAACTGAATCCAGGCTTTTGGCACACCATTTTGTGATTAGAAATGATATACCACCATCTCTCCTATTCCGCCGGCCAACATTCTAATAGTGAATGTTTTCCAATAACGGGACTCGAATCGGCTAACCACAGTGTCAGACCATATAAGACTTGGCACCTTAACGATCATGACCACTAGGCGGGCTATTTTGAAAGAAAAAATGTCTGATACTAAATTCAATTATTTCACGGACGCTTTATCAGATCAGGAATAAAATATAAATAGGATTCAATATTATGGCATTTTCGTTCCTTCACGTGACCAGTTTACAATCTACGCAGTAATATTCGTATAACCATGACGGATATAAGAACAAGTGTGAGGACTCCTCAAGTTTAAGCGCGCCCCGCTAGGCAGCGCTCGAGTGGGCAAGCTCCCGAGTACCGATCAGCTGGCCTTAGGAATCATGCCAGAGGAAACGTACTATTCTGTAACAGATAAGTATATACACTGCCTTAAAAAGACCAATGAGAGATTACAAGTAAAATACCACGGCGGTGTACAATGGAAAAAATCGTACAAGGAAATAAGAGCTACGGCCTTCATCACATGTTGCGGAAAGCACAGGGTTAGTGGATTGTACAGATACAGATAAATAGCACGTAAGGCCCAGTATATTAATACAAACGTCCGTGGACTGTTTAAAGGTAATACTCTACTTACCAACTCAATTTGTCGGTTACTGGACTTTCGAAAGCTTGCGTAAAGATTTGGCAGCAAATTAGGGGAAATGTGAGGCACTGCTCCTGGACATAATTTCCATCTCACAAGAGAGATATCCCCTTTTTCACCATTCACTATAAAATCATCAGGGATATGAACATGACAAATTCTGCTGTGACACGTTAACTCAGCATTCTTCCGTAGAATAGCTATGGCCCATTTTTCGAATTGATTTCTATCCTTCGGTGGTGAAATATATCATTAACTGTTCTACCATAGCCTGACTTACAGCCAGGCGCAAAACAGTACGACATTCTGAACTATTAAATTAATCAAGCCACATAAGATACATGTTGAAGTACACAACACGCAGTGAACTGAGTTTAGGAACTGAAAGCAAAGAAAATTCAAATTATTCACTGAAATATCTCACACAGTAACGTCTCCCGCACTTTTCTATACCCGGCTTGCCAGAGCTACTGGAGCACGTGTTGGATATAGCCGCTTGCAGTGCTTACAGTTGCGGGACCACAAACTACCATGCTATAATCGCTGAATCCTCACACTTGATCTTATATTCGTCCTGGTAAAACTGTAACGACATCTTAAAGCAACCTTCAATCCTCTCAATATTTTTGAATATATACAATATATACAGCATATCTGGTTTAACATGAGAGTAGTAGTATCCTTCCAACATGGTATGTGTGTGTTTATGTTATTGTGGCGTATTCTGGATTGAGTATTTCTAATTAATTGGGGTAGTGATTGGAAGGAAGTGGTACCATTCCAGGAAGGAAATAAATCCGCACGAAATGCTCCATCTATCTCCGGAATCCATGCAGGCGACAATGGCTAGTTTTTCAATATTATGAGCTCAACGTAACTACGTTTATTACATAAACTATAGGCTGGCAGGAAGTCCATTCAACTGTAATAGAACTAGAGCATTTAAAGATTAGTCACCCTTTCTTTCTTGTAACGTCAGAAATTCAACCCATCATCATCATCCGGTGTGTATTGTACAGGCTTATTGAAGTCTTCTATCTATACGATTTAATTCCCCACCTGAAAGGTGACGTGTGCCGCCTAGTGGGTAACTCGCACTTCCTGGCCAAGAGATGAGCTGGACTTTGAGGTGTGGTGGAACAAGTTGAGTAAGGTAAGAATTTTGAATTTTGTAGTGGAAGAGGTTAGTCTCTTGGTTAAAGGGAATTTTCTGAGAGAGGCAATAATGTGAGGGAATTAGTAAAGTTGATGTAGTTGATGTTTGATAAAGGGTCGCATCTGTTTTGGATAACGTAATTTTTCTTTCTGATTTGTTTTTATTCCTTGAACCCATCGTTGACGAGTTAACGTTTATACAATTGCAGCGGTAATACCATCTAGCGGACATGAGTGGCAGCCGAAGAGGGAGCGAAGGCATATCTCCAGCCAGTGTAACGTTATTGCTGATCAGTTTCATGGGCTAAGGACATTGTAGGCCACAATCAGGATCAGCGTTTATAGGACATCTGAGGTCAAGGGAGTTTTTCATTTCCACCTCCATTCATGACTCAGTCTTTTAATGTTTTTCTTCTCATTTCGATGGTTATTTTAATTATCACACTAATCAATATGGGGTGATGATCACCGTGGTTTTGTGGTTTTTGAAAATCACAACACTGACTATCATCATTTAACTCGTTGCAGTGGCAACTAAATAATTTCATGTCAGCAATTTCGGCGTTGATTGTTGTTTGTCAAACCCTTGCCCCGTTTCTCTACAGCGTCGGGTATGAGGTGAGGTGAGATGAATTCGTCGTGGCGGGTTTTTATGACCGGATACCCTTCCTGAGGTCATCCTCATCAGAGGAGTTAATGAGATGAAATGAATGACGTAATATATGATACTAGAAAGGGAGAGGGTGAAACCCGGTGCCGGCACGTAGCCTACTCCTGTCGAATAGCACCAAGGTGTGCTCAAGTCTTAACGTCCCCATCCGACGGACGAATCACCAACTGGGTAAATAATAATAATAATAATAATAATAATAATAATAATAATAATAATAATAATAATAATCGTATGGCCTCAGCTACCGTGTGCAGACATTTCAATTTGACACCATCTGGCTGTCTGCTCGTCAATTTCAACGTTCCGTTTTACTCTAGCCCCCACTAGATGGCAGACCGAGTAAACCGAAACTCTCTTGGGCATCTATGGCTGAGATTTAATGGGTCATATGCCTTCACTCCATATGAGCACTGCGGAGGGGTTTGGAATTCAATCCAGGCTTTTGGGACGCAATCTAGTGATTAGAAAGTGTATACCACCACCTCCCCTACCCTACCGGCCAACATTCTGATGCTGAAAACCAACGGGACTCGAACCGGCTAACCTCGGTGTCAGACCGTTTAGACCTCAACGCCTTAACGATTATGGCCATCAGGCAATTTCGGCGTTCATTGACTTGCAAAATTCTTGTCACTCACATGAACTGTTGGTGTATAAAGGTATCACTTTTTAATACTGAGTCTACCGAGTTCCTTATTGTCTTTCCTGATCAACATAAATAAATCTATGTGAAAACTCAACTGAGAGACGCGGTAACTCTACTATTTCCAAGCCCGTACATACACAAATGACACACTGACACTCCACAATATAACTCAAACTAGTCTCCACCAGCTTAAACTCTGCGAGATGAGTGTTGTCGGATACAAAAATAACATTTCGGAAGATAGAACTCAAAAATTTCGGAAGATGTTTCTAAATACGGTATGATATAATTTTGATAATGTGTCTGATAAATCAGTTAAAATTAAATGTGTTATTACGGAGACCATGCTCTTCAATGTCAACACAGGCCTAGTTAATAGGCTGTAAACTTCAAGCTTTTCAACCAGTGCGACACAAGATTGAAATTATATATGTTTCTTTTGTATTGTAGGTATATACTGTACTAGAGGTTTATATATTTTATTTATCGAGCAAGTTGGCCGTGCGGTTAGGATCACACAGTTGTGAACTTGCATTCGGGAGATAGTGGGTTCTATTTGTTCGACCCCACTGTCGGCAGCCCTGAAGATGGTTTTCCATGGTTTCCCATATTCACACTAGGCAAATTTCTCTCTTTATCGATGCTTCCTTTTTTTCCCTCCCTGTTGTTATACTGTAGATGTATGTCTTTATCAGACGATGAAATTCAGCTCCAAATTTGGAATGACGTGATTAGCAGCTGGCATGTAAGACTGCCAACATGCGAATGATTCGTACCACCGGTACATTAAAACCCTGTTTTCAGAGCAATACATTATGTGCACCCAACTTCTCTTAAAATCGATAGCAGCTGAAGGAAAATTGAAGTTTTGTATAGAACTGAAGCGCAACTTCCACCTGATTACTTTGTTTACAAAGTGAGGACAGAGGATAGTCTAATTCGGAAAATGTCTACTTAATTTCGTATTTATGAAATCGATTTAAAAATTGGAAGATAATATTACGCGGGATACCGAAGGCTAAAACAAAGACTATCGCATTTCAAATAAAAAATCCGTAGAGATGGCGGCACCATACAGTGAGGTTTGGTCACAGGAGTACATTCGGACGTGTGCACTTACCATACATTAATGGCACCGTAAGGCACGATAACATCACTCGCTCTTGCGCGGCATCTCTCACAGGATCAGCACAAGACCGATATGCACATAGCCTACTTGTAACGCTGGAAGTTTGAAGCGTAGAACCTGGCAAATTTAAAATGCGGCAGATAAAATTATATAATAATGTTCTTGGCTTTCTATCCCACTAACTACTTTTTCAGTTTTCGAATACGCCAAGGTGCCGGAATTAGGTCCCGGAGGAGTTCTTTTACGTGTCAGTAAATCTATCGACACGAGGCTGACGTATTTGAGCATCTTCAAATACCACCAGACTGAGCCAGGATCGAACCTGCCAGCTGGGGTCAGAACGCCAGCGCCTGAACCCTTTGAACCACTCAGCCCGGCGATTAAAAATTATAATTAATCATTTAAATACAGTGTAGTTAAAGGGTAACAGGGGGTCCCAGTTCCACATTCTGGGTGTTCACGTGCACTTGGGCTTTTGTACTAGAGCCAAAGCTGCTTCAAACTAAAACTCTAAATTAGTGAATACCTTTATCGTAGGGGCTGCCTGGCCAAAGCGGTAAAGGCGTACTCGGTTCGCCCGGAAGGGCGTGGGTTCGATTCACCGTCAGGAAGTCGAAAAATTTAAGAAACGGAATTTCCACTTCCGGAAGTGTACTGACCCTGAGGTTCACTCAGCCTACACCAAGAATGAGTACCAGGTTAATTCCTTGGGGGCAAATGCGGCCGGGCATAGAGCTAACCACTCAACCCCACCAAGTGCCGAGGTTACGGATAGTGCCTTTACCTTTCACACCTCCAAAGGCCTTCATGACCCGTACAGAGATGACTTGTGTTATACCCCGTGCGGTATAAACGTGTCAGATATGAATGATCGGACATTGTAGTGTCAATAACTTTTATTAAGTACAGGCTTTCCGGAGATATTTGGAAATCTGTGAAAAATGCAATAATTGCTAATATATCTATTATTATTATTATTATTATTATTATTATTATTATTATTATTATTAGTAGTAGTAGTAGTAGTAGTAGTAGTAAAGTTAAATTTCATAAAACATAACAGATCGGAAATTACATCTTGCACAACTTTTATAAGGTACAGTTTTTCGATACAGATTAACATTAACGGAGAAATTTGATATTTCCTATTCCCTTTAGCATTGCTAGCCACTGTACACTAATCAAACTATGTAGCCTAGTGCACTCTTCAGAAATCCCTGAACTTAAATATAGACTTTCAAGAAATTCTCTCAAGGCGTTCCCCGATGATATCGAACTAAACCCACTTTCTACATTTGTGTACGTAATCCGAAATAGAAACGAGGTATGAGAAAAAACTGAAGTGTAAAGACCGAGCATAATTTTTATTTATATTAAACGTACATACATACATACATACGTCTATTTGGATGAATGTAACTTTTACAACGAAAAAGATTTAAACCTGTTACACCGTGATTAATTAGGTTTATATATTATACAATTTCCAATAGGCAGAAAAGTGTAAATCACACAATTTTACAATAAATAAATTTCACCTTAATCGTATCGTAATTAACACTAGCACAACACTCTCCAGCCCTGCAAAAGCTGGAGTTGAGAAGAGAAAATCCTACTCATAAGGAAACATTCCAAAGAAGGTCGAATTACTTTTTATAACTCCAACAGGTAGGTTTAAAAAACGAAAGAGAAGGGGGACAATCTGTAGAGATGACAAGATGCCTATCAGGGGAGTCGCTTTGACAATACCTTTCAGCGTGGCAGCCTCTTTTGAGACAAGCGGAAACCATGCGAGAGAATCTCCGTCATTGATGGTCCAGATTATACTTATTAAAGAACAAGGGAGCCTCACACCTGATAACGCCATTGTCGGATCACTGCCAGCCAGTAATCCACTTCCAAGGTATGAGAAATTCCCTGACATAATCCCTACTCCACAAGCTTTGCCATTAGCTTATCATATTAGATTGGCGAGGTATTCTATTGCATATTAAGAAGAATGTGAGTTTAAGTGGAATTTAAAAAGGCAGTAAAATGGAATAAAATGAATAAGCAAGTACCAGTTTCCTAGAGTTCTCGGTGGATCAGTAAGCGAGTGTCGGCCTATGGATCCCAAAGCAACGGGTTCAAACTCGCCAGAGGTAGTCGGACTTTTGAAGAGCGGGAAAAGTCCATGTCGTACAATGTCGGCATGTAAAAAGATGCCTGATGACACAAATAGTGTCTACCTGACAAAATTAATTGAATTTCAGCAGTAGGTCGCCCACGTAGAAATTGACGTGCTGTAGTTGTTCCTAACTCCTTTAGTAATTTTAAAGACATACTAATCTGAATTTAAATTGAAAAAATTATGAAAATTAATATTCATTAAATAAAATACACAATCGTCGGACCTTGTACTCACACTTATTTCTTACCTGCTTACTTACACATACGTTATTTGATGGGCGCCAGCTACCACTCAGTGCAGCAATAATAGAATGAGAATCTTGACTATCTCTAGGGTGTGGGGTAATAAGCTTACTTTTGACAACATACCATATAAGTTCTGGGAAAAGGAGATTGGCGTTCGGTTTCCCCATTAAATTTGAGGTTAAGAAATTTTACTGTATAAATGAAACTAAAGATTAATTTGATAGAACAAAATATATTCTTGAAATTGTATATAAAAATAGTAAGTCTTGCTGCGATAAAACAGATGAGAATATGAAATTATGACATTGCAATTTTAAGAAACTGGACATGAATTTGAATTCTTCTTGACCGGACATTTAACAATTTTATACGAAATATATCCCTCACTGGTTCACTTGACTGTACCTTCAACACTTTGAGTGTAATTACGACGTATTCCTTAGATCTGGTGTTTACTGTAGATTGGTCAAGCCTAATTTGGTGATGTATCCATGCGACTGCTTCTTCTGCATACGGATGACTACTTGGTAAGTCTATCCTTCTATGACTTCGTGGTAAGCCTTCCCGTCCGTATCTTCAACTAAAAGACCGACCAACTGTAGCCTCACTCTCTCAATGACCAATGATTAATGACCGACTGAGGCCTCTCCACCTCGTTCAGTTAATGGCCAACTGTGGCCTCTCCTTCCAGTAGAATAATGAATGACGCTAGAAGATACAGCCACCTTATATAGACGTTAGGTTGACGCACCTACGTAACCTCCAGAAAATAACTATAATCTACTCCCAACTCGCGACAAATGTTACCTACAATGGTGAAATAGCCCGGGGCTGCCTGGGTTACTGAAAGAAACTCAGCGCATCGCTAAATGCTCACGATGACGTAGCGATGACTCTGCATTTACTCCAGCAGTATTGCACGATGTAACAATGTCATATCCACATCTGATATAAAGCAATTCTTTACTGTACATGTCTTTGGTATTAATCTACACACACGTATATATGCATACATTTAACTACAATCGCGCAAGCGACAAGCATTGCAGAATTGAATTGAATAATAATTATAACACAATAATAGTAATCTCACAGATAAAATAATAATAGTACGGACATAATAATAATAATAATAATAATAATAATAATAATAATAATAATAATAAACGGACATAATCTTGTAACGGGATTTGAACCGTTACAGTGCAGGCGGTCTAGAATGCGTCAAATCAAAATGCTTGCTCATGGCAGCAAAGGCCATACGATTATTATTATTATTATTATTATTATTATTATTATTATTATTATTATTATTATTAGAGTCTATTTAGCTAAGGACTATACGAATATTCAGGTGGGTTTTGTATTCAGCATTCGAATGAGAAGCGCTGCTGGTTTGGCTCTCGTCTTCAGTCCTCAAGTTGCAGGATCGGATTCTGGCACAGTCGGATAGGACCTATGGGTGTTTAATTGCCAAAAACTCATTAACCGTAAGCAGATTCACCATCCCATTAAATAATTGGAATATAATAAAGTCGGGTTTTATGTTCGGCTCTTATTTATGCATTTGCATCCTAGTGTCGAGTTTAGGAGTAGTGAAAGACTTTGCCTGCCTTCTACTCCACCAAGGACGTTACCAGCCTATACGGAGGTGGTTAGAAAATTTGCACCAATTTATATATTGTCTACTGTTGGTTCTTGCAATGGACTACAGCAGGCCTATTCAATCGGCGGCGCGCGGGCAACATGTGATCCGTGAAACCCGTGAGACTGGCCCTGGTCAAAATAATTATGTATACAGTGTGACTTAGCAGCCCCTGCTAAAACCGCTTGCTGCAGCCCAACTAACGTGCACATGGTTATAGGGGTGCTATTTCCCTGCACGAGTATTGTATGGTACCAATGTTCAGTGAGCACATTTTGCACACGATTCTGAACCCTAGCGAAATGTTATATCATCCTTTCGCAAAATATGACGTCTTGAAATCATGTAGAAACGTCCTTTTACCATGTGACTATATTAATGTGTCGTGCCTCGTGACCGGATGTAACGAAAAGGGGAATCGATGTATAAAACTGGTAAAAATGAAATGGCCTATGGCTTTTAGTGCCGGGATGTGTCCGAGGACTTCGGCTCGCGTCTTTTGATTTGACTCCCGTAGGCGACATGCGCGTCGTGATGAGTATGAAATGATGATGAAGACGACACAGGCATCAAGTCCCCGTGCCAGGGCACATAACCAATTATGGTTAAAATCCCCGACCCTGCCAGGAATCGAACCCGGGACCCTTGTGGCCAAAGGCCAGCATGCCAACCATTTAGCATGGAGTCGGATATAAAACTAGGTAATAGTGCAGTCATTAATGTCTTAAACACCGAACCGGATGGCGTATGTACTCTGCTCTCGTCCTAGTACCACCATGTTCCCAGCAGTGTAGCGTAGCGGATGTGGTTAGGCGTTCGCCTAGCAATCGACGGAATGTGCCAGCGGCGGTTCGAATCCTGCATCGTTCAAATATTTTTGCATCGGTATGATGTTCGAATACGTAAATACGGGCCCACGTTCGCCACATTCAAAGTAAAATGACGCTGTTCTCATCTTGTGCCCTGCATATACTCCGCTGGTTAGGGCATGAATGTACTGTAATCTCTGCTGTCATTCCGCATGTTTTTCACAGAGGAATACGTTGACATGCTCCTCATTTATGGGGAAGCAAGCTAAAACGCGTGCGTGGCACTACGTCTGTACCAGGAACGTTATCCCGACAGGCGACACCCGGCTGCTACGACATTCCCCCGTGTTGAAAGACGCCTAAGCGTGATTTCCAACTAGCCACCAGTCCGCGATAGGCCCGTTCCATCGGGTGAAACAGAATAGGCCATTCTGGAGGCAGCGCGTAATAACCCACATATCAGTGCCAGGGCGATTGCACGACAGACGAACGCTAGCCAGCCGTCGTCTGGCGAATACTGCACGAATATAAATTTCACCCATACCATCTTGAGCTACACCAAGAGCTCCATGGGCGGGATTTCGAGCTCGAATGCAGTTCTGCCGGTGGCTATTAGGAAGGCTGGACAATGATGCAGCATTCGTATCGCAGCCCATCAAGTACGATGGAGAATGGATGTTTGGTGTGGAATCTTGGGGGATCACCTGATTGGAACTTATTTCTTTGAGAGCCATTGGACGGGTCCACGCTACGTGCACTTTCTACGTCAGGAACTCCCACTGCTGCTGGAGGATGTGCCTTTGCATGATCCTTTGACGATGTGGTTTGCAACCGGATGGAGCTCCACCACACTCGACTTTGCCCATTAGTAACCATCTGAATGAGGAACTGGCAGGAAAATGGGTAGGACGAGGAGGCCCTCTTTCTTGGACCACCAGGTCACCGGATTTAACGTCGTTAGACTTATTGTGGGGGCATTTGAAGAACGTCGTTTAAACTCACGCGTCGAAAAAACCCCGACCAGCTCCAGCAACTCATCACGGACGCCTGCCGAGCAATTACACCTGGAATGCTTTAGCGCGCAACACAATCTATTGACACCGGGCCCGAATGTGTATAAACCAAAACGGTCATCACATCAAGCATTTGCTGCGATAAAACGTTGTCAGGGCAGTTGTGTTCCTATTAGTTATGGTCTGTATGTGTCCGGCCTGTTAACTAATCGGCCCTTCCTATGGCCACAAACACAATCATTCACACACAATTTGCATGAAAGCGGGTATTGAAATACATTGCGCGCGGTATGTAATAAACAAATATTTCAACAATTTTTAATCTTCATCCCGGACTCGAACCTCCCACCTGACATGCAAGCCCGCTCCACCACGCCTTTACCAACTACACCATGCTTCCGTACGGCAAACGTATGCCTTCCAGTGTTTAACACGAGTATAACATTACGACGTCCCGTCATGGTGAGGTGGTAAATACCAAGATATCCAGTTGTGTTGTCTGAGAATGCCGGCAGGGAAGATGTTTTCAATACGGAATGAATATTCTGGGTTGCATAAAACTACATTGGAAGGGGCGGCTGAATCACGCTGTATGTAAGTTGATTATTTTTATTATATACTAATACACCAATATTTTGCGTTAACATTTATGTTATTTTGTGTTAAAATGTGTGTTTATAAATATAATAACTTAAAACGTCTAGCTATCTCTACCGTCGGCGCTAGTAAGTACCGTACGTACACACTTAAGAAGCGAAAGATCGCGTCAAGAAATTATGTAAGGAATCTATTCAAATTCGAGGGACAATTTCTTTTCTGAAAAATGCAAACAGCTTCTACTTCCGATCAATGAAGGCCGTATGCAGTTGGAAATAATTGATTTGAAATAGTCTTCTGTAGTGAGTGACGGCTTTCAATAAGTAGGGCGAATTTAGTTTTAGATTGATATTGATTCAAACTTATTCCCAAATGTGAAGAAACTTGCGTGTTCTAAATAACTATGTTCGGTTCAAAATACCTTTGTGAATCGGCCTTCTCTCATACGAGAGTTACCTCAGGATTGCTGACACCATACGAAACCCAGTTTGCCAAATTGGTAAGAGATACAAGTGTCACGCTACTTACATATTTATTTTCTTCAGTTAAAGGGGAATACAATTACATTTCACTTCCACAGACGTTAAAAAAAACTTCACACGTAGGCTAAATATGTAAGGAATATGGTAATGCACACCTTCATACTCCGTATTCCCGCCTCTCTTGTTCAAATAACTATTTATCCGCCTTACAGCCCTCCTTAACTTCTTTTTTTTTTTTTTGCTAGTTGCTTTACGTCGCACCGACAGAGATAGGTCTTATGGCGACGATGGGACAGAGGCGGCCAAGGAACTGGAAGGAAGCGGCCGTGGCCTTAATTAAGGTACAGGCCCGGCATTTGCCCGGTGTGAAAATGGGAAACCACGGAAAACCATCTTCAGGGCTGCCGACAGTGGGGCTCGAACCCAATATCTCCCGATTACTGGATACTGGCCGCACTTAAGCGACTGCAGCTATCCTGCTCGGTTCTTTATCTTCTGACAGGAACTTGGACGTTTTTACTTCATATGCTTCCTTTAATCGATTCTTCCTTAACTTAACCTGGCTCATTTTCTTCATAATCCTTTTTCTCTTCTCATTGCTGTCCCCTCTATTGTGCATAATGTAATATTTATTTATTTATTTATTTATTTATTTATTTATTTATACTTTACTGTACTTCGTTTTTCTTTCAGCCTTTAATTTTCCTCGTTGTTCTTTTGCTTTTATGTTTTGTTGTTAATTGTTGTGTCTCTATAGTTTTGTTAGTTTTTAATTTTTTCATTTTTTATCAGATGATGTTTCATCATTGTTCCTCCACTTATTTTTTATGTTTGCATTGTGTAACTCCATTGTAAATATATATTTCATTGTGAGACTAATTTGGCTTCTCGCTGTTTTGGTTAAATAAATAAATAAATAAACAAATAAATAAATAAATAAATAAATAAATAAATAAATAAATAAATAAATAAATACATTTTTCGAAGTGGCCTAATAGAAAACTAACTGAATAGACCTGGACTGGCACAAAGATTTGTATCTCAAACAGAATGCATGTGAGACTGTCACTGCTGTGCTTGTTAACAAAGCGAGAAATTATCCAGAACTCATCCATGGAGTTGCTTTCGTCACTGTACTCTCAGGAGAAATTCCGACTAATGGCAGTCATGACCTTAGCTAGGAAGCCCTATTATGGAATAGGTCTTTGCAGGTTCAACAAAGGAGTTACGTTCAATAAATCAATAATTTAAAAATATGAAAGCAAATGTATAAACGATGAAAACTGAAATCCAAGGCAAAATACCCACAATACCCCTACTGCGCCATACCACTAATCCATCCTAATACAGATCTCTTCGTGACACACGTCATAAATTGCCTGTACGAGAAGCTCATTATAAAGGAATATAAACTACGACAGCTCGCTCCTTAATCTGGTGTCAACATGTCGGCCGAAAGGCATAAGAAGCCATCTGTTAGTACAGTGCGCGCCATAGGTGAAGTGAGGCAATAAAGAGAAGAAATTTACCTTCCACACTGTACTCGCTAAAATGACAAGCGACGGAAAAGGCCATATAAGAAAGTTAAGGGGTACTGGAGGACTTGAATGATACCATTCAGGATGTGATGAAGGAGGAACTTTTATTTTCAAAAGGAGTGCAACAAAAACGCGACGAGGGTAAGACGAAGGTCGTACAAGGAGGGGTCGTGTGTAATTCGCGAAACCCCAGAAAATGTGAAGTATTTATGTTGCTCACAAAGCGAGACTATGAACTATGTTTAGCTGTCTTGAAATGGCCATAAAAGTAATAATAGGGATATTATATTGATTGGTGCTCCCCAGTCCTCGGACACCTCAGACGTTGGCAATCCTTCGTTGTAGCCCGGTATCAAACCTCATTACGTTTATAGAAAATGTGCGCTGAGGAAAACGGATCAAGGATGGTATTCCTTCGATTGCCCGCCTATCACTGCAACCTTCACAGACAGCTCCGGCACCATCCTTAGTACTGTGAAACTGAGAATCTCCACCGCATGGCCAAGCTGCAAAGAACTCCCACCATATTTTTCACACCAACACAATTATTTATTTATTTATTTATTTATTCATCATCATCATCATCATCATCATCATCATCATCATCTGTTTACCCTCCAGGTTCGGTTTTTCCCTCGGACTCAGCGAGGTATCCCACCTCTACCGCCTCAAGGGCAGTGTCCTGGAGCTTCAGACTCTTGGTCGTGGGATACAACTGGGGAGAATGACCAGTACCTCACCCAGGCGGCCTCACCTGCTATGCTGAACAGGGGCCTTGTGGAGGGATGGGAAGATCGGATGGGATAGGCAAGGAAGAGGGAAGGAAGCGGCCGTGGCCTTAAGTTAGGTACCATCCCGGCATTCGCCTGGAGGAGAAGTGGGAAAACACGGAAAACCACTTCGAGGATGGGTGAGGTGGGAATCGAACCCACCTCTACTCAGCTGACCTCCCGAGGCTGAGTGGACCCCGTTCCAGCCCTCGTACCACTTTCCAAATTTCGTGGCAGAGCCGGGAATCGAACCCGGACCTCCGGGGGTGGCAGCTAATCACGCTAACCACTACACCACAGAGGCGGACTATTTATTTATTTATTTTATTACTTATTTTCTTTGTGCCTTGTTGATGACGATGATGATTATTCACCATCGGTTTTAAGACACGTTGAAACATTTTTTGTTCTGAAAAAGAGATCCTTTAAAGTGCCGGAAAATCGATTAATTGTTTGAGTCATCAGTCCATAGACTGGTTTGATGCAGCTCTCCAGGCCACCCTATCATGTGCTAACCTTTTCATTTCTACGTAACTACTGCATCCTACATCTGCTCTAATCTGCTTGTCCTATTCATACCTTGGTCTACCCTCCAAAAACCAACTGAACAAGTCCTGGGTGTCTTAAGATGTGTCCTACCATTCTTACTCTTCTTTTCGTCAAATTTAGCCAAATCGATCTTCTCTCGCCAATTCGATTCAGTATCTCTTCATTTGTGATTCGATCTATCCATCTCACCTTCAGCATTCTTCTGTAACACCACATTTCAAAAGCTTCGATTCTCTTTCTTTCTGAGCTAGTTATCGTTCATGTTTCACTTCCACACTATGCCACGCTCCACACGAATGTCTTCAAAAACATCTTTCTAATTCATATATCAATGTTTGAAGTGAGCAAATTTCTTTTCTTAAGACGGCTCTTCCTTGCTTGTGCTAATCTGCATTCTATGTCCTCCTTACTTCTGCCATCGTTAGTTATTTTACTACCAAAGTAACAATATTCATCTACTTCCTTTAAGACTTAATTTCACCGAGCCCGATAGCTGCAGTCGCTTAAGTGCGGCCAGTATCCAGTAATAGAGAGATAGTGGGTTCGAGCCCCACTGTCGACAGCCCTGAAGATGGTTTTCCGTGGTTTCCCATTTTCACACCAGGCAAATGCCGGGGCTGTACCTTAATTAAGGCCACGGCCGCTTCCTTTCACTTCCTACGCCTTTCCCATCCCATCGTCGCCATAAGACATATCTGTGTCGGTGCGACGTAAAGCAAATAGCAAAAAAAAAGAAAAGAGAGAAATAAAAAAAGAATTTCCTAATTTAATATTTCCTGCATCACCTGCCTTCATTCGACTGCACTCCATTACTTTTGTTTTGGACTTAGTTAGTTTCATCTCGTACTCCTTACACAAGACTTCGTCCATACCATTCAGCAGCTTCTCGAGATCTTCTGCAGTCTCAGATAAAATAACAATATCATCGGCAAATCTCAAGGTTTTGATTTCCGCTCCTTGGATTGTGATTCCCTTTCCAAATTCTTTGATTTTCTTTACTGCCTGTTCTAAGTAAACACTGAAAAGGAGGGGGGACAAACTGCAGCCCTGCCACACTCCTTTCTGGATTGCTGCTTCTTTTTCAAAGCTCTCAATTCTTATCACTGCACACTGATTTTTATACAGATTGTAGATACTTCTTCGTTCTCGGTATTTGATCCCAATCACCTTCAGAATCTTAAATAGCCTGGTCCAATCAACATTGTCGAATGCCTTTTCTAGATCTACGAATGCCATGTACGTGGGCTTGTACTTCTTGATTCGATCCTCTAAGATCAGACGTAAAGTCAGGATTGCTTCACGTGTTCCTATTCTTCTGAAGCCAAATTGATCTTCTCCCAACTCAGCTTCAACTTTTTTTTCCATTCTTCTGTAAATAATACGTGATAAAATTTTGCAGGCATGAGATACTAAACTAACGGTGCGATAGTTTTCGCACCTGTCAGCACCGGCTTTCTTGGGAATAGGTATAACAACATTCTGCCGAAAATCGTATGGGTCATCTCCTGTCTCATACATCTTACACACTAAATGGAATAATCTTGCCATGCTGGTTTCTCCTAAGGCAGTCAGTAATTCAGAGAGAATGTCATCAATTCCAGGTGCCTTGTTCCTATTTAGGTCGCTCACACCTCTGTCAAACTCTGACCTCAAAATTGGGTCTCCCATTTCATCAGCATCAAAAGCCTGTTCTTGTTCCAGAACAAAATTATCTACATCTTCACCTTGATACAACTGTTGGATATGTTCCTGCCATCTATCTGCTTTGTCTTCTCTCCCTAGAAGTGGCTCTCCATCTGAGATCTTAATATTCATACATCTAGATTTCCTTTCTCCAAAGGTTTCCTTGATTTTCCTGTATGCAGCATCTACCTTTACTAGGACCATATAACCTTCGACATCCTTGCACTTCTCTTTCAGCCAGTCTTCCTTAGCTACCTTGCACATCCTATCCACTTCATTCTTTAATCGCCTGTATTCTTTTCTGCCCTCTTCATTTCTAGCATTCTTGTATTTTCGTCGTTCATCAATCAATCTAGTATCTCCCGAGTTATCCACTGATTCTTAGTTGATCTTTTCTTCCTTCCTAACATTTCATCAGCAGCCCTGCTGACTTCATTTTTCATGACTATCCACTCTTCCTCTATTGTGTTTCCTTCAGCCTTTTCATTTAGTCCTTTTGCAACATGTTCCTTGAAACAATCCCTCACGCTCTTTTCTTTCAACTTGTATAGATCCCATCTTTTTGCATTCTTTCCTTTCTTCAATTTCTTCAGCTTCTTATGGCATTTCATGACCAACAAGTTGTGGTCAGAGTACACGTCTGCTCTTGGGAAGGTTTTGCAATCCAGCACCTGGTTTCTGAATCTCTGCCTAATCATAATGAAGTCTATTTGATACCTTCTAGTGTCTCCAGGTCTCATCCACGTATAAAGCCGTCGTTTGTGGTGTTTGAACCAAGTATTGGCAAGGACAATTATGATCAGTGCAGAATTCAACCAGCCGACTTCCTCTTTCGTTCCTTTGTCCTAATCTGAATTCTCCTACTGTATTACCTTCTCTTCCTTGGCCTACCACTGCATTCCAGTCTCCCATCACAATTAGATTCTCGTCACCTTTTACATATTGTATTAAATCTTCTATCTCTTCATATGTTCTTTCGATTTCCTCCTCATCCGCTGAGCTAGTAGGCATATAGACCTGCACTATTGTGGTGGGGATTGGTTTGGTGTCTGTCTCGACGACAATAATTCTTTCACTATGCTGGTCGTAGTAGCTTACCCGCTGCCCTATTTTCTTATTCATTATTAAACCAACTCCTACATTTCCTCTGTTTGATTTCGTGTTGATAATTCGGTAGTCGCCTGACCAAAAATCCTGTTCTTCCTGCCAACGTACTTCACTTATACCAACTACATCTAACTTTAGTCTATCCATCTCCCTTTTCAGATCTCTAATCTACCACAACGATTCAAACTTCTAACATTCAACGCTCCGACTCGCAGAATGTTAGTATCCATCTTCCTGACGATCGCCCCCTCTCGTGTAGTCCCCACCTGGAGATCCAAATGGGGGACTAGTTCACCTCCGGAATATTTTACCCGGGAGGAAGCCATCATCAGTACATCATTCATATAGAGAGAGCGGCATGTCCTCGGGAGTTAGTTACGGCTGTAGTTTCCCGTTGCTTTCAGCCGTGTAGCTGTATCAACACAGCTAAGCCATGATGAGTATTATTACAAGGCCATATCAGTCAATCATCTAGACTGCCGCTCTTGCAACTTCCCAACGGCTGCTACCCCCCTTTCGATGAACCATTCCTTAGTCTGGTCTCTCAACAGATACCCAACCGATATGGTTGCACCTGCGGCTCGGCTATCTGCTTCATTGGGACATGCAAGCCTCTCCGCCGCGGCAAGGTCACATGGTTCGCAGGAGAGGCAAACACGGATATCCTACAATTAATAATTTCAAGCAATGAAATGGCTTATGGCTTTTAGTGCCGGGAGAGTCCGAAGGCAAATTCGGCTCGCCAGATGCCGGTCTTTTGATATGACGTCCATAGGCGACCTGCGCGTCGTGGTGGTGATGATGATGAAATGATGATGAAGACGACACATACACCCAGCCCCCCTGCCAGCGAAATTAACCAATTATGGTTAAAATTCCAGACCCTGCCGGGAATCGAACCCGGGACCCCTGTGACCAAAGGCCAGCTCGTTAACCATTTAGCCATGGAGCCGGACTTTCAAGCAATTAATTTACATAACCAATTGCCCTACTCAGCTGGTTTCGCGAAATTAACCTTTCCATGAAATACCGTGTTGTTTTGAGTGTTCAGCCCGGAGGCTGGTTTAGACCTCAAGAACTCCGCCATCAACCGTCACGCATGGCCCAGGCGTCACTGAAGAGGCATACTAGGGAAATGAGGAGTCACGTAGATTCCCGTTGCTTTCTCACTCAGCCAGAAGTTGCTATTACATATCAGTCTGTCAAGCCCACTGAAATGCATGGACCAATCGATCCTATGAGCAACATTTTCACACCATTCATAATAGGGACTGGCTGCACTAGCATCGCTCATACCTCAGTTACTCTCATTTTGTCAAAGCGATGGATGAGACTGATACAGATCAGTGAAAGTAATGAAATTGTTCTAGCTACACCTGAAGACATAGTGCATTGTAAACACTAGGCCATGCCAGCAAAGGCTAGTAGTTGTATTACCCTATCAGCGCCCGTGACGTCCGGTTCCATGGCTAAATGGTTAGCGTGCTGGCCATTGGTCCAGGACTCCCAGGTTAGATTCCCGGCAAGGTCGGGGATTTTAACCTTCATTGGTTAATTCCGATGGCTCGGGGGCTGGGTGTGTGTGCGCCGTCTTCATCATTAGAATATTCATCATAGGTAGGGTCACATCATAGATGCGCAGGTCGCCTGTATGGTGTCAACTCGAAAGACCTGCACTAGGCCTCATCAGAGACTATACGCTATTATTATTATTATTATTATTATTATTATTATTATTATTATTATTATTGGCGCCAGTGAGGTATTAGAAAGGTAGTCAAATTGTTATTACAGATTGGAATTGGACTTTCACGTAACTATGATGGAACTGAAGAAACATTTGCCGTAATATGTTTTGATTTCTCTTCCCTCTGAGCCAAGACAAGACTGCCATACTTCCTTCCAAATCTGATGTCTTTTACTTCAAAGATCTGAACCACCTTCAAAATTATATCGAGAAAAAGAAACCACAATGCATATGCAGGTGGACTATCTCTCTCCTCTCAGCAAATCCCGAAATCAAACTGCTTATTCCTTGTCTATCATCACAGAACACAGTTCTTTGTAACAAACAAATTAGCCCAATTGATAATCTATGAATGTAATTATTTGTTTACATAAACGTCTAACATAGAGTTTTAGTTGCGTTAGACATGTCTAGTTTATTTTGTTTTTATCTCCTTTGTTAATGTTTGTATATTTCCCATTTTAGATTCATGTTGTGAATATTGTATATAATAAGTTTCCAAGGTACGCTATGCTGTTCCTGGCTGTAAATAAATAAATAAATAAATAAATAAATAAATAAAATCACTCTCATAATTGAAAGTAGCCATCATTTGTCTTTATATTCAATTTAGTTTCCATTGTACAGATGAAATATAGTTTCCAACCACCATTTAGATTTTCCGAGGTTGGTTAACATAATGCAATTTTGAAGTAATTTACATTTTTAGTTCACTTTGTTTTGAAATCATTGTACGAATATATTTCAATGTAAACGCCACATAAAGGGGCTCATTAGTTTGTGGCAAATTGTAACTAATAAATCTAGTCTCTCTCTCTCTCTCTCTCTCTCTCTCTCTCTCTCTCTCATTGTAGTGGCTGAATCTGATGTGTGGTTCACCGAAACCCACCTTTAGAGATGTATTTTTCCTACAACAATCAGGGTAATAAGTCACAAATAGTCTTCAAGCAATGGCATATATCTGCTGAGATTATGATTATTATTATTATACAACTATCATGGCATAGGGTGCCACGACTTTTGTATAATAATCATAATCTCAGCAGATATATGCCATCGCTTGAAGACTATTCGTGTCTTATTATCCTGATTGTTTCTGCCCTGGACAAGCAAGTAGCTTAGTAGCTTCCCGATTGGTTGGTTCAGATGACATCCCTGACTCTGAATAGATTTAGGGATTAGTCTAGTATGGAATGAAGTAAACGTAGGGTAACAACAGTGGATTAAAATTATACGGTCTTACCATCAGCCATTCTATAAGGAATTTTTCATAGTTTCTCCGCATAAACTATAGATGAATTCCGGTATGGTTCCTCATAATGGCTACGGGAACTGATTTCCAAATTGTGGTTCCAGTTACGGATATACTAGTACAGAAAAACTACAACCACACTGCTTATCAATTATCAGACAGACTTCACTAAGCATACGGGGCTGTTGACCAAAGTGTTACAAGCTCCTACAGTAGCTACTGCAAGTTGAATATTACAATGAACAGTTGCTCAAAACAAGAATGAGCGTTTGTTACTGAATACGTGCCACGCAGGTATGTTTTTCTTAGGAACAATCGAATCTACAAATACGGTTTGTATTTACATTGGAGGCGAATTTATTATGAAAATAATTAAAATAATGATAAATTATTAAATGTGAGGAACATAAAATACCATGCACTCATTCATTTAAATATTAATATTGCACAAGGATATGACAATATTCGGTAGACATGTGCAATTACGTGTACCGAAAAGGTTTTCTACGTGACACGTAAATTACGCATAAAACGCGTAAAATACGTAATGTGATGGTCTAGAGCAGGGTCTCTCAGGGTGCATGCGCTTGGTGCATGCACTGTGCACGGTGCAAAAGACGACTTCGCTTGGTTGACCAGAGTGCAGACCCCCCACTCCTCGATTTGGAGCAATAGCGCTGTCTCTCTCCCCACGCCTGTCTCGCTCGCTCCTTCTTCCTTACTTGCTGCGTAGCGCTCTAAATCCGAGCCGAATTGAGCCGAGTTGAGCCGAGCTTAGCCGAGTAGCCCAGAGAAGAAGCGTTGGTCCGAGCCGCGCCGAGCGGGAGCGATGCACAGTGCACGGAGCTCTTGCGCCTCAATTTGCACGCGTGAGATTTTGGGCGTTTGAGAGGCCCTGGTCTAGAGAATATATTACATGTACATAGAGCTCACCCTTTTTCTCTAGAACTTCCATATTTCTGTTCAGAATTGTGGTAAATAAATAATTCTAAATACTATTAGCACTAGTTCAGGTGTTTTGTGGTCCTGGGAGCGGGCTCGAATATGGCCTCTGCCAGTACATGCAAATTATTTTGACATATTAATTTGACATATCGGTGATCGTGAATTGCTTAACAGCTTGTTGGAAAGTGTTTGAATAATTATTTACTAGTCTGCCTAAATGCTATTATTTTCCGTCATGAGTTTTTGAACTCTCATTATGCTCTTGTTCATATTTTGCAATAAATAAATATTATCTGTGATCCAGTGAAGTACTAAGTGTTTCTTTCTGTTCAAGTTGGAAAACGCAGAGATATTATGTACTCTTCTCTTTGAAAGTAAATGGTGCTCAAATATAAATGTTAAGTATAATAGTCTAATAGGAATTGTAGCATAAAGCCATGGTAAAATATCTGAGCTAGTTCAGTTACAAAATTTCACAAGCTAATGAAGGACAACATTTTGAGAAATTATAGTAGAGTACACAGAAAACTAGAAACAAACACAAATATGACTTTTTGCTATGGTTATTGTTACGAGAACAAAGATTGTATGAACTCTTATCATTCAATTTTACAAACTGTCATATTCACACCATATTATAAGTATCACAATTCGCATGCGCGCCCCTGTCATGTTTTAAAACACTCGAAGTGGATAACTTTTTTCAGTCAAAATAGGGTATATAGTAATTATAAAGTACAGTGACCACCAAATAAGAGTTTACGGCAAACTCAAGCAAGGCGTGCTGACAGAAAGGGCAGGCCACTACCAGTCCTTCCAGCTGGAGGACGCCGCTGTTCTCTTCAACAGAAGGAATAAGGAAACAGCATCAGGAAAAAGATGAAAAGCAGGCAATGGCCTACCTTTCTTACCTGATTGGCATCGCAGCTGCTGAAAATTATTTCCATTTTCTTTCACGCAGATCTAACATTCTGTGACACGCGTTGTAATTTGTCTTCTGTTATATCACTTATCACTCACTTAACTTCGTTTTCCGGAGCTTCAGCTTCTTTCGATAGACATTCTGTTTCAAATATCCCCATAACTAAAAGTCACACATACTGAGTGGTGGCGGCACGTGCTTTTTTGACAGCTACCATCCGCCATCTTTAATCAAGAGAGCACGGTGCTGCACTCTTTAGCTACTTACCTTTGAAATGTGGTGGCGGCAAATTCCACCCACACTACAAGTAATTGAAAATGTGCTCGCTAACCGTGTATTTAGTAAGGAATAATGGCCAGTTTGTTCTCCAGAACTTGCTGAAAGTAGGCCTGTCTCTTCCTTAGTCAACATGTTAAAGAAGGGGTGCAAAATAGTATCCAGGATCGTTCGAAGGTCAGTGTTTCATAAACCGTAAGGGTCCAATTATTCTTCGCCAATCAACTGCACACCAAACACCCACCCACTTTCGTGTCATGAAGTGGCACCTTGTGTATTGCGTGGGCATTTTCAGTGTCCCAATGTCGAGTGTTCTGACAATTAATGTATCCACTGCGTTAAAACAACGTTTCGTCAGATATGATAAGAAGCGAAGGATCTAAATCTTCGTCTTGCGCGGATTGTAGCACCCAACGGCAGAAGTTAAGAAGAGTGACAGAATCTGCAACATTTAACTTGCACACTACGGAAACCTCATAGGGAAGAAATTCAGAATTTTAAGTCCTCTCAGCACTAAGTTAGGTGAAATACCACACTCTTGCGTTAAACAGCTAGACGGTTTACGAGTGTTAACTTGACGTCTGACTCGCATATCTTCAAGTGTTTCGTGTGTTAAGACCTTGTTTTTATACTGTAGTGCTTCTGTTTAGGACAGATCCAGTTGCGCGCCCCGTTTCAAACAAAGCACGGACTAATGGTTTTAATGGTACAGAACTTTACAGAAATAGTTTGAAATACTTGTGCACATACATACCACAAGATTTCTTTCTTAAAATATATGTTTCAAGATCAGTTTGACAGATGGAGAAAACACTTCACTTAATAGAAACACAGGAAAAATCACGCGACAAGACGTAATTGAAACTGTAAGTGCGAATTCAGACATCCCGCGGCACTGTCCAATTAATGTAGAAATACGAACAGCATTAAACCAAATGACGAACAGAAAGGCACCAGGAGTCTATAATATTATCAGAGTCGATACCGAAATCTAGGTCAGCCTACTGAAAGAGGACTAATTGTGAAGATCCCGGAAAAAGGTGATACTGCGGATTGCAACATTCAACAATAACACTCGTTGCTCAATGGTGTACTTAACATAATGGATACTGTCCACTTCATAATCACAATCACTGACAGCGTCACGTAAATCATGTGTGTATCACTAGCACAAAAAGAGCTCTGCTTTATAGCAAGAGGATGGGACAAAGAAGTTGTTGTCTCCCGCCAGGTAGCTCCTTACTCGTTCCTTGAATGAGGGAAATACAGTCTGTCCAGTGTCCTTTCCGTGAGATTGCTATGCGCACCGCGCTTGTGTTTGCCGTAAGCTCTTGTTTGGTGGTCACTATTACTCAGTGATAACTTCAGTGATAGAAGCAAAATTAATTTTAAAAATAAGTTAAATGTTACTTCCAGTATCATGTTTTCTTCTTACTATAACGTATAGGCTGACAATAATTGTGATAATAGCATATATCCCACTCTCGCACTATATTTAACTTATTACTACGTCTATTCTGTGTATTGAATCGTTCATTTAATAATGTAGAAGCTGGAAGCTAGACACTGTTTGTATATTTGTGAACAGTACTCGAAAAAAATCACCGCTATTAATAACATAGGAAGTTACATGAGTCATTGAGGAGAACAGGACCGCTCGTCGCGTCTTGCTCGTGGCAATTCCGTGGATGTTATCCCTGTAACAAGTCACGTGTAAAGGCAGGCGATACCTCTCCGGATTGGATAGCCCTTTCCCACGCTGTGTACGTCGTGGCAAGTTGGAGGGAGAAGGCGGATGCACATGTAATCGTTTGTTGAACGCAGTCCAGATCCATGAACAAGTATCTATTATCAAGAGGTTCATTGGCAAGTGTTCCTCGTCCAGTATCCATTATCTACTTTCCAGTGTACAGTATCTATTATCTGTTATGAATCGACTATCGTTTATCGACGAGTATATACCGCCTTCGGACTATCAGTTGTCTGTTGTAAAATCTTAACGGGCTACTTTTCTGTTTGTTTTGTTTTGTTTTACGTCGCATCGACACAGACAGGTTTTATGGCGTCGATGGGATAGGAAAGTGTTAGGATTGGGAAGGATGCGACCGTGGCCTTAATTAAGGTTCGCCGCTGCCTATACGATCACTACAAATCGTCGCTGTTCCGGCAAAATGTAATATCTCTCAATGCTCTTCCTATCCATTACTTTCCTCACGCCTCACAGCCACATATGGATACGATATTCGTTGTGTTGATTTTTCTATGCTTACGTGTAAAGGAAAGTGAACCTTACCGTACCGCACTCTAGGAATGTATGTTTGCATGACTTATTTACGCACTCCTACAGTATAATGTACTTAAGGTTCATTTTCCTTTACACGTTAGCATACGAAAATGAACACAACGAAAAATAATGGTTAGGAAGAGCATTGTGAGATATGACCTTTTGCCCCAACAGCGACGAAACAGTATTAGATCGTAGTGCTTAATTTCCCATGTATATATTTCAGCTTTACATTTGTGCTTATGTGTTAGGGGAGGACGTTGAAAACCTTTCTTCTAATTTTAAAAGTTATTTATTTACCTGGTGTGAAAATGAGAAACCACGGAAAATCATCTTCATGGTTATCAACAGTGGGTTTCGAACCCACCATCTCCCAAATGCAAGCTCGCAGCTGCGGGACTCAAACCTCATGGCCAACGTGCTCAGTGCTATGCTGTCTATGGTCCAGTATAGAGATGGGGAATTTTATTCATTTAGAAGAATTGGTTCATTTGAAACGATTCATCAAAACGATTCGTTCATTCTTCAAAGCTGCCGTTTGAAACTATGCGACAATCGAATTTGAAACTTATAGTAGATACGGTAGGACTATATACATTTTTGTGGCAATTCGAAAGTGAATATTGTCAGCAGATCACAATCAGTTCTTTACTTTTAATTCACTTTTTTTTGTGAAGAAATATTTTTAAATTATCTGAAACCAAATGTAAACGTGACCACATGACAGTGAAATAATCAATCGTGACAAAGCAACTGCTTCGTTACCGTTTTTCGAAGTTCGATTGTTCTTAACAACATACATTCCTTACGATTTTCATTAATTTCAGAAGCTACTCACTAGATAGCAACCTTAGCCAGGTCACTTACTCTCTGTAATAGGCAGTGAAATAATAGGAAACAAATTTGCGCCCACTCGTAAGAATATGAATGTAATGTCATCCTCAAATGGATCATCAATTTTGGCAAGAATAACGGTTCATACACAGTAAAAACCCCTACACTTTAGAAAGCAAAATAATGCATTACTTCCCAAGTCATTGCGTTATCGAAATAAAGCATCTGACTGTCGAATTTTTAAATGACATACAATAGAACAAGCAAACTGTATTTTGAAAAGCATTTCGTCAATGAACAGGATCACTTTCAGGAACGTAAACCTTAAAGTAAACTTAACCTAACATTTTGGTAAATAATAATAATAATAATAATAATAATAATAATAATAATAATAATAATAATAATAATAATAATAATAATAATAATAATAATAATGTTATTTGATTTACGTCCCACTAACTACTTTTACGGTCTTCGGAGACGCCGAGGCGCCGGAATTTAGTCCCGCAGGAGTTCTTTAACGTGCCTGTAAATCTACCGACACGAGGCTGTCGTATTTGAGCACCTTCAAATACCACCGGACTGAGCCAGATCGAACCTGCCAAGTTGGGGTTAGAAGGCCAGCGCCTTAACCGTCTGAGCCACTCAGTCCGGCTAACATTTTGGAACAAGCTGGAAGCTGAGTATATATTACAGTTCTGAGAAGGGTGAAACTTGAATCGAAGTGATCATTTATTGTTTAAAAAATATATATTTCTCCTGTAAGGTTAAGAATAAGAGTCGTTCTTCACAAGTTACCATTGATTAAAAAATGGTGGATACTCGATTTGTTGATAGGAATCAGAACGAATAAAAGGAAAAGGAATGAGGAACCAAGGAGCGAGTTGCCGCTGCAATCTCTCGATTCAGCTTTCGATTCACTAACGAGTCGATTCATTTCGTACACTGAATCATGATTCAATCGTTCAGTGCAATGATTCGTTCATTATGAATTACTCGTTCCGAATCTTCCCCATCTCTAGTCCAGTACGTTAACTATTGGCTACTGTCTGTTGGCTATATGTTGCTGAACTGCTACAGTTTACGGCGTGGTTACAAGGCGTAGATGAGTCACGTGGAAAAAAATCTGTGTGTTTGAAAACCGAACGGTAGGATTATATCATTGTTAAAATCAGTGAGTAGCCAATTAGGCACAATATAACTAAGGTGATCTAAATCAGGATACCACGTGGCGGTGGAACAATCCATGGAAAGTGTGTATGTTGCACGAAGTATTGAACTCTGTTGCCGTTATCAATGTTCGCCGTTGCCTATACGATTGCTACAAATAATAGTAGATCGTAGTGCTTAATTTCCCATGTATTTATTTTAGCTTTAAATTTGTGTTAATGTGTTAGGGAAGAACGTTCAAATCTTTCGTTTATTTTGAAGGTTGAAGGGTTTGGTGAAACGAATCTCCGTGGATAATGTCATTTTAGAATACGACTAGTTTATGCCGAGTTATTTGGTGGCGTTATTTAAGATCTATAACCCTGGTGAAGTTACCACCCATTTAATCGCTTTCAGAATGTTAGGTAAGGCGCGTACCGCATGGACCATACACAGTCTCACGTACAAGCCCTGGGAGAAAAAAAAAGTAAGAAAATTTATCATGATCTATATAAATTCAAGGGAACCTATTCTGATGAACTCTAGCACCCAAATGACGGATATTTCAAATTATTATAATATTTATTTATTCAAAGTAAGTTCAAGTTAGTCTGGCCCCGCGGTGTAGGGGGCAACGTGTCTGCCTGTCACCCGGCGGCCGCGGGTTCGATTTCCGGCCGGGTAGGGATTTTTAATTGTAAATGATTAGTATCCCTGGACTGGGGACTGGGTGTTGGTGTCGTCCTTAACGTTCCTTTCCTCACATTCAACACTCTACAATTCCGCAATTCCAATTACACGCAGGTTCATATCATATGGTACAAGTAGGGCCAAAAGATCTCTATAGCTCGACGGCCCGAACAAATAGGATTTTAAAAATCTTCAAGTTAAATACGGTTGTTAAAGTTACAAATGACGCCCAAATGTGAGGCAAGCACAATCAGTAAAATTACACAATCCACTCATTTCGTACAGTCATAAATGAAGAAAATTACGTATAACTTACGTAAACACCGGAACATGTAAATTACCCTGCCAACCCTGATACAGACCACAGATACACGTTATTCAATACAGCGGTGTCCACGAGAGCAGCCCTGAATCTTGTCTCGGGTCACGCACTGCATCATATACTGTGTTACTAAATGAATAAAACGGGCATATCGTATAAGGATACACCTCGGTCTACAACAATATGTTGTACCAATGATTTGTATCTGTGTTATATCTCAACAGATCGATCTACTTGAATGCAGCCAAGTTACCTCTCATAACAATGTCTTTCCAGGTCCTCAACCCTTTGTGCGCGATCCTATTCTTAGCTTGAAAGAAGAATGTGTATTTCTACAGCACTACTCCACATTATACCGTATTTCTTTTCGCGATGACAATACCACGCATCAAGCATTTCACCTTTCACTCATTTCTTGCGACAAACACTCTTCTTCTCAATCTATCTCCGGAATCAAGCTTTCTGAGCCTCTCCTTTTGCACCTGTCGGCCTCGTCCTTGTCCATATTGTAAGGTTGAAGGAACTTAAATCCATCTCTTACTTCAGCATTTGCGTACAGGATCAAAGAAGAAAAGCAGCTCGATTTGTTCTGGGTGAGTTCCGGAAAAAAAGAGTACCGTTGCAAAAATGTACAAAGTATGGGCTGGGAAGACTTGGGAGAAAGGAGACAAGCTGCTCGACTACGTGGTATGTTCCAAGCTGTCAGTGGAGAGAAGGCGTGGAACGACATTAGTAGACGAATAAGTTTAAGTGGTGTCTTTAAAAGTAGGAAAGATCACAATATGAAGTTAAAAGTTTGAATTCAAGAGGACAAAATGGGGCAAATATTCGTTTATAGGAAGGGGAGTTAGGGAGTGGAATAACTTACCAAGGGAAATGTTCAATAAATTTCCAATTCCTTTGAAACCATTTAAGAAAAGTCTAGGAAAACAACAGGTAGGGAATTTTCCACCTGGGCGACTGCCTTAAATGCAGATCAATAGTGACAGATTGAATGATTAATTGATTGATCGATCGATTGATTGATTGACTGATTATCTACAGTGCTCAAAAATGTTCTGCATATTACCAGTTCACACGGCATATGTCACGCACGATACATCAAACCAAAGTGCCCACGCGTGTTAACGCTCTACGGCTATGGAGCCAAGCTTTGTATTCGGGAGGCGCGTGGGTTTGAACCCCACTTTCGGCTGTCCTGATAATGATTTTCTGTGGTTTCCCATTTTCACTTCCAGGCAAATGTCGGTACAGTTCCTATTAATAGTCCACAGCCTATTCCTTCCATCTCCTCGCTCAATTTCATCCACCATCATTCATTTCATCTTCATTAGCTTCTCAACTGAGGTTGGCGTCAGGGAGGGCATAAGGCCGCAAAACATGTCATAAATTCATCTCATCTCAACCCTGATCCCGTATTAGGAAAACGGGACAAGAGGTAGATATGCATGTCACGATACCCCAAACATGTTTACAATATGCACTTTAAGCTAATGTCTGGGACACATCTTCTTCTTTCTTTTCTAGCCTATTTCAATCCACTGCTGGATATAGGCCTCTTCCATGTGCTTCCATCGTCTTCGGTCTTGAGCCACTTGGAACCAGCGTGTTCCAGCCAACAGCTTTATGTCGTCGAGCCATCTCTTCAGGGGTCTTCCAATGCCTCTCTTGTGTCCCCATGGTCTCCAGTGAACAATCCTAGAGGTCCACCTGTTGTAGTGAGACTTAAACCCAGATCAGGTTCGATAGTTTCCCGATAGAATGTATTTATCGTGACAGTCAGTTTAAGATAACCACTTATGAGGTCTTTGTTGTAACAGCACTTGTAGAACTAAGGTAAACATGACATGAGTACTCGTTTCTGCTACCGATTGCATTCAAATTGTGACATTGCTGCAAGAATGGTGACAAATGATTGTCTCCGACCGTGTTAGAGTGAGTGAGCGTGTAGTCTGCAGAGTTTGGAAGAAGTTCAGGGAGACAGACGGCTTCTGATCGACAACGGACAGGACGCCCATGCAAAACAACCGGCAGGGTGGAACGGTATGTGCTGTTTCCAGCAAGTCGTACGCCCGCTGCTACTGCCACCTCGTTACGTCAGGACCTTCGGCGGGTTACCGAAGTGAATGTGTCATGTTAGAGGGTGTGAAGTCCGCTGCACGAAGGCTGATATTAAGGAGGCCAGTGTCAAAAGCTCTTATTAAACCACACTATCGGGCAGCTCAATGAGGTGGGCAACAACTCACAGGCCATGGCATCAGAAACAGCTGGGACTCGTACATCAAGAGCATTAGAGTCTGAAGACGATCCAGTGAGATATGGAACGAGCCCCCCATACGGGGTTCCGTAATGTCCTAGAATTATAATTCTTCTTCAGGGTAACAACTGGTCTGGTACAGAGAGACATCATCATCCAACATGTAGCTACAGGTTGGAACATCACAAAATAAATGATAGTTTATCAACACGTCACAGTGATGTGGTAATGATGATGATGATGTTTGTTGTTTAAAGGGGCCTAGCGTCGAGGTCATCGGCCCCTAATGGTACGAAATGAGACGAAATGGAATGACAAATTAAAAGTCCAAAAATCTCTACTGACCAGAATTCAAAACGTGAGGACGAAGAATGAATGGATGGACATGAATTTAAAACATCAGTGGATGCGACCCGCAATGCCTTACATTCACAGAAACTGACGTAAAACAATAGGATTACTGACCAAGGGACTGCTGCTATAGCATAACACTGAATCGATGATGCTTGCAGTCTAAAGGGGTTCCAAAATCCAAGTTATCGGCCCTTCATAACGGTACTTATCGCTAGGAAAGTAGAACCATGGTATTTGTCATGTTGCGGTACTAATCAAAAGTTGCAGAGACTCGCAGTATTCCACACATTTTGGTACTACTTACAGGCTATGAAATTCGACATATAACACAGACCTATGGTTTTTCTCATTTTGCGGCGCCATTTACAGGCAACGCAAACCTATGTTGTTCATCAGATAAAAGAGTACTAACCACAGGGACCTGCACTATCCCGTGGTGTTCCTCATACAGTGGGTACTAATCATAGGCAAGGCAGAACCATGGTAGCTATCATCCCATTTTCCCGCTCATATGGTGGTACTAATCACATGTACTGCAAAAGCCAACCGCACGGTGCTCCTGTGTGCTACTAATCACAAACCTATTTGGTACCTAATATAGTGGTACTACGCGCAAGTAAAAGCGACCCATGATGTTCTCCGCGTGGTGGTACTAATCACAAGTAGTTTCATGGTTCCAAGACAATCATCCCTTGGTCGCCCCTTTTAGTCTCCTCTTACGACAAGCAGGGGATACCATGGGTGTATTCTTCGTCTGCGTCCCTCACCCACAGGGGGTATGTGGTAATGAAATGAAATGGTGTATGTCCTTTAGTGCCGGGAGTGTCCGAGGACGGGTTCGGCTCGCCAGGTGCAGGTCTTGATTTGACTTCCATAGGCGACCTGCGCGTCGTGATGACGATGAAATGATGAAGACGATACACATACACCCAGCCCCGTGCCAGCGAAATTAACCAATGATGGTTAAAATTCCCGACCCTGCCTGGAATCGAACCCAGGACCCCTGCGCTCAAAGGCTGACATTCTAACCATTTAGCTATGGAGCTGGACACAGTGATGTGGTGTTCGGTAGTATTTCACTGTCGGAACGCAAGATGCAGGATGGTCGGCTCGTCGCGTTGTGCAGCTGCAGTAGTTATAGAGAGTGTGCTGCATCTCAAAGTCGAACACCAACGTTCCAAGCACAGATGAACTACAAAGGGTAAGGATCGTCATACACGACGTGCAGTAGTACTCACTGCCATAACATCCAGACAGCATTCTCTGAGACCTGCTATGAATTTACAAGCATTAATATGGACCATGAGTGAGTTCAGACAGTAGGCATGGCGTCCTCTGCATTTTGTAGTTTACCATTGACCTATCAGGATTACTTGACAAGATATGTGGTGTAAAACTGCTGTTGCAATATACGGTGGTAGGTCTACATGTAAAGCATTTCAACGGTGCGAGAACAATCTCGTATCCCCCAATGCTCTTCCTATCTATTATCCTCCCTAAGTCCGGCTCCATGGCTAAATGGTTAGCGTGCTGGCCTTTGGCCACAGGAGTCCCGGTTCGATTCCCGGCGAGGTTGGGAATTTTAACCATCATTGTTTAATTTCGCTGACACGGGGACTGGGTGTCTGTGTCGTCTTCATCATCATTTCATCCTCATCACGACGCGCAGGTCGCCTACGGGAGTCAAATCAAAAGACCTGCATCTGGCGAGCCGAACTTGTCCTCGGACACTCCCGGCACTAAAAGCCATACGCCATTTCATTTTTATCCTCCCTAACACTGGTCACGCCTCCCAGTCATACATGGATATGCAGTCCATCAAAACATCGAAGTATAGGCCTACGAGGTATTGCTCGCGCACCGTCACTTTTCTTCTTTGAAGAGCGGGGATGAATTTCATAACAGAAGGAAAATGATCTAACACCCTTCCTCCGTCGTTGTCTGGCAGTCCATGAGAACAACGTTGGGTTAATTTTACTATGCTTACGTTTAAAGAAAATGAACTTTAAGTAAATTACGGTATACTCTAAGAGTTTGTGCATACGTCACACAAACATTCCTATAGTACGGTACGGTAAGATTCATTTTCCTTTACATATTGACATAGGAAAATGAACACAACAAGATTCGTTCTGATGGACTGCATAATGTAGCTGGGAGACGTGACCCGTCTTAGGGGAAATAATATATAGGAACAGCATTGGGAGATAGGAGGTATTTTAACTAGGCCCTCGATATATAAAACTGAAGGAGGTACTGTAGATCATTTCTACTACTAGGGATGAACGGTATTCTTTAAGAAAGAAGTGAGTTCTCGGAAGAAAATATCTGGACTAAATGTTCTAGAACCTGAGATCAATTTAAGATGATTCTTGTTAATGTTGGTATCTCGCATTTTCCAATTTATGTTCTACATCCAGATGTGAACAATTTATATACTGTTATAGCTTTCAGTGTTCAGTCCGCAAGGCTCAGTGAATAAACTATGTGCTTTCACAATCATATATTTGCAATTAGCTCCGTGGCCTCGTTTAATTCTACTCTTCTGATATTGAAATCATTAAAAGGCGTGTCTACCGGGCGAGTTAGCCGTGCGTGTAGAGGCGCGCGGCTGAGAGCTTGCATCCAGGAGAATCCCACTATCGGCAGCCCTGAAAATGGTTTTCCGTGGTTTCCCATTTTCACACCAGGCAAATGCTGGGGCTGAACCTTAATTAAGGCCACGGCCGCTTCCTTCCAACTCCTAGGCCTTTCCTATCCCATCGTCGCCATAAGACCTATCTGTGTCAGTGCGACGTAAAGCCCCTAGTAAAAAAAAAAAAAAAAGGTGAGTAACAATCGCCGTCTTTATCTTCTTTCTTTCTTACTCATCCTGCTCCATGCGTCTCATACGACCGAAGCAGGTTTGTAGACAAGGCCTCAACTATAGAGTTCATTCCTAACTCACCCTTTATCTCCTCGCTCTGAGTACCCTCAGCAGTAGGCCTATAATATTGCCCACCGTTCTACGAAGCGGAAAATATTTGCTGCAGGCAAGATATAACCAAATTCTTGTTAGAAGCGAAGCAACCATCGAGCATTTCGTGATGAAAGGAGTATTACTATGACAAAATTATAAAAAAAAAACCATCATGAAGGGATCTCAATTTTGATTACTGATAATCTTTAAATTTGTGAGAATAAATATTGTTGAGTTAGACTACATGTTCATCATACCAGTAACTTCCCATGGGGATATTGAATCTTTCAAGTCTCAGTATCTGCAAATTTACTTCTATTTTTCTTTGGATACTTCATATAAATTGAGGTATATTGGAAAAGTTGAACATTTTAAATAAGGAACACATGTTCCATATTATTTAGTTTCAAAATATTTTTCTAGATTCACTGAAGGGAATCATAACTCTACACAGCAATCTTGATCAGTTCATTTCTAAAATCGTTCGTGCATACCAATTGGTGAAAAAGGCAGAGCTACTAATAGAAAGCCTACCCCAGAAGAATACATTTTAAAGATCAGGGCTAGGATTTTGATGACATGTCATTTTTAATTGGTTCACAACGGACATTGCTATCTTGTACAGAAATCCTTGTAGAAATTCTAATATGCATGGTCATGTTTTACTTTTAGGTCATTTTCTAAAATTGAGGTCATTATTTAGTCATTTTATAGAATTTATTACAATATTTTATACTTTTGAGTAATTTTCTTACATGTTTGAAGATTTTAAAGCATTTACGCGCGTGGTATTGGATATTATTGCAACTTTAACTGAGGATGAATACGGAGACTTGAGAATTTTCACAACGCTTTATCAATCTGTGGACTTGTTCACCACTTACTTCTTGGAAATGTCCACGCTCCAAGAAAGACGCCTCCAATTGGAGAAGTCTTCCTCGTGGATTTTCTTCTGAAGACGCGGATCAAAGTTCTCTGCGAAACGTACAGAATTTTACCTTGGTTTCTTGACGTAGCAAAATCCCAAAAGCTTATAACATAAATATAAGCTATATCAATTCGATTAGTAAATTGATTGTAAAATTCATATTTTTTAAAGTTTTTGGATAATTTTATTGGATTTTTGCCGTAATTTTATAGATAATTTTTAAAAAACTTTTTAGGTCATCAAAATCCTGGCCCTGCTTATAATGTCCTCCACCTTCGACACGTATAAAGAGAAATTCGGATATTTTAATACTTTTTCACGCTATCCTACTCTTCAAAGTCTCTCCACGTGTTCATGGCGCATTTGTTTCTCTTATTTCTATGCCTTGCTTATCTGCAGTGATAATATTATAGTTTTAACTGAAGGTCAAAGATGCGTCCGCGTCTCTTGTTGAGCACGCGCGGTTCCCCCAGGAGGCCGGCACCTGGCTGGCGGCAACTTCAACAGGCACTGCCGGCAAGCGGGGACGGTATCATCCGAGCTTATTGCCGTTCACTAAACTACAGGAACCTCTAAAATGAAAGGAACACGTTGCATTTAACATAGGAAAACAAACCCAACAGGATAAAGGTAGATAGGTCACTCGGTAAGAAAGAAATATATTAACAGTTAAAAAATAGAATGTGTAATACAGTACTCAATATTCTCAATATTCAAGTGGAAGCTTGAAAGAGTGACAATAATAGCAGTTTGAAATTTTGAAATTTAATGTATAAGAACATTTTACTTTCAAAATAATTAATGGCTGTCCAAGGAAAACAGATAAGTTTTAAAGCAAGGTATTATGTTTGTAAACATTATGTCTGGTATCTGCTCTCATATTACACCACAAACTACTTACATAATCTTACAGGCAATATTGTTGTTAAGATTACGTACAGCCCACGAGTTCATACATAGAACAGTCACACTCAACAGTTAAGAACCAAATTAAGTAACCTAGAATCTTTGGTCGGTGAGAAACAGTTATAGTTCTCTTGGTTTTTTCTTCCGCTCCCTTATGCTTTATGATATCAAATCAAATCAAAATCTCTTTATATGCAAATGAGGTGTCTACCTCGGTGGCAAATGGTACACTAAAATACATATATTTGTATAGAAAAAATATTATGCAAGCAGTTTTTATGTGGTAAGAGAAAGCTATTGGAATCATTAAATGGGTTTGAAGTACATATAAAACTAACCCGAGATTAGAAAATTAGAAAGCATAACTTTACTCCGTCTGTACAGTATATTTTGTCCATACTTTGCTAAAAGAACGGGTTCACTGCTAGCTAGATACATTACCCATGACCTGGATATTAAATTAATTAGATTATGCAAATGCTAACAGACGTTTAGGACAAATTAAGAGTTAAATTATGATTTTATAAGCTGCCACTCAAACATCATAACATATGTACAGTTAATTGATACTTTTGTTTATAGCTGTAATGACCGGAGATGTCAACATGTCTATAATATTTGGGCTTGAGTTATTTCAGAGCAATAATTTAGATGTACATATAATTTAGTAGTAATATCCGTATATTATCATATTGTAATTTAGTTCATAAGACAAGGCGTTCAGTTACTCGATATGTCGCACAGAACAAGGACAGGAAGTGATGAGTAAGAAAAATCAATTTTGTTAATAGCCTTCTGTCGGACTGAGTAGCTCAGACAGCGCTAGTCTTCCGCGTTCAAGTTGGCGGGTTCGATTCCGGCTCAGTCCGGTAGTATTTGAAGGTGCTGAAATACGTCATCCTCAAGTCGTACATTTCTTTGCACATAAAAGAACCTCCTCTGCGACAAAATTCCGGTAGCGTACTTCGACTTTTGCGAAAAACAATAAAAATATTTGATAGGAGATAAAACTATTTTTTTCTTCTTCCTAGTATTTTTCCCCAAGTTGTTGGATCGGCATTTGATATAGATTTGACCCACTGTCCAGTGTCCTCCTTCATGCTAACCCAGAACCCTACGTCTCTCCTCAAAGGAGGTGGCTTATAGTAAGGTGTGTTAAATGATGCATTCTTTGCAAAGAGTGGTCGTGAATAGAAAAATGAAAATCCACAGCCTGTTTCCAGTCATTCGACCGGGTGAAGAATGGAAGGAATGAAGCTCCCATCTAGCGGCGAGGACAGGAACTGTGCCGGCTGCCGATGCCTGTTGCACTCCTCTGCGGTAATGATTAATGATTGACAGATGAAATTATACTGGAGAGTTTTACTGGAATGAAAGATGGCAGGGAAAACCGGAGTACTCTGAGAAAAACCTGTCCAGGCTCCGCTTTGTCCAGCACAATTCTCATGTGGAGTGACCGGGATTTGAACCACGGAACCCAGCGGCGAGAGGCCGGCGCGCTGCCACCTTAGTCAAGGAGGCTCGACATCAAAGCATGTCACCATTATGTCAGTGCAGCCATTATGTTTTTTTTTGCTAGGGGCTTTACGTCGCACCGACACAGATAGGTCTTATGGCGACGATGGGATAGGAAAGGCCTAGGAATTGGAAGGAAGCGGCCGTGGCCTTAATTAAAGTACAGCCCCAGCATTTGCCTGGTGTGAAAATGGGAAACCACGGAAAACCATTTTCAGGGCTGCCGATAGTGGGATTCGAACCTACTATTTCCCGGATGCAAGCTCACAGCCGCGCGCCTCTACACGCACGGCCAACTCGCCCGGTCAGCCATTATGTAAGTGCAACGGCAACCTGAAGAATATCATCATACTTACTTAACCAGATTACAATCCAGTAAGTGAATTTAAATCGACACCCAGGAAAAACTGAATTAAACTAAGTAGGCCATAAGATTTTTTGTAACGAGGACGATTAGTTATGTGCTTAGTTTGGAACACGTGGAAATATTTCAAGTTGGTATTAAAGGGCACAAGTTTACCAACATACAAGATGAAAATGTTCAAATTGAAATATATTTAATCATCTTCAAGGTGATGATCGTCAAGCGAAGGATAACATCAAAACTGTAAGTCAGTCTACTGTTCTATTACAACTCCTTGTATCATCTTCATGAATTCAACAGGAGATTTCCTATCCGCATGAGATTATCCGGACTACTTTCAAAGAAACTCTGTAATATTCTCTAAACATTATTATCAAGCCACAAGTACCCTGGAGCCATGTTAATTTTTATTGCAACGTAATTTTTTGTATAAACTGTAGATTCGAGATTTCTGTTTTTCTTACTAGCTCAAGTAACCAGTTCAGCTATCCTCAAAAGCACGTTTTTAGGTGCGAGTGTGGTAAGGCTTCCATCGAAACTGGATTCCAGAATCAGACGCGATCTTAAATTCATACTTAATATTGGTAATTTATGTTTCAGCCCAACATTTATTTTGTACTTCTGTACGTTGCCATATAGTAAAAAATTTGAGATATTCCGTTGTAAACAAACTTGTCCTACCTTGCATGATAGCCACATTTTTTATAACCTATATCTATCCTTTGCGGTTGACGTAGCCTATCGTTATTTTTTTTATCAATAGTAGAAAGTAATTCTATTATATCCTAACCCACAGAAGCACCGACACAGATAGGTCTTATGGCGACGATGGGAGAGGAAAGGCCTAGGAGTTTGAAGGAAGCGGCCGTGGCCTTAATTAAGGTACAGCCCCCAGCATTTGCCTCGTGTGAAAATGGGAAACCACAGAAAACCATCTTCAGGGCTGCCGACAGTGGGATTCGAACCCACTATCTCCCGGATGCAAGCTCACAGCTGCGGGCCCCTAACCGCATGGCCAACTCGCCCGGTTTTCGTACTACTACTACTACTACTACTACTACTACTACTGGCAAAATGTAGTCATTCCTCCCCTGAAGAGTGAGGCGGGCCTCGTAGACGGTGACCCCGTATCACAGGTCGGGAGATTTGTTACGGTGAAGATGCTTGGAGAAGGTGAGGGGGTTGGCGGCTGTGGCCTATATTAGAAACTGTCCCGGCATTCGTCTTAGTGCAGGAGAAAGGAACCAATTGGAAAACCATTCTCAGGACAGCCGTGAGGTCCAGCCTTGGCCCGTCTCCCGAGTGCAGAGCAGTTGGACCAAGGGACAGCCGTGGCCACCTGACCGAGTTCCACTCTGCACCTACCGACCAGGCAAATGTCGGGACATCTCCTTTTATAGTCCATGTCCGCTCCCCTCGTACCCTTCTCCGCACCTGAGAAAGCGCTTCACCCTCTACCGTCTAGGAGTACGGAATGAAAGCTGGTAATAATAATAATAATAATAATAATAATAATAATAATAATAATAATAATAATAATAATAATAATAATAGGCCCTATATTGATGGAACGTTTTTACTATACGTGCTAAAAGCTTCAAAGTATTTATTTTCTTGTGTAGTAAGAAATCGAGAAATATGTATAAAAATATTTTGGTTCAATATTACAAAATTTTAAGTATGTATAACAAATCACCCAACAGTCACGTTGATAAAATGTAAACTCGTATCCTTGTTCGGAGGTGGTCATACCGCGAATGGAGGTGAGCTGCATGTACTGTTTTTGAACACATCTTACATTTCTGGCAATACCAGGAACTAAACCCGGGGAGACGCTGAGCGCTAACCGTTACGATACCGGGAGAAGGACAGTTCAACGTCATAACAAGATAGTCTCGCGGATTTATTCTCGCAGACTGAAGAACATTGTTACATTTCATAGATCAGGGATTCCCCTTCGAAGACAGAGTGAGCAGTCAAGGTCACGAAGAAATAAATTCATTCGCATTGCGCTCTCATTAATATGTACAATATTTGAATTGAGGTTTTGGATTTAACTTAAATATTAAAATAAAGGAAAATCAATGTATGTATTTATAGCAGAGACCCAGATCGCTTAGGAAAGCCCTAGAATATAATGAACATCTCATCAAGGGAAGGGACACATTAAGGTATACAGAACGATATTGCGCCCAGTCGCCCTCTATGGTGGCCAGCAACAGCAAAATCATGAACAGGATCTGCATGCTATGGAAAAGAGAACTCTCGGATGGGGCCTTGGACTAACGCGATTTGATTACGACCCAACGACTGGGAGTCGCGCCGATTATAGAAAAAACTACGGGAAGATACGCTTAGATAGTACGGACACGAGGGCAGCAAGCGTCTGAAACCTGAAGGCCAGCGACCGCGTAGTCGACCGAAGAATAAAAAAAAAAAAATGGGGTTGGATGGATCTCTTCAAGGAATATTCCCATCAAGATGCTTGGATCGGTTTAAACGGAGACGAATGTGCCATCAAGAGCACCCTGTCATTGCGAAAAGATTATTTATAGCAGAATTATTGAAATTATGCATTTATAGCAGAATTACTGAAAATTTATAATTACAAAAAAATTGTTCCCTAACTATTATACACAGATATTCACAGTAACATTACACAATGTAGATTAAAATTATACGGTCTCGTCAAAAGAATGAACCTTGACAGATTCGCACAACAAATAGTAGAATTCTACGAAAACAGGACTAAAGCCGAAACAGACATTAAGAAGTGGGTGAGCGAAATAAAAAATTACGTTAAATTGGCAGGAATTTCATTATTATTGTTGTTGTTTAGAGGGGCCTAACACCTAGGTCATTCAAAATTCACAAATGGTAAGAAAAATATCGGAACAGCTTGAATCAAGGAGACAAAAGAAGCTCATAGAAAACAATGAAAGTAATAGGGCCCTAAGGGAGGTAAATAAACGCTTAGTATTTTGCGTAGTTCTAAATGCTGTTATTCACAAATAATAATAATAATAATAATAATAATAATAATAATAATAATAATAATAATATAGAATAGTAAACATGTATGAGATTTACAAAAATGGAAAGGAATTTTTATATTTGGTACGCAACATACACTTTTCAGATATACTGTACGTAATATTTCCGGTGATATTTGGAACTTGGTGAAAAATATAATAATCGCGAATATGCCATTATTATTCCTCATATCTTGAAATGCATGAACCATAAAAGATTTCGCACAATTTTTATGATTTGTAGTTTATTGATGCAGCTAATAATAACGAAGAAATATTACATTCCCTGCGCCCTCCCCCCTCCCGAATACAGCTACGCCATTTTACATACTGATCAAATTATATATAGCTTAGAGTACAGCCCAGCCATCCCTGAACTTCAATACAGAGTTTCGGGAAATTGTGGTAAACTATATTCCCTTGACGGCGTAACAAACAAACAAAAACAAACAAAAAATGAACTGGATTTGCTTTAGACTTTTATACACCTAATCTGAGATGAAAACGAAGTACGAGAAAGATGAAGTGCATAGACAAAAATTATAATTTTATTTATACACTTTATAACACTTGACTGAGCGGTGACAAAAATATACGAGATATAATCGAGCACTACTTCCCGAAAATATTCGTGATAACACAAACATTCCTATGTTAATGTCTTTGGTTAAGCGGAGCTACAATAGAAAAATAATTAAACAACATGAATGACTTTGAAACAGGATCCGACTGTATAAAGAGAGGGGCTGTATGCCACAACACGCCTTGGGGGTTTCTCCGTAAGTGATCCATTCGGGTGACAAGTCTGATGTGACGGATGAAGAGTGCTCTGTTGAGGTCTGCGTAAGACAGAGCACTTCCGTATCATCACCATCTTAGCGACTGTATTACCGAAAATAAATGTTGTGAGGCAAAGATAACTTACACTCAAGTATAACTAACATTTCTCCATCAGAATTATCTTCCATCATCTAAGACTTCAAACTTACAAAAAGCAGTATCGATCCTTTGAGTCCTTTGGTTGTAAAAGCAGATGCCACAGATACAACTTTTCACGAGAAACAAATTTGCGTCTATCAGCAGTATCCGCTCAATGAATCTGACAATATTCTTGTGGTAAGACAATGATTCCAATGAAAACCAATGTTGAAATATTACGCAGTTTCAGTGGAGGAATCGTAACTCCCACTTGTATGGAAGTAGGAGGCAGCAAATTTCCTGAATGTCTTGGACATTTTGCAGACGTTCTTGTAGCATATTAAATCAACCCTGCAATAAATTTCACCATTAGGAACGACATAAAGAAAAGTACGAAGGAAATTAAGAAAACCATTTTGTAGTGCCACTAAGCAGGTGAGCAGACAACTATTAACGATAACATTTCGCCAGCCAGAAGAATAACTGCAACAAACTGTGAACAAATATCTTTATATGTATGCGAATCGATTACATCAGTTCTCTTGATTTCTGTTCCAATTCGCGCAGAAATCAAGACGGAATAGAAGAATTTCCTATCACAATAAACACATTCTAATTCTCTTGCCGTCCGATTTGCATAGTTTTGTAAATAATATTACTTATCATACTCATCATGGAAATGTTCTTTTCTGCCTTTCATACGTCTGATGTGAGGTGACAACTTTTGACACTTTCTGGAATGTTTAGGTGTGGACCAGATGGACCGTATCTGTGATGAGAACTTGATTCGTAATAGCACACCGCTCAGTGTTAGTTCATGGACGTATCTGGTACTGAAAGTGAAATAGTAAGTTGCATGGCTTTGAAATCAATCCTCTATTTCACCAGCTTAAAACAACTTAATGGACGTGAAACTGAAACATTCTGCACAAAGGCCCTATTGGATTAGAGATAACTCATTATCTGGATGATGTAAACCCAGCAGAATCACAATTTCTTTACAAAACCAAATTTCTTTTGCAACTAAAATTATTTGGAGACTGACGCATTTGAGCCAAACAAATTCTTAGAGAGAAAAGCGAATATATTCAATAAGTGTGTATATATTGGAAAGTTGTGTGTGTTAAGATAATGTTTTCCCAATTTTTACAGGAAAGTTAGAATTTGGAATTGTTTTCAAGTGAATTGAACTTTCTTTGAAAATTTAATCGCTGTTATTTGAATTCTTTCTTCCTAACTTCTCCTTTTAAACACCTACGGAATTATTTGATAAGATAATCAGCTATGTGGGAAACCATCTGGAAAGGAAAGTGATTGTAGTGGGTGATGTCGATTTACCAAATGTTAATTGGGAAGGTAATGCGAACGACGGGAAGCATGATCAACAAATGGCAAACAAGTTAATGTGGGAAGGACACGTGATTCAGAAAGTGATGGAACCAGCTACAGGGAAGAATATTCTGGACATGGTGCTGGTAAAACCAGATGAGCTTTATAGAAAAACTCAAGTAATATATGGTATTAGTGATCACGAAGCTGCTTTTGTCGTAACTTAGTTAAAAATAAATGTGATACAAAGGAAGGTCTTAAAAGTAGGACTATTAGGCATTACCATGTGGCTGATAAAACAGGCATGAGGGTTCTTTTAAAAGTAGCTATGATCGGTGGAAAACGGTAAATAAAAATGTAAACATACAATGGGATGGGTTTAAAGTGATTGTTGAATAATATGAAAACAGGTTTGTACTTTTAAAGGTGGTAAGTAATGGTAAAGACCCACTACATTATAACAGAGAAGTAAAGAGACTAAGAAGGAGGTGCAGGTTGGGAAGAAATAGAGTTAGAAATGGCTGTGGAAGTAAGGAGAAATTGAAAGAACTTATAGGAAATCGAATGTAGTAAAAGAGTCAGCTAAGGATAACATGATGGCAAGCATAATTGGCAGTCATACAAATGTTAGTGAAACATGTAAGGGTAGGTATCGGTACTTTATGGCACAGACAGGTTCCAAGAAGGACATTTTAGGAATCCTTAATGAAGAAGGGAAGTGTATATGCGAGGATCTTCAAAAGGCAGAAGTATTCAGTCAGCAGTATGTAAAAAAATGTTGGTTACAAGGATAATTTCCAGATAGCGGAGGTGAATAATACTAAAGAAGTATTAGAATGTACATATGACTTCAATAACATTTACATAAGATACAAAAGTTGAAAACTACAAAAGCAGCTGGAATTGATAAGATTTCTGGGGATAAACTAAAGACAACTGGTTGGTATATAGTACCATATCTGAAGTACTTGTTTGACTATTGTTTGCTATACCAAATGAAAGGAGAGTTGCTATAGTAGCCCCTGTGTATAAAAGAAAGGGTGATAGACATAAAACTGAAAATTTCAGGCCAGCCAGTTTGACATACATTGCATGCAAGCTTTGGGAAAGCATTCTTTCTGATTATATTATACATGTTTGCGAAATTAATAACTGGTTAGATAGAAGTCAGTTCAGGTTTAGGAATGATTATTCTACTGAAGCTCAACTTGTAGGATTCCAGCAAGTTATAGCAGATATCTTGGATTCAGGAGGTCAAATGGGCTGTATCGCTATTGGCCTATCTAAAGCATTTGATATGGTGGATCATGGGAGAATATATTTCTAGAAAATAGAACTCAGAAAATTAGAGTAGGCGAACCTTTATCTGACCCTGTGATAATTAAGAGGGAAACACCTCAAGGTAGTATTACTGGACATTTGTTTACTTATATATAAATGGTATGAGTAAACAAGTGGAATCAAAGATAAGGCTTTTTGCGTATGCTGTTATTCTGTATGGAGTAATAAATAAGTTACAAGATTGGGAGCAACTGCAAAATGACCTCATAATGTTGTGAGATGGACAGTGTGATGATAAGTGGGATTAGAAGTCAGGTTGTGAGTTTCACAAATAGGAAAAGTCCTCTCAGTTTTAATTACTGCGTTGATGGGGTGAAAATTTCTTTTGGGCATCGTAACTACCTAGGTGTTAATATAAGGAAAGATCTTTATTGGGGTAATCACATAAATGTGACTGTAAATAAAGGGTCCAGATCTCTGCACATGGTTATGAGGGTATTTAGGAGTTGTAATAAGGATGTCAACGAGGCCATATAAGTCTCTGGTAAGACCCCAATAGAGTATGGTTCCAGAGTATGGGACCCTCACCAGGATTACTTGATTCAACAACTGGAAAAAACCCAAAGAAAGCAGCTCGATTTGTTCTGTGTGATTTCTGACAAAAGAGTACCGTTACAAAAATGTTGAAAAGTTTGGGTTGGGAAGACTTGAGAGAAAGATGAGCTGCGCGACGAAGTGGTATGCACCGAGCTGTCATTGGACAGGTGTCGTAGAATGACATTAGTAGACGAATAATTTTGAATGGTGTCTTTAAAAGTAGGAAGGATTACAATATGAACATAAAGTTGGAATTCAAGAGGACAAATTGGGGCAAATTTTCGTTTATAGGAAGGGGAATTAGGGATTGGAATAACTTACCAAGGGAGATGTTCAATAAATTTTCAATTTCTCTGCAATCATTTAAGAAAAGGCTAGGAAAATAACAGATAGGTAACCTACCACCTGGGTGACTGCCCTAAATGCAGATCAGTTGCGATTGACTGAAAAAAGAACAACGCGATACAGCTACGAGGTATTGGGCCGACTCTCTCCCATGGAACAAGCACTAAAAATTATAGGCTTTCATTAATACGATGGCCAGATCTAAAGACGTTTTTCGTGTGATTTATAATTTTTACAGAAGGCAAATACCGAGACTATCGTATTTAACAACACAGGCCCTACCTTTCCCGTCCTTGCCCTTTGTTATTCCTGTCTCGTAACAACCTGTATGCGTTAATGCGATGTTAAACCGATAGAAAACAGAAAAATAAAGGAATCTACTGACATGAAAAGATTGTCATATCCCCAGGAAAAGAAACTGATAGGTATAGCTGGAATGAGAATTCGCTACACGCACATTATTCCATTAGAATCACGCCCCGTCCATTAGTGAATTGGTCAAGATCGCACAATGAATTCTTAAGAGGTGGGAAAGTACGATCGACACTCGGGAAGAGTGGATTTTGTACTATGACAACGGTTATGATTTAGTTTGGAACATGTAGCCAAACAGGCAAGGTGATCTTGAAGGAATCATGAAGTATTGCAACAAATTATGTCATGATGTAACTTTTTTTTTAGAATTGGCTTTACGTCGCACCGACACAGATAGGTCTTATGGCGACGATGGGATAGGAAAGGCCTACGAATGGGATGGAAGTTGTCGTTGGCTTAATTTAAGTATAGCCCCAGCATTTGGCTGGTGTGAAAATGGGAAACCACGGAAAACCATCTTCAGGGCCCCCGACAGTGGGGTTCGAACCCACTATCTCCCTCACAGCTGCGCGTTCCTAACCGCACGGCCAACTTGCCCGGCCATCCTTTAAAAATATTATAAACGCCATTTTAATTCACATAGCTATAAAATGTTAATTGTAGGAAATTTAATTATTCTGTTTGGATTATCCACAAATTTCAATATCCGTCCTTGATCTGCTACCTTATGTATCTGATTATCAAGAATAATAATATATTATACGGTATTATTCATAGTATTATCTTCCATGGATTAGGTCATTCAACCTGTTCCGGTATCGTATTCTAAACGGACACTTTACGAGGACGTCCATGTTCTCTCTCTTTCCCCTAGATTGATTCTAAAGAACACATTATGGAACTCAGCTGGTTTTCATTCTCTTTGCGTGTTCCATCCATTTCTCTTTATACATGGATCGTATTTTCCATATCTTTGATACTTTTAGGTCCTGTATCTTGTCTCATATTCGTAATTCGTATTCTGCCTAGGAGTGAGCAACCTTAAACAGCCCTCAGAAACTTAATTTCTGTTAGTTCAATTCTGCTTCCATGCGTATTGTTGTCACCCAGTTTTCACATCCACAAGGCAAAATTGGTCTAGCTGCCACTTTATAAAATCTTATCTGGGTTTCCTTCTAATCGTTCTTGAAATGTCTCTTACTGAGCCACGTACTGTCTGGAACCTGTCCAATTTCTTTTCTAAGACAGATTTCCCATCTATAATAATAATAATAATAATAATAATAATAATAATATCCGCCTCTGTGGTGTAGTGGTTAATGTGATTAGCTGCCACCCCCGGAGGACCGGGTTCGATTCCCCGCTCTGCCACGAAATTTGAAAAGTGGTACGAGGGCTGGAACGGGGTCCACTCAGCCTCGGGAGGTCAACTGAGTAGACGTGGGTTCGATTCCCACCTCAGCCATCCTCGAAGTGGTTTTCCGTGGTTTCCCACTTCTCCTGCAGGCAAATGCCGGGATACTTCCTAACTTAAGGCCACGGCCGCTTCCTTCTCTCTTTCTTGTCTATCCCTTCCAACTTCCCATGCCCCCACAGGGCCACTGTTCAGTATAGCAGGTGAGGCCGCCTGGGCGAGGACTTGGTCACCCTCCCTAGTTGTATCCCCCGACCCAGAGTCTGAAGCTCCAGGACACTGCCCTTGAGGCGGTAGAGGTAAGTCCGAAGGAAAAACCAACCCTGGAGGGTAAGCAGATTAAGAAAGAAAGAAAGAAAGAAAGAAAGAAAGAAAGAAATAATAATAATAATAATAATAATAATAATAATAATAATAATAATAATAATAATAATAATAATAATATGATCACAAATTACAAAGTAAAAATACAGCGGAGTCCTTGCGACACCGGGAGGTATACAGAGTTAGTGAATGAAAAGGAATGCGATAGAAGAAATGTGCGGGCCAAATCCATTCGTGATGTGCTGTGGAATACGAATCGCAAGAAGGCATGAGAATGCCAACGAGTATAGCAGCGTTGTTAAATCAATGACAAAGCTTCACGTGTCAGTTGGCTAAAGCGATGACATCTAGCTGCTTAGAAAGTCATGCTTGCAGCGAAAATAACAGAAAAATATCCGATGGATGTAGACAAGTAGATAGAATTTTCATTACGTTAACTCCCTCTTTGTCGTTGTAGGCAGCTAACGCACAATTCTACAGGGTGAACAAGAAATGCCGCACTCGGAGGTCGGCATGCGATTCCTCATCCCATTGCAAGACAAAAGTTGCTATAGCCAAATCGGATCTGGTGCTGTTGGAAAACAAGTCGAAAACGAGAAGCTGGCAACACTGTCACATCCTGCAGCGCATCGGAATGTAATAGAGAAACGGGCATAATTCCGCTCTACCGTACCCGCCGTCGCAGCTCACTGAGTAGACTGCTGGGTTATCAAACCCACATGCACCATGGAACTACAACTCGAATCTACGTCAGGTTTTGTTTTTGTCTTTTGTGTGTGTGACGTCAGGTCCCTAGTTCCCGTCGTGTAACTGCGTTTGTAAGCATGACATCCTGTAGTCACATGACAATAGGCGAACACATGACTGTGTGGTCCATTCAATTGAATACATGAGTCGACTAACCACGCAGTGCACAACCATAACTGGTCCTGTCAAATGAATGTACGGCGGCTTCCTGATGGAGTACACGTCGATATGCTTTTAGTGCTGGGTGCATGCGATAAGTAAGCTTCTGCTGCAGCTCGTGAGCACGGTACCCTCAAAGGCGCCATCCCAATAAGAATATTTTTCGTCGCCTTGAGCAACGCCTGCGGGAAACCGGTAATCTTCGTCCACAAGGACTAGACGTAGTCCACAAACAGAGGACGACATTCTTGAAGTCGTTCACCACTCACCTCGGCGAAGCACCCGTGATATTGCAAGGCAGTTCCAGATATCTCAAACAATGGTTATTGACGTGTTGCACGACGAAAAACTGCATCCATATCATTACACGTTAACTCAACACCAGCGGCCAGAAGACCGCATTCAACGAGTACAGTTCTGTGAAGTTGAAGAAAACGAACATTTTATAAAGATTGTGTGATATGCAGTGACGAATGTTGCTTCACTCGGGAATGTATTTTTTTTTTTTTTTTTTGCTAGGGGCTTTACGTCGCACCGACACAGATAGGTCTTATGGCGACGATGGGATAGGAAAGGACTAGGAGTTGGAAGGAAGCGGCCGTGGCCTTAGTTAAGGTACAGCCCCAGCATTTGTCTGGTGTGAAAATGGGAAACCACGGAGAACCATTTTCAGGACTGCCGATAGTGGGATTCGAACCTACTATCTCCCGGATGAAGGTATTTTCAGCCATCACAACAGCCATTATTGGCCTGACCACAACCCACATGTCACCCGTGAACGTCTCTTTCAGGCACGCTTTGGCATAAACCTGTGGGCTGGAATCGTGGGAGGAGTGTTTTTAGGCACTTACCCATTGCCGGACAAGTTGAATGCGCCCCGCTATCGTACATTTCTGAGCAATACTTTGCCTGACGCTTTAGAAAGCGTTCCACTTGGTGTTCGGCGACAGCTATGGTTTCAGCATGTTGGTGCACCACCACGCTTTGGAATGACTGTGCGTAACTGGTTAAATGAAGCGTTTCCAGGGAAATGGATTGGTCGTGGAGGTCCAATGTTCTGGCCTCCACGTTCCCCGGACCTTAATCCACTGGATTTTTATTTGTGGGGACATTTAAAGGAACATGTTTATAGTACTCTACCCATAGAATGTACAAAACCTAATAACTCGCGTGCATGCTGCATCGGCAATGGTGGATGCTGGAGTGTTGCGTAGGGTCTGACGAAGTATGCTCCAGCGAGTGGCGAAGTGTTTGCAAATGCAAGGTGGTCGCTTGAACATCTGCTGTGAAGTGAACGTTGCTCGTATGTGTACGTACCGGCTCTGTGAAGGTAAGACTAGACGTCACACGTACACTATGGACTTATTGTGCGTAGCATAATGGGCAGTCCAGTGTAGCCTACCTTCTGTACTGTATTGTGTTTCCTTGTACCGCATTGGATAGAGACGATGTTACTGTATCCACTATTATGTTCTACGTATTGGCTTTATTTGTGCCATGGATGAAACAAAGTGGTCGTTTACGTCTGTAAGAAGCTCATGTTATGTTTGAATGTTTAAATAAAGGTAACTGTAATGGTAAGACAAAACATAGTGTATTGCACAGTGGAGGTGTACATTGGATACAATTTAGTACATTAACTGAAAAAAATTGGCGCGAACGTGACTCGAACATCGGAGCGTCCGCACAACCTGCATTTATGGCATTACCTCGTCTCACTGAGCTAATGAGGGAGTTCCAGCAGCCTGTAGTTGGAGATTCCCTCTCCAAATACGAGCTTAAAATACTTTGTGTTAATTATTATAACACGTAGATAACTCTGGCTTACTGGTCAATCGGAGACGTGCAGATTAAGTTTCATACTTTGCAACAGTATAAGTACACGACAAGTACTGACGAAATGCAAGCGTTACGAAGAAAATGCATACAGACATTTTTGTAGAAAATTAATTAATTGGGAAGTTTAAAAGTTTAACAGTTTAAAAGCCCTATCACTACTGAGAACACACCGTAGTCCTCCAATTTAGGAAGTAAACGTTAAGATATACAGGATTGAAGAACATATCTGCTCAGATTAGTCATCAGAATATTGAAATAACAATACCGACTTTGTATACATGATATGTTTGACCAAAAGGATTCATATATGAACGATTTATATTTCTGTGACATTTTTCCAAAGATCAACAAGAGCCTGAAAGTGAAACTTGGTCCTTATATTAGGCAACGACACCTACTACATCACTAGATAGTATTATGGTGATCTCTGTTTGTCTCGCATGCTTTTTCAGCCAGCCATTCAATTGTGAGTGATACTGCCGTATTTGACAACGAGTGTGCATTTGGTCGGAGAAGGCTGATATACAGTGACTCACATAATTATTCGGACACATTAATTGTAGCCTTTGCTACACACTGGCCCTATGTTTCAGAGAATATATTGTACACGCAAACTAGTTCCTGATAGTACTCAGATTGACAGATTCAACACGGCGTTGAAATGTGTACTTACAGTAAACAGGAGAGAACCAGTGACCCTGGAACCTCAGAACTCAGTTAGCATGCTTCAACAAAATTATTCGGACACAAGTCAGTTACCATGCAGAGGTCGTGTACAGAAGAGCCACGGACAGTATGAACGTAAACATTCAAAGAGTTAGAGTACTGTGTACAACTTAAGAGAAAATAGGCCGCGGAGGAAGAGAGAGTACAATCGAACAGCGGCAGCTTCTCATTTTTCACCATGCTAAAGGTAAAAGTTCTCGTCAAATTGCTGAAACGTTACAAATGAAGGAAATTACAGTCTCTAATATTATCACAAGATTCCGGGAGAAAGATAGGATTGAACATCTACCGCATACGGGACGTCCAAGAAATTTTTCTGTGAGGGAAGAGTATTACCTTACCAGAAAAAGAAAAAAAAGGAACCCAAGTTTAGTGCTCCAAAACTCGTTACGGAGACTGCCGCAGACACCGAAAAGAAAGTGCATCCCGAAACAATACGGAGAGTGCTCATAAGAGATTACTTTCGCAGCCGTATTGCAAGAAGGTAGCCCTTCATAAATCAAATAAATCGAAGAAAGAGAATGCAGTTTGCCAAAGAGCATGTTAGAGAAGACAATGAGTGGTGGAATGACGTTATATTTGCTGATGAGAGTAAATTCAACATCCTGGTGAGAGGATAACAGTTTCGCGGCAAGCTAATACTGAGCTTCAAGAGAAAAATCTGAAAGCAACTGTCAAGGATGGCGGTGGACATGTAATAATGTGGGGGTGCATGTCGACGAATAGAGTTGGTGAATTGGTTTTTATTGAGGGTAAAATGGACTAAATTCAATACCTTAGAATACTGACGGACAATATGAAAAACAGTGTCGAAAATATGGCGGTTGGTAAACATTTTAAGTTTTATCAAGATAACGATCCAAAGCATATGGCCTGGAATGTAAGGACGTGGTTATTGTTTAATTGCCCAAAAGTGTTTCATCCTCCCCGTTAATCACCAGACTTCAATGTGATTGAGAATCTTTGGGACAAAATTGATAAAGAAATTAAAAAAAAACAACAATCCCATCTAGAGAACAGCTGAAGAACCGACTTCATGAAGAGTGGCAGAAGATATCTCCCGATTACACCCGTAAATTAGTGGAGAGCATGCCAAGTCGACTCAGGGAAGTAATTAAAATGAAAGGAAAGCTCACCAGACCCTGAATCATAAGGATCATAAGTAAAAAGGCAAGTGTCCGAATAATTGTGTGCAATATTAGTTTTGGTTTTGATTTCGTTTTTCAATTATTCTATTTTCATTGACAGTGTTCATTAGAAGAATGATGGAGTTTAGTTTTTATATTCCTTACAGAAACTTGTATTTAATTTATATCAGTATTTTATTATTACTGACATGACTAATACAAAGGAAAATGTAATCAATCATGCCTGTCCGAATAATTATGCGAGTCACTGTACATCTTGCAGTTCGGTCATGTGGATGACAGGAGACTTATTCTCTTAACTACAGTAACTTCGAGAAATTAATGCCTTCATAGTACGAAGAATATACATGTATAGTACTTACTACTTACCTCGTCTCAAAATTTACATTTATCTGTGTGAACAATGTTATTTCAGCAATTACCTGTTCCCTCCATATTCCAGATCCTCCTTGAAGGTCCCTAAATTGTAGGAAAACAACGCAAAACTCTGACAGGTAAACCCCGTGAGTTTCCTGCTACGGATTTTTAAGAAAGTAATAATGCGTGCACTGAGGTAAAAATGACACCCGTGAAATAGTTCGTTTCGGGTTATTGAAACTTCTCCCAGTAGTTAGGCAATCTGAAAGCGCCATTTGGTGAAGTATAAGAGTGAAATTACGTTTCCAAACTATATCTCCACTAATAATGTAAAATGGAAATTCAATGCGATGAGAACACTTCATGGTAAGGCAGCTGTAGAACACAATGCTCGATGCACAGTTTATTATCGCATCAGACACACCATGAATGCATTTTTATAACAGTTATTTACACATCAGGTTCCTGATACATGATAATGAATGACTAAAAGTTTGAAAATTTAAAACGAGAAGCAATAGGAATAAAACATTGATTATAAACAAGACAGAGCCATTTTCACTATGAAAATTCTGTCATGATTTCGAGTATTAAACTTGTCACATCGAATACCATCATGAAGTAGTCTGGCAAATACCTTATATTGTCGGAGAAAAAAACGTCTAATGGTTGAATGTACTTTGTTGTTTTATATGACAGTACTTGAAGTGTACAGTCATTTTTGGGGAATGCTTTTGTTAAATGTTCAAGAACCTTTCTGTCACGATCAAAAATCCAAAATAAGAAGGGATGAGCCTTTGACTCCAGTTTCAAAATATTTTGCAGCCATAAAATTACATGGCAGATGACATTTTACCACTACTGATACATTCTACTATCATGTTTGTTGGTGTATGTACTCTTATTTGTTCGGCCACACGCTTTGGAAATTTACCATTATTTTCTTGGAAATATAAGTACAGATTCCTTTTCTTAAGCATACCCGCCGAACAGAAAAGAATATGCACAGTGTATGAATCGGTGGTAGAAGCAAGACTGCACAACCGCCTCACAAGTTTTCTCACCTGTATAAGTTCTGTTTCTATTAAGTTCTTAATCAAAGCATGTTAGATATCTATTGTCAGTATTACTTTTAATGTGCTCCTTTATCTCCTGGATAAATGCAGTAGCAAGCTCTTTAACAGCACCTTCGCATGGAAAGTCTCTTTTTGACACATATTTAGTAATCTTTCGAGAAGACAATTCGTAAAGGTGTTTAATGGGGCCATTAAATTAATGTATTGCTAACCTTGAATGACTTCTAACTCCATAGCAGCTTGCATAACCTATTGTTTGAAGTGACATTAATGTAATGACATTCCACTCTTACCAGCATAGTTAAATGTAGTAAATATAATTTGCTATATAATTCAATGTCTTCAGTCTATCGAAACACGAAAAACCACTATAACATACCCGTAAAAAGTTAATTAAATATGTAACTTGCTGCACTCTTCGTAATTCTGCAGAAAGTGACCCGCCCTTATCCATAAATTACTTGACGTACTTTATCCCAATATTGTACTTACGGATGACTGAGAAAACTTAATTATTCTAGAGATATTTGTCATTTGTCCACTGAAAATTGTTCGTCCACACTCCGACGGTCTTTCCTGAAGGACGAAGTTTCATATATACTTGAACTTCACCCGACATTGTTTTGGTGTGTTACATGTTGATGTTTCATTGGCCGTAGAAGCATCACTGTGATACAAGAGTCTCACACTCCTCTAACACAGTCTGTCCACCTGTAAATAATAATTCCTGTGTAACACGTTCGTCACCAATATTTACTTGCTTCAGTTGTATGGGAATTCAAGTTCTATCTTTTCTTTCAAAAGTTTCACCGTAGCGAAGTTCGACTCAGTGGCTAAATGGTTAGCGTACTGGCCTTTGGTTTACGGGATCGCGGGATCGATTCCCGGCCGAGGCGGGAATTTTAACTTCCATTGGTTAATTCCAATGGCTCTGGGGTTCTGTGTGTGTGTGTGTGTGTGTGTGTGTCGTCTTCAGCAATAGAATCCATCATAGATAGGGCACCATCCTCACAGACGCGCACGTCGCCTATATGGCGTCAATTCGGAAGTTTTGCACTAGGCCTCTTTGGAGGTCACACGCCATTATACACTAGTGTACAAAAGTTAAGCATAAGTTACGAATAAGTGCGCAACAGGAAATAGACCACAAATCGCACGCCATACGCACCTACCAACCTTACGTGTTCGCTCTGTATAGGAAAGGAGTGTTCCCTGCTTTGACTAGCGCCGTAACCGCAAGGTAAACACAGCCAGTGCCTGCGCTCCATATTCACTCAGTCGTGTTTGCCCTGTTATAGTGTGTGGAGTGTAGCCTCGTGGTGAACGTCACAACATAATGGCACAACGAAGCCATTTGGACTCCGTTTTGCAGGGTAGAATACTCGGCCACCTGGAAGCAGGCGAGACACAGACCGAAGTCGCCGTATAATTAAATGTGCCAAAAAGTGTCATTTCCAAGCTTTGGAGACGATTTCGAGACACAGCAGCACCGATATCTGGCCTTAAGCGCCCGACGAAATCGGAGTGCACCTGCAAGACAATATTTATTGTCGGCGGAGCTTGCAGCCCTCTCAGGGGTTGCCATTTCCCGGTCCCGCTCACTCCAGCACAGAGACGGGCCCGTTTGCTGTGGAGCCGTCAACATCGAAACTGGACCATGAATGAATGGAGGCATGTGCTCTTCACAGATGAATCCCGCTTCAGTTTGCAGAACGATTCCCGTCGCACGTTAATCTGGAGAGAACCGGGTAGCCGATACACTCACAGGAACATCGTGGAACGGGACCAGTATGGTGGTGGTGGCGTCATGATGTGGAGTGGCATCATGTTGAATGGCCGTACGGACCTGCTCATCTTCATGGGTAGTCCGAGGAACACTTAACGCTCGGAGATACAGAGATGATACTGAGACCACATGTTCGACTCTTCAGAGGTGCGGTTGGTCCAGATTTCCTCTTAATGGACGATAATGCCCGACCGCACCGCGCTGCTTTGGTGGATTAATTTCTAGGTTAGGAAGACATTCATCGCATGGACCGGTCAGCGAGGTCTGCGGATCTGAATCCAATAGAACATGCCTGGGATGCATTGGGGAGGCGAATTGCATCCCGTCAGCCTCCACAAAGGACCCTCCAAGACCTTCGCATTACCCTTTCGGAGGAATGGGATCGACTGCCACAAGAGCTATATGAACATCTGATAGAGCATGCAACGTTGCTGCGAAGTATGTGTGGCCGTTAGGGCTAACCATACACTCTATTAACAGCATATTTTGTTGTGGAAGACATTGCCAACTTTTGTTTGTTCTTGTTGTTGTTGTTGTCGTCGTCGTCAAAGGTGTACCTTAGCTATCAGAGCTTTCCAACCTGCGTAGTAGACCTACGACATGATATGGTTTTCTGGAGTTTCCTTGCAACTGTACAATGCTTGGAGGTGCTTTATGAGGATAGCATAATGGCAAACAAAATTGTCATTCCTACGAATTTTAGTAAAAAGGAAAAGGTATAGGCTATATAAGTACTTAAATGATAAACATATTCCAGAAATGGCATTCTGGGAAATCATTAATGGACAAGAGGAGTGTATTGTGAGGGTTTACAGAAGACGGAAGGATATAGTCCGCAGTGTGTGGAAGTTTACGAATAATGTCTAGGTAGAGGAGGTGACTAATACTAGTGAAATACTGAAATTTATCTAGGATAATTTAAAAAATACAAAACGTGAAAGATAAACAAGCAGCTGGAACTGATAGTATTCATGGGAATATACCAACGGCAATATATTACCATATCTGAATATACTTACTGATTACTGTTCGCAGGAAGAAGCTATACCAATTGAATGGAGTGTTTCTATAGTAGCCCCAGTGCACAATGGAAAGGGTGATAAACATAAAGCGGGTAATTAAAGGTCAGTAATCTTGACATGTGTTGCATGCACGCTCTGGGAAAGCATTATTTCTAATTATATTAGACATTTTTGCACAATAACTAACGAGTCTGATGGAAGACAGTTCGGAATTAAGAAATGTTATTCCAGTGACGCTCAACTTGCACGATTCCAGCGAGATATAGCAGATATTTTAGATACAGGAGATGAAATGGGCTACTTCCCAACTCGATTGTGAATGGCAATGGGAAAGTGAGCCTGCCGTTATCATCACAACTCCGCAATTCACACTTTATATTGGAAACAACGTATGGAGACCTCCCCATGCTGTTTCTCGGATAACCCTAAGAGACATGCAATTTTAAAAAATCTTATTCACTACATGTACAGTAATTTACTTCGATATCCGTATACAACGTAGAATACCGTAGCGAAGCACGGGTAAATATGCTAGTAATAATAATGTTATTTGCTTTACGTCCCACTAACTACTTTTACGGTTTTCGGAGACGCCGAGGTGCCGAAATTTTTCTCGCAGGAATTCTCTTACGTGCCAGTTAATCTACCGACACGGGGATGACGTATTTGAGCACCTTCAAATACCACTGGACTGACCCAGGATCGAACCTGCCACGTTGGGGTCAGAACGTCAGCGCCTCAACCGTCTGAGCCACTCAGCCCGGCCAGATAAGACAGCCCTTCAATTCTAAGAATGAGCCCAATTCTGAGAATGAGACTGAGGAAACTCCTTCTAGTTAGTCTTTGATTGGGAACATGTTCGGGAATCGAACCCAGACTCTCCTGGATAGTAACTACTACACCAGCGAGGTTTATGGACATAGCTAACTCTTCATTAAGAAAATATAAGCTGCAAGTTATGTGTAGTGCATGAAACTTGCCTAATTACAATAGTTATTCAACGATAAAACTTATCAAAGTTGTTTACAACACAACCATCTTCATTCAGATTCATGTATCTTACCTCATTCACTGACTTGTAGCATACTCATGACTTCTAACTATGCATACCACACATACATGTAACATCGTCCGGCTTCATGACTAAATGGTTAGCATGCTGGCCTTTGGTCACAGGGGTCCCGGGTTCGATTCTCGGCAGGGTCGGGACTTTTAACCAAATTTGGTTAATTCCCCTGGCATTGGGACTGGGTGTATGTGTCGTCTTCATCATCATTTCATCCATCCCGACGCGCAGGTTGCCTATGGAATTCAAATCAAAAGACGTACACCTGGCGAGCCAAAGTTCTCCGAACACATCCCGGCACTAAAAGCCATACACCATTCCATTCATTCATGTAACATACAGCATTGCCAAGAATGGAATATGTAATGTTTTAGATTAGCTCGCTATCATATTCAGCTGGATTAAAATAATAATAATAATAATAATAATAATAATAATAATAATAATAATAATAATAATAATAATAATAAATGTTAAAAGGTTAATTCAAAGCCTCTTGCAGACCGTGTTCATCTTGTCGTAACAAGGAAGAATTACCGTGCGTCAACATCCATGGTCCAGCTATAAAATGTGTGTCAAACAAGAAAATTTGGCCTTCTTCATTGATATGAAAATGTTTTTCGTTTTACATCCCACAAACTACTTTTATCGTTTTTGGGGGCGCTGACCAACCGAAAATTTTGTTCCACAGGTGTTCTATCTGCAGATAAATTTACCGACACAAGCTTGACATATTTAAGCACCGCCAGACTGAGCCAAGACGTCGGAGATAGAGCCCACCTTCGTGGGCTCGGAAGACCAACACACTAACATTTGAGCCATTCATCCTCGCATATTTAACCAATCATTAACTCTCATGTTTGTGACAAATCTGAAATTACATGTTTGATATATTTTTGTAAGTAGTTTTCGAAACATGATATCTCCTGTTCTATTGAGGTTTAAGGTCGTAGGGAAGCGTAACAGACGCACCCCGGGAGACTTCGGGTGAGTCTTCCTTACATACCCCTACTAAAGGATTCCGACTATCATGAGTAAACCACGTGTAGGATTACATATCACTCTACTCTTACGTGCTCGTCACAATAATCTTGTTTACTATAACTGCGACATGATACGCAATTTTACTGCCGGCAGCGTATTACTAACACATTATTAAACATTAATATGTTCTCTCAAATAAACCTCTCTGGTATATCATCATCATCATCATCATCATAACAACGCAAAGGTTGGTGGGATCATGAAAGTAGTGTATTGACTGCCTTCTTTCAGCTAGTAGTTTGATTTCATGGTAAGATCGTCCTTACCGGGCGAGTTGGCCGTGCGGTTAGGGTGCGCAGCTGTGAGCTTGCATCCAGATGATAGTGGGTTCGAATCCCACGGTCGGCAGCCCTTAACATGGTTTTCCGTGGTTTCCCATTTTCACACCAGGCAAATGCTGGGGCTGTACCTTAATTAAGGCCAGGGCCGCTTCCCTCCAACTCCTAGACCATTCCTATCCCATAGCTGCCATAAGACCTATCTGTGTCGGTGTGACGTAAAGCCACTAGAAAAAAAAAAGGTCGTCCTTGTCTCCTTGTCTGGGAATGTTGTTCTAGGTCTTCCTTTAAGTATTTTGTCTGCAACACATTCTTCCAGTAAGGTGGTGTACCATTTAGTGTGTTTTATCAGGTGACAAGTTGACTTTCCCTTTCCCCAATAGTATCAACGAGGCTGAAGCTTTCTGGTATTACAAGGAGTCCTTATTCATTGATTGGCACTTAGTGAGGGTAAGGTGGTTAGTTCCACGCCACGCCCGGCCGCCTTTGCCCCGTGGAATTAACCTGGTATATATATATTTTTTTGGTGTAGGCTGAGTGAACCTCAGGGCAATAATAATAATAATAATAATAATAATAATAATAATAATAATAATAATAATAATATGAATGATCCTTTCCACTGCTAAAATTGGCAACGAGATGTCACAGTTTTGCCACAAAACGGGTGCATTAATATGACAGTGAAACTACTGAAACGAGCCTCTTGCATTCAGGAGCTCACAGACTTGAACTAATTGCGCTGAGATTATATTTGAGCACGGGAGATGAGCGCCTAACAAATTTCGCTACTCTGCAAGTCATTTCGTCTAAGACCAGACTTAAATGTCATCCGGAGCATCACTATTCATTCTGTTAACCATAGATTCAACATTAATATAGGTCACTTTTGATTATTATTATTATTATTATTATTATTATTATTATTATTACATGCCACACCCTCCCCACTCCACCCCTAGAGGTGCTAGGTGTGTCTTACTCCCACGGCATTTCTGTCCAAATGGTATTAAGTCTTACGTGTATCACGTCTGGTTGAAATTGAAGGTTTGCCTATTTCTTTTTTAAAGGTATTTGTTCGGGGCGTCGACCTATAGAGATTTTTGGCCCCTACATGCACAATGTGATATGAACCTGCGTGTAATTGGAATGGAGGAAGTGTAGAGTGTTGAATGTGAGGAAAGGAACGTTAAGGACGACACAAACACTCAGTCCCCAGGCTAGTGATATTAATCACTTAGAATTAAAAACCCCTGACCCAGCCGGGAATCGAACCCGGGGCCGCCGGGTGACAGGCGGACGCGTTGCCCCCTACACCGCGGGACCGGACTAGGTTTGCCCATAGTCGCCGTTATTTCTAATCGTTTAGCTTCGACGATATCGTCGCTTCACCGGTAAAACGTTGTACCCCACAATACTCTTCATATCCATTTTTCTCCTTAAGACTGGTCACGCCTCCCAGCCACATATGGATACGCAGTCCATCAGAACAATGTCCGTTGTGTTCGTTTTCCTATGTCGACGATTAAACGAAAATGAACCTATGGTTGATATTAACAGGAAGGGACAGAAATATAGTACACCCCTGCGTTGATCCCGTGACCCGCTCGGCTGTAGGATGTGCTGAGGGCGCACTACGAGTCGCCCACTCGCTGCTTGATTTGATAAGCGTTATTAGAGAGACATTTCAATCACTCCCACGAGGAGCTCCCGTAAATCAGATGGGAGGAGGGTTAAGTACATGATAGTTAAAGGACCTGCCGCGGCTGTTGTAACCAAGATCGTACGATGGCAATATGGGATTACTGCTCCATTTCGAACACAAATTTTCGCAGAGAACAGAAATGACACGAAGTCCTCACGGGAAATCACTTTATTAATACCTATCTAAATGTGGAGAGTTTTCACCATGTTACGTCGTATGGCCCTTTCAGCCAATTCCGAACAAAAAAAGAAAAATCATCATTGTGGCACTTTCGTCCTTTTTCATTTTCACTCTTTAATTTTGAAGATGACAGATGTAGAATTCTAACAAAGTATTCGGTGTGAATTACGAACGTTTTAAATTTATATTAAATCTATTTTGGAATTAGTCCAACTTCTTGCGTGAATAGTCAGTGCAGTGGCCTTTGTTTCACAGTGCACAGGTTCAATTCCCGACCGGGCCGAGGATTTTAATCGTCTTTGGTTAATTCATCTAGCTCAGGGGCTTGTGATCTTCACTTACATACAACATATCATCCTACTAACAAGAGCAGTAACATGTATAGTAAATACATCCCTCTACATATGGTTAGCGCGAGGAAGGGCACCCGGCCTTAATATGGGCTTAATCCATGGAAGTGCTGACTCCATACAACTGAAAAAAAATCGCAAAAAAGAAGAAAGACGGGATTCTAACAGCATTATTGGGGTAAAATGTAAGGGTTGTTAAATATTTACTTCAGTATACTGCGTCTTTAAAGTTAAATTATTACCGGCCGAGCTGGCCATGCGGTTAGGAGCGCGCGGCTGTGAGCTTGCATCCGGGAGATAGTGGGTTCGAATCCTACTGTTGGTAGCCCTGAAGATGGTTTTCCGTGGTGTCCCATTTTCATACCAGACAAATGCTGTACCAGACTAACTTAATTAAAGCCACGGCCGCTTCCTTCCAACTCCTAGGTCGTTCCCCTCCCATCATCACCATAAGACATATCTGTGTCGGTGCGACGTAAAACCACTAGCAAGTAAAATGTTAAATTAGGCTAAATTTGTTACCGGTATATCCCTTTATATGACCGCGTAACGGCAAAATCATTACAATAGTTTATTTCACCGTATATAACTCTTACAGAACATAACTCTACCTTTTTGAACGTCTTCAGTGAGTGTACGTAATTAATTTCAGAGGATATCATTTCCCCCCTTACTTGTATATGTTACAATGGAGAACGAAACCGTCCCAGATGAGTGCAGAAATTAAGTTCCAGCCTAGTGAAGTAATAAGAAAACTCCAGAAAGCTGTATTTGCTCGTGAACTGTGGAGTGCGGTGTCGGCACTTTGAAATGGCGAGCCTTGCGGTGTGTTGCGGTGTAGTGGTCACTCTTCGCTCGACTTCTTTGTAACGTAGGAACCGTGCTCGTTCAACTCCTCTTTAATTAAGGATATATGTTGGAATTCAGTGAATGAAAATGGAAATTAGTAGTCTCTACCACATCTGTCTGACATTCCTTCTCAAACGATATATTTCTTTCCTGCGCTGAATAACTTAAGCTCGTTAGCACTTGTTGAGACTGGCTCATCTCCAATCACGTAATTCCAGTTTCCTTGGCAATTTCGTATTGAAGGCCGAACACGTTCATGATATACAGTCTTCAGACGTAGTCTGGCTTCTCTGTTTAGTCAAACCTTTAAAATAATACGCTGCTTGTCTGTGATAAATGCTTGGTGTCTTACGGGCTCTCGGTCAGCACAAGGCCTTCAGAACTGTATGTAGGCTATATTTCGTTAACTGTCAGAAAATGGCGCACGTGTTAACGTAAAAGTTTAATTTTTCTATATATACAAGGCAGGCCACAACGAGGCTCGCGAGCCGCATGCGGCTCTTGAGTCCTTCTCGTGCGGCTCTTGACACCAACCTTAGAGTAAAATTAAATGATATAATTAATGGAATCTAATGACATCTCACGGCCGGCGGCAGTCAGTAGCAGCGATGTGCGGCTTAACGTTATTAGCGCTGTAGGACAGTGGTGAGAGACGGAAGATGAAGATAGTTCCGATTCCTTCCATTAAATAGTGCTTTGAGCGCGAGTGTGCGTCATTGAGTCAGTGTCGTTAGGTAAAGCCGGTCGCGTTCACGTGTAGGTGGTAGCGAATGTCCGATACTTTTCTGTGTGCAGTTGTGTGCTGTTTGAGTACAGTTGTGGCCTGGTGTCCGAACAGTTGCGATGCTGTCTAAGAAGCGTAAATATGAAGAGGAGAATCGAGCTTTTAATACCGACTGGGACGAGGAATTCGTTTTTGTAGAAAGAATCGGTAACCCAATGTGTCTTTTGTGTCGAATAACTTTGTCAGAGTTCAAGGCCAGTAATCTAAAACGCCATCATGACATTGACCACAGCGGTTTCAAAAAAAGATTTCCCTGTTGGCTCTCAGTTAAGGACAACCAAACTCAAATCACTAAAGGAAAAACTTCATGGTCAGAGTAGGGTTATGTCAATTTTTACGAAGGAAGCAGATTTGAGAACCGAAGATGGCTTCATCTTGGCTTTTAATATTGCACATAAGAACATGGCACAAGTTATTACTGTTTTAGAATCCGAAAATAAGAAACTGCACAAACTGATCAACGAAATGCCCGCTGCTAGACACACAATAGAGAGGCGAGTTTCTGTCATTAGTGCGGATATTTTAAATAATTTCCAAAAGAAATCTAAGCGAGTGCTCAACAGTTAGTCTGGCTCTGGACGAGTCTATTGATATCAAAGATAAACCACAACTAGCCATATTTGTGAGGTATGTGTCAAAGGACTTGCAGGTGGTGGAAGAACTTTTAGACCTGGTTACATTGAAGGACATGGCGACATTAAAGAAGTCTTGGAAACAAGGGCTTATTGGGCTTTTAAATGCTGACACATCATTTCCTGATTTCCTACCTGTACATTATATTATTCACAGAGAACATTTAGCAGCAAAACATTTTCAATACCCGCATATTAAGCAGGTAGTTCTAAAAATTGTGAACTGTATTCGCTCATGTGCCAAAACACACCGACAGTTAAAATCTTTTATACAAGATATGAACAATGATTAGCTTCCTGATGATGTATCTTGGTACTGATTAATAAGATGGCTATCAGTAAGCAATGTTCTTGGCAGATTTTTTGAATTACTTGATCCAATCAAACAGTTTATGGAAGGAAAAGGAAAATCATTCCCTGAACTTAATAACCCCAGCGGTTGTCAGATTTAGCTTTTTACCGGGCGAGTTGGCCGTGCGCGTAGAGGCGCGCGGCTGTGAGCTTGCATCCGGGAGATAGTAGGTTCGAATCCCACTATCGGCAGCCCTGAAAATGGTTTTCCGTGGTTTCCCATTTTCACACCAGGCAAATGCTGGGGCTGTACCTTAATTAAGGCCACAGCCGCTTCCTTCCAACTCCTAGACCTTTTTTTTTTGCTAGGGGCTTTACGTCGCACCGACGCAGATAGGTCTTATGGCGACGATGGGATAGGAAAGTCCTAGGAATTGGAAGGAAGCGGTCGTGGCCTTAATTAAGGTACAGCCCCAGCATTTGCCTGGTGTGAAAATGGGAAACCACGGAAAACCATCTTCAGGGCTGCCGATAGTGGGATTCGAACCTACTATCTCCCGGATGCAAGCTCACAGCCGCGCGCCTTTACGCGCACGGCCAACTCGCCCGGTCCTAGACCTTTCCTATCCCATCGTCGCCATAAGACCTATCTGTGTCGGCGCGACGTAAAGCCCCTAGCAAAAAAAAAATTAGCTTTTTTTTTTTACAGATGTGGTCCAGCATTTTTAAAACGTTAAACATATCTTTACAAGGCAGAGAAAAACTTACTTCTGATTTGGCCCAGACTGTATTTAGCTTTCATAGCAAGTTAAAGCTTTTTGGGAAAGGCCTTGAAACTAAAACGTTTTCTCACTCCAAATATTCGAAGAAAATTACTGAAAGCCTTCCTGACGTTCAGGTGGAAAACTGAAGATTACGTGAGTAAAATGTCTGGCCTTGCTGAGGAAATCAATGGCAGATTTAATGACTAATCACTTAAACCTTCATTTTCATTCCAGGAAAATCCTTTTTCTGTTGATGTTGTGGGCGGGCGATGGCTGTCCTGTTTCATCACCAATAACAAATGATGCAGCAGCTGTAGAGTTGGCGCTACAAGAACTGCAAGAGGACGAAGGACTAAAAGGCCTCAAACGAAGTGGCATTTCTACCACAGAATTTTGGAAGAGAATGTTCCAGAAGAAAAAAATACTCACTTACAAAAGAGTGTGCCAAGAGACTTATCTCAATCCATGGGAATACTTATGTGTGTGAATCACTGTACTCAACGCTTAAATTCATTAAATTTAAATATCGATCTGAACTAACTGATGAGCATGTAAGTGAACATGCGCGAACTGCGCGTACCTATTTACAGCCAGATTTCAAAAAAGTAACAGCTAAAGTGAACACTCGAAAAAGTAAAATATCATTCCTTGATGTGCAACTGAACAATAATGCTCTGTGCAGTGTAGAAAATAAATGTTCTATCATTTGTTAAAAAATGAAAAACGGGTCTTCATTTTATGAATCATTTACTAAACATGCTCCCAATGTTGTCTCCTAAATTTGCGGTTCCCAGAATTACGGTTAGTGGCCACCCCTGATATATACAGTCTCTGTCTATCAATTTATTTTTGCAACTGGTTTAACGTCGCACCGACACAGACAGGTCTTATGGCGACGATAGGATAGGAAAGACCTAGGAGTGGGAGGAAGAGGCCGTGGCCTTAGTTAAGGTAGGCCTACAGCTCCAGCATTTGCTTAGTGTGAAAACGGTAAACCACAGGGCTGCCAACAGTGGGGTATGAACCCACTATCTCTCGGATGAAAGCTCACAGCTGCCCGCCCCTAACCACACGGCCAACTCGCCCGGTCAAATAGGTTCCTTTGGCGACGATAGGATAGAAAAGGGACTAGGACGAAAGCGACCATGGCCTTAATCAAGACACAGTCACAGCATTTGCCTGGTGTTAAAATCGGAAACCATGGAAAACAGTCTTCAGGTTTACCAACGGTCGGATTCGTTAGTGGACAGACAAGATTATCCTTGGCTCGGCATTCACGAGATGAAACTCTGATATAAAAAAAAAACACAAACTAGGAGAGAACACAGGAAGATCTTTATTTATGTATTTATTTATATAGTTAGTTATTTAGTTACATGCAGAGCTAACATGTTTGTCAACGATATTAATGAAGAAATGAGTAACGTTAATTTTACAACTCTTAACAATCAGAGTTTAATGGCACTTCTGAAGAACTTTGCTCGCCCCTACGAACAATCTGGACAACAGGATTTCTTCACAACAAACTTAAGTGGGCTAGAACTAATGAGACGAATTACAGTGTTGTCTTTCATAATACAATTACAGTATTTTAAGGAGGCTAATTAAATCACAAGCATTCAACAGAAAGGAAAGTCGAGAGGGTAAGACCGAATTATTTGCACTGCTATCTTCAAAAGGCACAGTCATGGAAATATGCTCAAACACGTTAGGATCAGCGACAGTTTATGCAATTATGAAGAAACCCGGAAGTCTCACAGGAGATTCTGGCCACGTTGAATGGAAATAACCCCCACTCAGTACCAAGCAGTTAGTCCATTTTATATCGCACTGCCTGTAGAGTATATTACAATAACATGTTAAACATTCAGTCTTCTTTCTTTCTCCCTGTCTCTGCAATTCACACAATGTCACCAACTTGTTTTTCTCACTATGTGCATGAATTGGGTATGCTCCTTACGTTTCCATTCAACAAATGAATTTATGAAGTTGCTAGCATATACTGTAGTTACTAACGACGATCTTAACAGAATATTTTACACCGAGCTCGATAGCTGCAGTCGCTTAAGTGCGGCCAGTATCCAGTAATCCGGAGATATTGGGTTCGAGCCCCACTGTCGGCAGCCCTGAAGATGGTTTTCCGCGGTTTTCCATTTTTTCCTATTTGTTTTACGTCGCACCGACACAGATAGGTCTTTTGGCGACGATGGGATAGGAAAGGCCTAGGAAGTGGAAGGAAGCGGCCGTGGCCTTAATTAAGGTGCAGCCCCGGCATTTTCCTGGTGTGAAAATGGGAAACCACGGAAAACCATCTTCAGGGCTGCCGACAGTGGGGCTCGAACCCATTATCTCCCGATTACTGGATACTGACCGCACTTAAGCGACTGCAGCTATCGAGCTCAGTAAGTTTCCCATTTTCATACGAAGAAAATGCCGAAGCTGTACCTTAATTAAGGCCACGGCCGCTTCCTTCCAATTCCTAGGCCTTTCCCATCCCATCGTCGCCGTAAGACATATCTGTCGGTGCGACGTAAAGCAAATAGCAATTTTACTCATTCATTTTAAATTTCCTGAAATGAAGAAGCAAAGATTACCTAGAAGGGTGGACTCGGCCATGGAGAGTAAGAGATATATAGGGAGACAAAGGCGACGAAGATTTAATGATAATAGGTGAGGAACTAAACAAGGCCATAGTGCTAGATGCAATAGAGGATTGTGGAGGTGCTAAGTTAATTCACACCCAAGCAAACTAAATGCAGAAAAGCGTAACAGTGTATAATAAAAAAGAATGTATGTACAACAACAACAACAACAACAACAACAACAACAACAACAACAACAACAATAATAATAATAATAATAATAATAATAATAATAATAAGTAGCGTACCTGTGCGAGAACTCTCGCATGTGGAAATCAGCCTCCCCCTCCCAACCCCACATTCTTCCCACATCCGTATGAATAGTGAATTTATTTCAGACTTACCAAGCTTTTTTGCGTGCAATGTGTGATGTAGTATCATTGGTATCAAGTACCATTCAACCGTAAATACCCCGGTGTATTATGCATGCCTTACGCGTTAAAACAAACGAGTCGTTATTTCCATAAGAACATCAAACTGCACCAAAGCAAGCATCGGTCAAATATTCGCTGACACTCAATCACAGGTCGTAAAATAAAGGGAACAACGGATTTTCATTTCCCCCTCCTCAAGTCATCCCCTTTTAACCTATCTGGCTAAGTTTTGAAGCACTCACTATGTTACCGTACTGCTACATAATTATATTCAACACAACACGATAGACCATTGATATTTAGAAATTTCATGAGCCGTACTGAAGTGGGATTACAATAATTGAAATTAATAAGGGTCGTCCTATTCAATACAAAGACATTTATTAACGTGAATGAATCACATTTCGTTCACATGAGGTACTAGTTTCGACACTAAACTTGTGCCATCATCAGCCAACGAGTCAAACGAGGCAAACACAATAACAACTTTAAAACACACTGTAACACCTGCATAGGTGAATATTAAATAAAATATGGTACATGATGATATTGCACTTTAGTATAAATCGTTTTAAAATGACGATAACTCCGTTGTTTTGTACATATGGTAGTTTGTCCAGCTTGTATATGTCTTTAGTTCTTTGATCTTGTTTAAATTACGCTGCAGATTTTAAAGTCATATGAAGATAACACTTTGTTTGATCTGTGGTTTGGTTCTGAAAAATAAACGTGCATGTGATGGACTTGGTTAGACTCTCAATTTCTTCTCCAGGTTCCAAAACCCCATGTTGAAGTGAAAATTAATTCTTTGTTCAAGAAATGCAAGATTGTTCCTGTACTATTAAGAAGACTTGGAAGGTTTTGGAACAAACCGCACCTTTTAACTCCCTCTGGTTTAAGAGTTTGAGTTTGGTGAAACATACACGTTAGTGTTTTATATATATAGATAATAGAGTCCTACACCTTTTTTTGCTATTTGCTTTACGTCTCACCGTCGCAGCGGTCGCTTGGTAGGCCATGGTCCTTCGGGGCTCTTGCGCTATGGGGTTTGTTTGGTTTGAGTCGTTACCTATATAAAGATTCATCTAAAAATACGTATCTCTTAACAATTTCAGATCTCTGCTTGCCGTAGATTTGGCTGGGACTCACCTCACCTCACCTCACTCAGAGAGAGAGACTTCCTTTTATTATAATAGATATATGAAGAAACCTTCTCGGATTGTGGAAGCCAACTCGCGGATTAATATGACTGAATAAGAAAAACTGGAAGTAATGTTTATTGGTAGTGCCATTTTATTCTCAAACTGACATAATTAAATGTAGATGGTAGAAATATTAATTACCGGTACTTCTCAAGAAAGTCGGCAGAAATGAAGAGAATAATTTAGTGAAGATGATGGGATAGAAGAAAAATCTGGGTTTGATATATCTGAGTTTGGGATTTTTGTAAAGAGCAGGAGAAGAGAGGTTTATGACAAAATGACGATGGAAAGAGGGTTGGAGTACGGACAGTCATAAGTGGAGTTGGATAATTATTAATTGGCTGGTATTGTATATAGGCGATGATGCTTGTTGTTTAAAGGAGCCTAACATCTAGGTCATAGACCCCTAATGGTATGAAATGAGACGAAATGGAATGACAATTTAAAAGGCCAAAACCATTCCCTGACCAGAATTCAAAACGTGATGGCGAAGAATGAATGAATGGATATGAATATAAACCAATCAGTGGATCCGACCCTCAATGACCCACATCCTCAGAAACTAGAGTTAAACAATAGTATTACTGACCAAGGGACTGCTTGTAAAGCACAATCCTGAATCGATGATGCTTGCAGTCTCCTTGTCAAAGGTCTCTCATAATGGTAGGTCTACTTATCTCTTGGAAAGTAGAACCATGGTATTTGTCATGTTGCGGTACTAATCAAAAGTAGCGTAGACTCGCGGTGTTTCACACACTATGGTACTACTCACAGGTAATGTAATACGCACATGTAATGCAGACCTATCGTGATTCTCACATTGCCGCGCCATTTACGGACAATGCAAACCTCTGGTGTTCCTCACATGGTGTACTAATCACAGGGACTCGTACTATCCCGTGGTGTTCCTCACATACTGGGTACTAATCATAGGTAAGGCAGACCCATGGTGTCGCTCACCCATGGTGTCGTTCGTATAGGGGTACTAATCACAGGTACTGTAAAACCCACTCTGATTCAAATACTACCGCTACAAATCACAACCCTATTGTGTACCTAACAGTGGTACTACGCGCAAGTAAAGACGACCCATGGTTTTCCCCGCGTGATGGTACAAATTACAAGTAGTCTCATGGTTCTAATTCGAACATCCCTTGTTCGCCCCTTTTAGTCGCCTCCTACGACAGGCAAGGGATACTGTGGGTGTATTCTTCGTCTGCGCCCCCCACCCACAGGGGGTTTTGTATATAGGACTTGGGTTTAGTTTTATTGCAGGAGAAGGGAATTTTAATAGTTTTTTTGATATACGGACAACCTGGACTTTACAGGACAGACTATTATGGAGATCAGTACCACAACTCTTACATCTTGTGGAATTAGTGTAGGAAGCCGAAGAGTGGTTCAATTTTAAAAAAATTGTAGTACTGTGTAACCAAAGACGTCCGATGGGGACGGGGTGATTTCTTGGATGGTACATTTTTGGAATTTATGTTAGATGTTGTAGGCAAAGAAGCCGCAACATATTTTCGGGATGAAGAGATGTTGGAGTTGCAGGAAGCTGTTAAATGTCTGAAATTATGGAATCATTGCTTTGTTTTGTTTGATTATTAAATTTTCAAGAGACTGAATTTTCAGAAGAAATTTTATTAGTTATTAAATTAATGTAGTTAGATGAGTATGTTTAGAATTGTGATGAATCTATATAAATAAAGTTGTAGGTGGTCCGCTGTCTGTAATTTCTTTTGTTTTGCCAATTTTTCAGATATTTACCTGGTTTAGGTCAACTCAAGACCGAATCGGTGGTTTTTACTTTTCGTGTCTGTTTGTCTGTCTGTTCCACCATCACGTCGAAACGGCTGGATAGATCTCAACCAAACTTCATATTTGGAGTATACTCATCCCTGAGAAGGTTTCGATATGCATGTCATTTTAAAATCTTTGAACAGACAGGGGGGTTTCTCTTATACTATTGATTTTCTGTAAACTCCGTGGACCGTACGTGAAACGTCTCTTCATTATAAACAACTTTCGTTATGTTGATAATTTACCTTACTCCTCACATGACGGAGAAATTTACTATTTCCTGCGGGTATCATGCTCTGCATTGAGTGACCGACAGACCGACAACGAACCTACAGGTTATCATGGCAACGTGCCTGCTTGCCAGCAGGGAAATGGCGTATTGCCACTTTCCTCATCATGCTTTTAAATTCCTGGTTGTTCCTTCGGTAGAAGGCAAGAGAGGCGTCAATCGGCCTATCTGCGGGATATTGGCGGAATTTCGTTTGAGGTTATAACCGTCCTTGAATAGATTACGTAATAACACCATTAGTCATCATCATATCTGTTTACCTAAGAATCACTGCGCCTAAATTTCTCCTCTGTTACCGCTTTATTATATCCATAACTCACACCAGCGTAATTTATTGATGGACATTTGATTTTCCAATACATTCACTTGGAATTTACGTATTTGTTATCCGGTTGTCCTCAGTTATAATCCATTTTCTATTAATTTCAACTTTCTTAACTGTATTATTTTCTTCCTTAATTACTCCGTATGTACGCGAGTGCTAGAATCTACTGGATATATTTCCACCAAACTTTATATTTAGAATCCACCTGTCCTTGGGTAGGTTTTAGGGCAAATATTGTTTCTAAATCCCTGAACTGACTGGGGGTTATACCTTTTTTCTCATGTGCATCATTCCGATACGAGGATTAATAAGGGAGATATCATTAACGGACCGTTTTTCGGTACAAGTCCCATCGGACTTAAGAGCGGGTGCGTGTAAAGCGTATTTCTTACAACTTGAAAACTACTGAAAATTTTCGAACCAAACTTTATATTTAGCATCCACCTGTCTAAGGGTAGGTTTTAAAGGTCAATAACATTTCATGTTCCCGGAATGGACTGGCGGTTTATAGGGAACCGAAATGGTGATTTTACTCTTCGACTTTATATACAGTGCAAGACCAGCCTGACTGGAAATCGACCAAACATGATGGAATTCCATCTCTAAAACTTTATTTTCATGAGCATTTTTTCGTCAGGAGGATTAATAAGGGAGATATCATGAACGGTCAGTTTTGCAGGTGAAGTCCAGCGGACATAGCCCACAAGGTGTTGTATGTGAAGCAGATTCCTCATCTATCTATATCTAAATAAAATCGTAACGACTGTGTGCCTGTACATTGATTATTTTGGCGAAAATTTTCGCAATGCTACCCGTTTAAGGGGTAATAATGATATCTGCATATTCTTTTGGTTTAGTTTCCTGAAAGTCCTAATTTCTACCCTCCTCGCCCAAAATCCATATTGCGGCATGATCTGCCAGACGAAAAAGAAAATTGAAATTTGACAAAATTATACGTTTTAGCCTGTAACGGACGGAAAACATCCAAGATCTTTAAATTTTTCACTTTTTATCTCCGAAGAATATCGAAATATGGAGACAATGTTAATGATGGTGCAGACCTTCGGGAAGTCGTATCACATAACGGATTGCACAATCTCCGTTCAATTTGGAATGATCTACAACCTTGTTCTTATGACTTTGTCGTATCTGTATCCCTTTTAAAATTGATTTTTCTCTATTGATCGATGTTAAGTAAATTTGGACTTTTCACGTGCATAATTCATACTTTCAATCAGTTATAGAAAATATAGACTCATCAAACTCTTCACGAAAATTTGCCCACCCGGTAGCCATATGTGAGCCAAATGCTATGTATGTAGCTGTCACATAATTATCCGAAAAGTAATTCAATGTGAGATAATCTTACAAAAACTTTACCCTGTTCAACGTTTGTAATTCAATCTGACCCAAAAATAGATGAGGTATCATACGACCAGCCATTTAGGCCACTAAATCCGGCGTCTTGTCGTACAATCCTTTGTCAATATGACGTACGTTTAGCAGCAGTTAATCTGTAAATGAAGGTCTGCAATATTGTGAACACGCATATACTTTCGTATGTCGATCTATATATATTCACTGATGTCGATTTTTAGCGATCGAGAAAGGGTGGGTCTGCTATTGTAATCAGTACTCCCCACACCGACTTTGACTGGCAGTAGGAAAGGGTTCCTTCCCCAACTTCTGTGTAACTGTCATTAGTAAGGAAGGCCTACCACTGTAATGAATAGTTCACTTCTCGATTTGACTTGCAGAAGGGAAGGGAGCATGCAGTTTTGTTTAAAACTCCCCTACCCGATTGTGTTTGGCAGTAGGCAAGGGTGCCCGCCATTATAAACAAATGTACTCATCTAAAATGTGACTGGCATTAGGCATAGTGGCCTGCTATTTTGATATAAACTCACCAATTTGGTGTGACTGGCAGTAAGCTGGCTTGCAGTAGGAAAAGGGGCCTGACATTATAATGATAACTGCACAACTCAATTTCGACTGATAGTAGGGTAGTTGCCTATCATTATAATAAAAACTCCTGAAATGTTATCTGTCTCTGGAAGTAGGACAGGAGGCTGCCATAGTAACGAAAACTCCCCAAATCGATTGTGACCGCGCAGTAGGCAATGGGGCCTGCAATTATAATGTAAACTTCCCAACTCGATTGTGAATGGCAGTGGGCACGTGAGCCTGCCGTTACATCACAAATCCGTAACTAGCACTTTACATTGGAAACAATGTATGGGGACCTCCCCATGCTGTTTCTCGGATAACGCTAAGAGACATGTAATTTTAAAACAATGTTATTTACTGCATGTATATTTACTTCGATATTTGAATACAATATAGAATACCGTAGCGAAGCACGGGCACATTTGCTAGTATTTCAATAAACTGGTTTTGATAAACACATATTTACTCTTTTCTTCCTAATATGAGACCAGTTTGTAGATCTATTTTCTTCCAATTAGAAAGTGGAAATATTTAAGAAGCGGATTTTGAGTTTTGTTGAGGTGAGAATTGGAACATTTCGAACAGTTTTGTGGACGAAGTTTACGTACATTTTGTGAAAGAAATAGTTTCGTTGCTACTGTCTGTTGTTTGGAAATAGAAAGGCATGAAAGAAACTTTTTTGTTTTGGAGTCATTTTCAATTGTGGTTGTTTCAATGTGTAGTGTACAAGAATTGACAATAGAAGACGATTTCTTTTTTTTTTTTTTTTTTTGCTATTTGCTTTACGTCGCACTGACACAGATAGGTCTTATTGCGACGATGGGATAGGAGAGGCCTAGGAAGTGGAAGGAAGCGGCCGTGGCCTTAATTCAGGTACAGCCCAGCATTTGCCTGTACTAACATGAAGGTCAATGTAGGATGATTGATGAACAGTAGGTTATGGGGAAATTTTGTGGACTGGCGGAAATTGATATAGGAAATTAATGAATTTTTCTTTATAATCGTTGTAGGTGGGATTTATGATTAGTAAATGATTTCCTGTCTCTCAACTGAATAAGTTTGATCTAAAACTGGACCAAAAATATCAATAACTTCCTGTCATCTTTCATTACATATTCAGAAATTTGAGTGGGTGGAAGAATAATTTTAAAATACGTCTGTGTTACTGCGGTTGTATCTATAAGAAATATATTTAAAGGTTCAAAACATAGATCGAAGGGATCGGAATCGTTTTTTGTCAGGAAGAAAATTGGGAGCAGACTGGATTGTGGACATAATACTGAGAGTTTGTTCCTCAGAAACGGTTCTGCTCGGCTTTCTTTCATTACTGTTCAATATTAACATAAAACCTTTTTGGGAGATCCTCTTGGCAACAGAGATAACCGCATCAACATCTGTTTAGCGGTTCTCGAGTTAGTAGCGAATATACAGATACGTCTACAGCCGCGTCTAAAAGGACGTCCCCTAAAAGGCATTGCAGTATACTGATTTTAAAGCTAAATTTTGTACATCGAAGGCAACTCCAAAACTTCGTATCAAGAATGTTTCCAAAGCACAGCTCGCTGTAACCGCTACTGCTTGAAGCTGGCAATTCTCCCGCTATAGCACTAGTAACGATGGTACCAGCAGCCACACGGTACTTAGAAGAGGGCCTTGCCATTATGCCATTTACTAGACAATAACTACCAGCATACCTAGTGAATGCTGTAATCTTTCGACTGGAAAGATTTCGGAGTAAGGAGACGAACAGTTTGACTACGCGGAATGTTCAGAGCTGTAAGTAGAGAGATGGCTTGGAATGACATTAGTAGTCGAAGACGCATGAGTGAAGCTTTTAAACGAAGTAAAGGTCATAATATGTAGATAAGTTGGAATTTAATGGGGCAAATATTCGTTGATAGGAAGAATTAGGGATTGGAAGAATTTACGAAGGGGGAACTTCTGTGAAATCATTGAAGAAAAGACCAGGTAAACTGTTAAAAGGAAATCTGTCACCTGGGCAACAGCACTAAACGCAGATCAGTAGTGTTTGTTTGTTTGTTTGTTTGTTTGTTTGTTTGTTTGATTGATTGATTGATTGATTGATTGACTGATTGACTGATTGAATTGCCATTCCGTGTGGTGTTACTGTTGCTTGTAGCATTTCTAGGATATTCTCAATTATGTCAGTCAGAGGTGACCCCATCAGAAAAAGCTGTCTTGACATAAAATGTCCAAAATTAAATGTAAAGTAAGTTTAGTTTGAAATATCTAAATAAAGCTGACCGTATCAAAGTATGAACAAGAAACCACTTAACAACTCCCTCTCCCCGTCCTCTTTTGAATATAGCAATGTCAGTCAGACAAGCATGTAAGCTAATACAATTTGTAAAATATATGACAAGTTTCATAAAAGTATGTTCCGCCATTTTCAGGTGATGCTCGAACGAACAAACAAACAAACAAACAAACTTAAACTGAACCGGCGGTTTCTAAGGCTGGAAGTAATCTTACATATAAAATCGGTATTATTATTATTGTTGTGACACCGTCGTTGACTGGACATTTTTCCCAACAGCTCAATTTCTTCTCAGGGTATCCGATTGTCAAGTAAAATCTGGAGATTTTACACTAGGTTTCGCTTTACGTGAGGTCGAAGAGAATGGCGATCCACGGTAAACTTATCTGCGGTCGTTTGATATAGACATAATATCAATCAATTATTTCTCCTAACTAAGGTATCAACGACGTGAGAATTCAATATATTCAAATTGGGTTACTACCCATTCGTTATTTCGCATATCTTATCACCTATGTCAAGATGAAAGAATTAATTACACACCAAATTATAGAAAAGCACAATAATAGTATTTATTGAATAAACAGATGCCCTATGAAAATGTAATCTGATTTGGGGTAGTATTTGGTCTGGTATTATATATAGGTAAAGTTCAGAGTCAGCGCTGGCTCGTAGAAAAGGAAAATAAATATAACGTTAAGTTATGTACATCAGTTCCGTCATGAATTCAAAATCGGATACAAAATATTTACAATTAATCACTGGATATCTACGGTCCTCCTTGAAATCAAGTCCTTGAGACGACACCAATATCATTATGTTGTTAAGATTGCTCAGTTTCATTATAAACCTAAGCTAAATAGATCTGAGTAGACGTACAGTTAATCTGAAGTGAATGTAAGATCAACAAATAGATCTAAGCTTGAAAATAATTCTGAATTATAACTTCGAACTATATATCTCAATTATATTTGAATTATGAATAATATTTAAATTATATGTTGCAAATCATAAATCTGAACTCATTTATTTGTTCCTTCTTCAATGTTGCGCATGGCTAACGATTTACGGACTAAGGCATTTCCCCCTAGTGCCTGTTAAATCTGGCTCCTAGCCTATCATTTCCTAACCATTACTCATTGAAAGAATGTAAATTCCAACAGACTCCGTCTCAGGATAAATAAGCTATCTATCTAACTTCAACATAAATTTTTGGTCGACATACACACGTATTTGAGGCTCAATGTGCCCTCTCTCTGTTATATTCCCTAACATTTCTCGTTTAGCCAAGTTACTGAATTCTTATGCGCAGTCGTAATGTAAATAATACGTATTTGTACTTGGGAATATATTATCGCATTTATGGGTATCATGAATGCATTTAGTCAAGATCACCGTCATAAAACTTATCATAATATTCTCGTAATTGGAACAAAGCATCTACAATTGACATATAATCCCGTCATAAATTCAATTCTATTTCAATGAATTCCATCCATACCTTGGTTTAGCTCATCTCCGCGGTGTGGTCAATTTCACGTACCTGTATCCTTTCACATAATTCCTTCCCTATAATAAGTGTGGCATGGCATATCCTAAGCTGCAGGCACTCCTTGGCCTCTACGTAATACATTAATAAATCTTCGCATTTCATATATAACAACATACTTCGTCGAATTACCACTATTGTAACCATATTTCCACATTCACTTAACATCTTAACTATCATAGCCTCCATAACAACATGTCGCGATTATCTTCACTTTACCATGTCAAAATGCCACAATTCCTTTCTCATAAACGCATTTCCATATCGCTATTTATCATAACCCTAAAGCTGAGTTCAATGCACTCATTGCGAAGCAAAGAGTACGTGATTCTATGCATTCATTACCAACGTGCAAATCAAACGTGACGTAGACATATAGCATAACCAATATGAATTCATTGCAATTCCATAATGTGTCATTACTATCAGCTGTTATTTAAGACACTTCTTTCCACTTGTAGTTACTCTCGAGTTATTCTGACCAAAATGCGGTGATGGATATATATAACATATAAGAATCTTATTCTACACTGCTTAATCGTATTACTATGGACTTAAATATCTCACACATCACTTTCATTATTCACTTGCACATTAAATTCCACGGTTTCTATAACCAGCTTTTCGGCACATGCCAAAAGCACCTGTGTACGCGAACCAAAAACTATGTAATTAAATAATGTAAATGACTTAGCTCGCTTATCGTTACATCTGGTCCAGCTGTTCCGCCTCCACTCGGATGTAGTTGGCTCTGCGGTCAGGTCATGGGTTGGTCGCCTGGTAGGTCCTCGGCCTCCTCATCATGGTTTGGTCAACTGGTTTCCCGTTGCCTTCCTCATCATGGGTTGGTGGTCTGGTTTCCCATTGCCTTCCTCATCATGGGTTGGTCTTCCAGTAGGACGTACTGCTCCCCAGCTTGATCCATCATGCGTATTTAGCAAGCCATCATCATGCTACTTCTGTTAGCAATAAAAATGCAGATTTCAGAGCAGTAAATAGCCATAATATGTTCCATTCGACGATAATAATTCCTCAATTATTATTTCTTTTGCTGCTCTCAGAGGTGAATTTAATTTCGTCGGGTTTAAGTTCTGAGTATATATATCTATATCGGCTGCTTCCTGCAAATGTCGAAAAATTGTTCTTCTTCTCTTGAAACAAAATTCAGATAGTGTTCTTCCCGTAAGAGAATCTTTCTCCTAGGTTTCACTTGCTTCTTCCTTGTGGAATGTAGCTCAGTTGCTGTCGAGATCCTCCCACGCGTATTTCGTCGTATCTTGTCTATTTTATATTTTTTATCGGCTCTTCTTCGTCGGCTGGTGAATTACGTCGTTTCTTTATTACGACGATCCCCTTTCCTCAAGTACTTCTACTAAATTTTTCCGTCTTCTTCAAATTACTCAGCGCGTTCGCCAATTGTGTGCCTACCCTCCGATGAAAATTTTTAAGATGGAGTTTTTTAACAATCCGTTGTCTTCTATTTTTTTCGTAAAACAATTCACTTGAGGGTGCACTGTCCGTAGTGCCTTCAATATATGACCGTTCCGTGACGTGTATGGCCTTCATATAATATCGCATTAGATATCTATTCCTTGCATCTTATAGATCAGATGGTCCATACCTTCACTCGGCGCCATTTTGGAAGCTGTCTACGAGATGTAAATGGGCACTTTATTATTATTATTATTATTTGTTTTTATTAATCGTGGCGAGACCTGGCCCTCTCTCACACTTAACCACAAACAATAATAACAAACAAACACTTCATTATATAAATTTACATATAAATGATTACAAGTGACAATACAATAAAGAGAAAATAGATTTCTAGGCAATATTAATGTGTAAAATAAAAGACCTAAATTAAAATGAAAATCGCACGCTGAAATAGAAAAATTTACTAACAGAATATCATTCAAATCCTTAAATGATCTAACCAAAATATATTTAAACGTTTTTGGAACTAACATTCTATAACATGTGGCAATGAACAACCATTTTCACTCTCATCCATGTATTCCGTTCACGTTAGGCTGGAAGTGCTTATAACATGACGTTAGCAGGAGGCTTCTATTTTGTTTTATATTAACGTCCCTAACATCACTGCGGAGTTCATTCCACCAACTTGTGGCAGTGACCGTGAACGATCTGTTGTATGTTCTAGTTCGGTGTACTAGTATATGGCCTACCCGGGTGTTAAAAAGATGCGGGGAGCTAAGAAAACGAAATCCGGAGGACAGGTAAGTAGGAGGGTTTTCCGAGAGCACTGGTACACTAAAGCAGTCGCATGCAGCCTACGCCTGTCGTCCAGGCATAACCAAGATAACTGTGTACAGAAAGGAGAAACGTGGGCATCGGGACGTGTGTCGAATGCGTATCTGATGCATGTATTTTGTGCATGTTGACCTTCTTATTTCAGCAATGGTATCTTGTCGAGTTTTCATTTACTTTATCATTATCATGGGCACAATACCACAACAGTGTTGAACATTACACAAGTTAGTGAGGACCTTCCATACATCATGAAACCTGTAGCACAGACTGACAATGTTATAGCCCGGAATGTGATACATGAGATGTGATTTATACTGAAAAGCCAGCCTAATTGAAGTTCAATTTAGAAGACGATGTAACTGAATATAATTACATTCAATTTTGTTCATTTTATCCGATAACTGCATATTCTCACGTACCATTACACTCCAATTACGAATTTATGAACACAAAGAGCCTAAACTTTCAACATGAGTTTAATGTATGAATTAGTGATAGGCGAGAACTGTTCAAACAAAGTACAACAGTTGGTCATGAAATAAGAATATAACACAATGGAAACAGAAATTGTCCGGAAAATATTTCGTATCTTATAGCAGGTAGGGCCATAAATCGGCACCAGATGTCAAGAAAGAGTCTAGCCTAGAGATTATCAAACTTTTGTTCTCATGCCCCCTTCCCACCCAGCTACTAAAATATGCACTCCCCTCCCCAGTCGAAAGTGAAATATGTTAATAAATACCCATGACCCTGAAAAGAAGTCCATCATAAAATGTAACTCGTGTAGGCTATTTGTATGACGCGGTCCAAGAAACCATGCAATATTTCGCTTGGGGAAACTTTTCATTACAGCAGAAAACGTAAGTCGGGTCAAAAGACGATTTGTGGCTTCTATCTCCATCTATTAGTTACAGTAGAGCCTATTAAACACATTACATTACATTGAAATTAAATAATATGCTTGTACGAATCTTTTCCATCTCTTCAACTTTGATTGTCATTTTCCAGAAATTAACAATATGTATGTGCCAGTTTGATATAAAACATACTGTTACTGCTATAGAGGTAAACATTTTAAGAATATTTTCAGAATCGAGTTCTCTATTGGAAGGAACAAAAACAGAAAACATATTTTGAATATAAAGTTACTTACAGTTTGTGATTACGATTTTTATGTAAGCCAGCTTTATAAATCGCACTTGTTGCCTTCCAAAATAGACTTTACTGAACTAATGTGAAGTTCTCGTGCCTCCTCTGGGATACTCTGGTTCCTCACCAAGGAGACACTTCGCACAGTTTGGACAGGTCTAGTCTAGCTGTGTCAATCATTGTGCTTTACGACAGAAGGGGTCACTTAATGACTGACAACGACGAACGACAGGAACATTACTTCTACACCGATACTGAAAGAAAGTCATGGGAAGAATGTGGGGTAAAAATGAATTGGCGTATGGCTCTTAATGCTGGGAGATCCCAGGACGGGTTCGGTCCGCCAGGTGCAAATCTTTTGATTTGACTCCCATAGGCGACCTGCGCGTCGTGATGAGGATGAAAATGATGATGAAGACAACGCATACACCCAGCTCCCGTGCCAGGGAAATTAACCAATGATGATTAAAATTCCCGATCCTGCCGGGAATCGAAACCGGGACCCCTGTAACCAAAGGCCAGCACGCTAACCATTTAGCCATGGAGCCGGACAATGTGCGGTAATTCAACGAAGAATAGTGGTCATGTTATTATATTATTATTATTATTATTATTATTATTATTATTATTATTATTATTATTATTACAGTCGAAACCGTTTATTGCGACATCGCTTTTAACGACGTACCGGATATAACGGCGAAATCCAACGGTCCCGTCTAAATCCTATATAAACACTGTATTTTTAAAATCGTTTAGTACGACGTGGTTTATTAAAACATATCGTATGAAACGACGTATTTTGATCACATTTTTGGACAAATGTATTGGCTACAACGTCCAGTGTTGATGTTTGTTTGTTACGTATTTAGAGACTGCTGACAACGATGTAACGCTTTTTATAGTAGATTTCAAATAAGTCTGTCAAATAGTCAATACAAGCATCGCTGTCGCTAAAGAAAAGTGTTTAATAATGAAGAAATATCACACACATATAGCGATTCGGGAAGGGATTGGGGGTATCACACTGAATGATTTCTACAATTTGGAAGGACAAGAGAAAATACAGAGAAAATTATTTCTAAAATCACGCGGGCCATATCACCTGAACACAAAGATATCGAAGATTCTTTACTTAGGTGGTTTAAGCAGCAAATAATGTGCCAATCACGGGATCTACTCTTCAAGCGAAAGCCAATGTAATTCTTCGCAGTCCGACTCCACTAACACTGTCCTTTAAAATACAGTACTTACTTCAGTTACTAGTACGTTTTTTTAATGTTTTAACTTAATTCTGTTAATAACCATGTAAGTGCGCAGCCTAAAATTTACGGAGATGACAGTTTTAGCAAAATATATTTAAAAAATCAGTTTGTGCGAATATTGCCTATAACAACCGTTGATTGGTGTCCCTTCGGGGTCGTTATAAACAATTTCGGCTGTATTTTCTAGTGGTTTAACGTCGCACCAACTCTGACACGATTCTGGTGACGATGAGATGGGAAAGGGATAGGATTGGGAAGGAAGCTACAGTGGCCTTAAGCAACGTTCAAGCTGGTGTGAAATGGGAAACCACAAAAGAAAGATGACTACTACTACTACTACTACTACTACTACTACTACTACTAAACTGAAAGTAAGTTAGGTACCCGGCGGCCCCGGGTTCGATTCGCGGCCGGGTCAGAGGTTTTTAATTGTAAATTATTAATATTCCTCGCACCGAGCTCGATAGCTGCAGTCGCTTAAGTGCGGCCAGTTCCCAGTATTCGGGAGATAGTGGGTTCGAACCCCACTGTCGGCAGCCCTGAAAATGGTTTTCCGTGGTTTCACATTTTGACATCAGGCAAATGCTGGGGCTCTACCTTAAGGCCACGCCGCTTCCTTCCCACTCCTAGCCCTCCCTTTCCCACCGTCACCATAAGACCCGTCTGTCGGTACGACGTAAAGCATCTTAAAAAAAAAATCCTGGCCTGGGGACTGGGTGTTTGTGTCGTTCTTAACATTCCTTGCCTCATATTCTACACTTCCGCAATTCCACTTACACGCAGGTTCCCATCATATGGTGAAGGTAGTGGCAAAAGATCTACAGAGGTCGACGCTACGAACAAATATCATTTAAAAAAAATACGTTAGGTATTGTAATTTATAAATTCAAGAAGCCTGTGATTTACTTGTTGATGGATGCAGTATTTTTGCATTTGTCTCTTGGTATGGTCCAATTCACAATGTAGCTTCCACTAAAGTCTCAGTCCCATTTGTGGCTGTAACAGTACGAAGTCCGCTGGGGTACGGTTGGAAATGGGGAATGATTTTCGGAGCACGACGAATGTGTATGTTATGAAAGGTGTTACTCCTAGGACCAGTCTTGCTGGAAAACTTCCTCGCCATGTATTGTACGCATCATTACAGCATCGCTATCGGGCTCTGTTGCTCTAAAGCCGCATAAACTTTGGTAGTTCTGTCTGAGGATCCAACCAGCTTTCGGGCTTATCAGAGAGTTTATACAAGGATATTACAGATCGTGCAGTCTCGAAGAACACAAACGAAATGGACCTGTCTAAGTGTGCGGTAGGTTGACGTGCTAACAGCCACGCAGCCCACCTCCTGGCGTATGTTACAGCATATGAAAAGGAATGTGGAGGAGAAACCAACTTAATACAAGCGGACAACTTGTTTATGTTCACATGGCGTAGAGGCGATACTGTTTATTTAACATAGGTCCGACCGTGCGTCATCCTCCACATGATACAGTTTCACTTGTCCCACAAAAATAACATGAAATGCCCTTTTAATTACCGCTTATTACAAGGATCTTTACTAATATTACTAATTCAAACAAAAAATCGAAGCATTATATTGGTGACGTTTATTTTCAGTATATACTGTGCATCTTTGTTTAATTTTACGACTATTTTCACAATTTGAGAATTTTGACTACAATATTATCATCTACAAGCAAAATATTTTATTAGGATAATATTTTTTAATTACAATATAAGTGAATATCTACACAACAGTGCTCCAAAAAAGACAAATATATAGGCCTACCATTGATTGTGTTACAAGTATATAAAGCTAATGCTTATGAATACAGAGGAATTAGACCGATGAAAGGTTTCTAATTTGATAGAACAGAGATGATGTAAGATGTATATTGAAGCTTTCACAATGCTGGAAATAAAACACTTTAAGACCATGTTTTCTTCCAGAAAGTATTTGGTCTACATGCATCTAAATACATTTTGTATACAACTCCGGAGTTCACTAAGGTGGATTTTAAAATCCATGCGTGAGCAAATAAATTAAGAGAAGAAAAAAGTTGTTCAATCTATTCTAAAGAGCATGATTGAAAGTTTTCTTGGAAGGAAGTTCGAATAAATTCAATTATTGCTGGCGGCTTTACGTCGCACCGCCACGGATAGGTCTTATGGCGACGATGCGACAGGAATGGCCTAGGAGTTGGAAGGAAGCGGCGTGGCCTTAAGGTACAGCCCCAGCATTTGCCTGGTGTAAAGAAGAAAAAGCACGGAAAACTATCTTCAGGGCTGCCGACAGTGGGATTTGAACCCACTATCTCCTGGATGCAAGCTTACACCCGCGTGCCCCTAACCGCACAGCCAACTCGCCCGGTAATAAATTTAATTTAATTAATTAAATAATCCCTCAACTTATTTCAAATCCCTTCAATAACTACACTCTTTAAGATACTCTGCAATGGCGAAATCAAGGCCTAACTCGTAAGATTGTTTAACAAGTTCGTAAATCTAATGAAATAGTTTGTTCACGTAATTGACATTCGGCCATGCCATGATTCTATCCTGCAATCCTGAGCACATGATGCGAGCACCACTAATAGCAGGCCTACTATTCAGGCGACCGAAATGCTGAAGTATGCGTAGACAAAAAAGATAATTTTTATATAAATATCCAACCCAGGAGATATATTAATTACATTGTAGAATATCTGCAATCTTGCTGGTGGGTTTTTAATTGCCATTACTAGTCTTGTTTGTCCCATTTCCTGAGATGGGTCGGGGATGAGGCGAGATATTTTTACGGACGGATGCCCTTCCTGACGCCAATCGCCAATGAGGTGCTAATGAAGATGAAATTAATGTTGGTCAATGACAATGGTTAAGCAGGTGGAAGGAATCTGCTGTAGCTTATGAATAGGAACTGCCTCGGTATTTGCCTGGAAGTGAAAATGAGAAAGTACAGAAAGCCATTCTCAGGACAGCCGACAGCGGGGTTCGAACCCACTCGTCTCTCGAATGCAGAGCTTAGCTCGTTAAACGCGCACGGTCACTCCGCTCGGTATTATTACTATTCTAGTTGGTCTCTAACACTAAATTTGGAGCTAAGTTTATGTATAGTTTCAGCTCACAGCTCCTTTCGCTGACGAGGTTACAATTAACTGTAACTGTAATAATTAAGTGAATAACAAGATCATAATGATCTGCGTAAACAATATTAGTTGATTTTCAAGTCCAAATAAATCTTTAGCTTTCTTGTGACAACGTCGACAAATACATTCGCTTCATTATTCTGCTGTAGAAATTTAATTTCCATTTTGGGGTGATGAAATAGAAATAAATATTGACATCAAAGATCTCATAACTGCAGTTTCACGTAAATATTCAAATCACACAATATCGCATGCACTGAGTGAGATTCGAACGGAGATTTTCATGGTGATAAGCTAACGTCATTGACACTGAACTATTACACCCGTCTGCAGGGTGAAGAGACCCATGTTAGGGGGAAGGTAGAGGGCGGCTTATCCATCTGATCTCTGGCTGGCTAGCAGCAGGTATTTACCATAGAAATATTTTTCTTCTCAGGTGGTCCTCCTAACCCTGTTAGAAATTGTCCCCCTCAGAGTCAGTATCAGTATGAATCGAAGTGTTAAAAAGTTTATCAACATTTATTTTCGGATAAACCTTCATAGACGAGCACTTTCTCTCACTCCACAACTAAAGAACTGCACGGTTGGGATTTCGACGCAGACACAAGCTAGAGATAGACTACTTCTCGAGTAATAATAATAATAATAATAATAATAATAATAATAATAATAATAATAATAATAATAATAATAATAATAATAATAATAATAATAATAAGGTACAGCCCCAGAATTTGCCTGGTGTGAAAATGGGAAACCACGGAAAACCATGTTCAGGGCTGCCGACAGTGGGGTTCGAACCTACTATCTCCCGAATACTGGATACTGGCCGCACTTAAGCGACTGCAGCTATCGAGCTCGGTCTCTATCGAATGAGTACATAAAATTACACTTTAAACATTTAGTTTGTAGTGAGAACCTAAACGACGTTTTATATTGACACTGGACGTCGCATGATATACAGGATGAACAACTTTTGTTTCAGCTGACTCTACCTACACATAACAAAAACGAAATTGAAAACATCTTCCGAAACATCAGACAAAATGCACCTGCCGACTCTTAGGTGAGACACCCGGTATGTAAGCTATAACCTATACGTAAAACTCCTATAGCAGATTGAGGTTACAAAAAAAAAATTAAAAAATTAAAAAAACGAAAGGAAAGTATGAAACAAAAAAAGATGTATTAATACAAATAAAGTAAGCTGACATGCGACTAAAAGCAAGAGAAACTGCACTTGATATCCTCACGTTATTTTTAGAATATGATTAAAATTTTTGAAATTAACTCTGATGTGGTGGTGATTATTGTTTTAAGGGGAAGTACAACTGGACAACCATTCTCAATTCACTCTGAATGTACTCGAAAGTATGACAACCAGACCTTTAATATATTTGTACTAAATCACTTGCATCAATTATCTTCATACTTTAAACATCAACTTGCTTTACGTCGCACGGACACAGATAGGTCTTATGGGGACGATGGGATAGGGAAGGGCTAGGACTGGGAAGGCCTTAATTAAGCTGCGCACCCCTAACCGCACGGTCAACTTGCTCTGTGGAAATTATTTCATTTCAATTTCATTCCGGGCTCTACCCGCGTAGAACGACCTGTCTGTGTCGGTGTGACGTAAAGCCAATTGTAAAAAATCCATGCTTTATCCAAAATTGTCGGGTAACGTCTGCTTTACCCGGCTAAACCATAGATTATCCAGTCTCCTTGCTTTACCCGTAACACATACACTGACATGCCAGAAGTCATGGGATAGGGTCTAGTATCGCGTAGGCATTTCTCTACCTCGGGCAAGTGCAGCTAACTACTCGTGGCATCGACTTCCCAAGTGGAAGAAACACTTGTGGAGAGATTCTGATCCATGCCGTTTGGATAGCTACCCACAGCTTTCTATTTGAAGATGCACGGTCTTGGATGTGAATGGACCTCACCACCAAGTCCAATAAATGATCGACTGGATTCCTATCAGGCGAACGAGGTGGCTATAACAATCGTTGAAACTCTTTAGAAGGCTCCTCGAACCAGTTCTGGAATATCTCATCGTTGTAAGTGGTACTTGAAGTCCATGAAGGGCTGCAAGGGGTCACTATGCAGTTCAACGCAGCAGTGACTGGTCAACGACCTGTTCAGGTGGATGAGTGGATCCACCCCTCGCCAGGTGAACACATCTTTATGGAGCTACCATCAGTCTGCATAGTGCCTTGTTTCAACTGGGGTCTATGGCTTCGTTGGCTTACCCCATATTTGAATCCCACCATCAGCTCGAAACAAGTGGAACAGTTACGCATCGCATCCAAATACATGTCGCCTGTCCTCCAGTGTCCAATTATCAAAGTCATGCGCCTAGATGAGGCGTTGTTCCCGGTGTCATGGTGTTAAAAAGGGCACTCTGGTAATCTTCTCCTTCCATATCCCACTGACGTTAAAGAACGCTTCACGGACCTGCTGGATATGTGTCTGGTACCTCCTGCATTGAATGTGGATGTAATTTAAGCCAGTATTGCTGGTCTGTCACCACGGAAAAGTCTAGTCAGACGCCACTGCGCTGTTCACTGTGGGGAAAAAAATCAAACATGGCTGTGAGGTCTCACCACAAGACTGGGTTTTTCATTTTTTTTCTAGTGGTTTTAACGTCGCACTAACACATCGAAAGTTTTTCGCGACGCAAAGAAAGACAAAGGGTTAGGAATTGGAAAGTAACGGCCGCGGCCTTAGTTAAGAGGTATTCCCGATACACAAGTGACACCATCGATTGAGGAATGTTAATTGTTCACACAACTTCGAGAGTGAAATTTTCTTTATATCTGGCCCCAGCTATCAAGCTCCGTTCGAAAGACGATAATTCACGTCGCCTTGCCAAGACCAGCACAGATCGCATTTACAACCACTCTCGAGATGTCAGGTCACACCTGACACAGATCTGGACACTTCCAAGACGTGACGGTACGGTGGCGCCACCAACTGTTATGTTTAAATACTGCTATCCCATGGCTTTTGGTATGCCACGGTACAAATTTAATGTCCCCCAAAATCTTGAAGGGTAAACAAAGTTACTGCAATTTTATTCAAATAATTAAAAGTTGACTTCAAAGTAGGAATTTCTTTTGTGATAAAATGCTGACTGGATATGTACCAGGAGGCTCAATCATTGTTATAAACACGACAAATCTACCCAGAAAAATGGTCTTCAAATAAATGGGATTGTACACGAATTCGTCTTTCAATCAGTCCTCATGTAATTCTAATCGGCTATTTCAAGTGTTAAGTATGTACAATCCAAGAACTACGTAGATTTAATTCACATCAGATTTTTTCGACTTCCGAAACCTTGAACTGGGAGATAACCACACGATTATTTGTTTGATAAGTGTAATATAACTTAATGTGCTCAGATGTAAACTCAACCAGTTTTCAGGGTACCACTGCACACACAGGCTATCTTTCTGATGTATTTTTATGCTACTAAATGTCAGAAGTTCTGAATAACTTTGGGGAAGGAGATGATGTACAATCTTCGATAAAATTTCCGTTGATCATTCGTAAAAGACAAGTTAGAAATCCAACATAGCGCGGATCGGACGACGTCACAGGTAATAAATGACGGTTGCCAACGTCGGCGAATTAAGGGAGATAGCTCAGTAGAACAGCACATTCTATGTTCGAGAGTGGACGAAGGCGGAATACATTTTATTCTTAGACAAGAGCAATGGTCTGCTTGGGGGTCTGCTTTGGTTAAGAATATTGATATGGATAGCTTAGACTATTGGTCTGGATAAGACCATTGGTGTGGAGAAGCGATTGGTCTGAGGGCAAGCAAAGGGGGTCTAGGGGCGTAAGCCCTCAGGTTAGAGACACAAAGCGGCCTACAAGCCTCTAGTAGCTCCTAGTCAAAATGTTCCGTTCCATTTGATATCTAACACGGCGCGGCTCAGACGACGTCACAAGTACACTACCGAATCAAACATATCCGGATACCCCTGTACTCTAGTCAAAAACAAGTGACTCATCGTACCTTATAAAAGGTCGTAGGTAGGTTTGTATTGTTCAGTACGAATGTTAAATAGCAACTTTCAACGTGGGGTTGCCACATAAGCAAGAAAATTATAAAGGACGTTTCCAAACTTACGTATGTACCCAAATCAGCTATCAATGATGTAACTGTAAAGTGGAAAAGTGAAGGCACAAGCACAATCTGGTCAGCCACATATAGCCTACTGACACCCAGGGACCAACGAGCATTAGAATGGTGCGAGGATATCGTCGGTTGTATGTGGAAAGAATCACCAGGCCATCGACGTGCTACGCAAAGTACAGCCAGGCCCATGATTGTGCATCGGGAATTAAAAAGAATAGGGTTTCCTAGTCCAGCAGCTGGCCACTGGACTCTGGAACAATGAAAAGCAGGTAATTTGAAGTGATGAACCACGTTATAAATTGTAGCCAACTGATGGTAGGATTTAGGTATGGAGAATGCCCGCGAAACGTTATCTACCCGAATGTTTAGTACCAAGGTGAAATTGTGGTGTGGGTATGTTTCTCATGGCATGGACTCGGCCCTCTTAGAGGACTTCATGTCACTGTAAACGCAGCAGGATATCAATAAATTTCGAATGATTTCATACTGCGTACCATGGAAAATCAGTTCAGTGATGATCACTCTATACAAACATGATAACGTTCAGAGTCATAAAGCGGGCTCTTTAAGCCAGTTGTTTAAGGATAATAATCTACAACTGGATTGGCCCACCCAAAGTCCCGATCTAAGCCACACAGAACACGTGTGGAATGGAGTTACAACGGCGAATTCGTTGCCAGCTCCACCGTCCAATATCAACACGATCTCTGGCTTCGGCTCTTAGAGAAGAATGGGATGTCAGTCCTATGGAAACGTTCCGACAACTGGTGGAAAGTTCTCTCGAGAGTCAGCGCTGTTATGAAGACAAATGGCGGACCAATATCATATTAATATCGACTATTAGAGAGTATGTTACCAGCAAACTCTGCCTTCGGTTTGAGGTAGGTATCCAGATACTTAGATCAGATAGTGCCATAAACAAGGCTTAGCAGCCCTGTGGCTAGATGTGATGCGAGCTCTATCATCAAACCCCAAATATTCATCACCAGAGCCTTCTGTACAACCAAGTTAGTAATTTAGGCTCCTGAAAGGGTATTTTTACGTAAAATGCATATTCCAGATGGGTAAACCAGGAACCTCGCTGTGTCGGCCATTGTTTAAATTACCAGCCAAATGCTGGAACTGTGCCTTAAGTAAGGCCACAGCCGTTTCCTTCGCACTCCTGGCCCTTTCCTATCCTATTGTCGCCATAAGAGCTGTCTGTGCCGGTGCGACGTAAAGCAACTTGTAAAAAAAAAAAACAGTACCAGTAGAGCACATGGGTAGTTGATATACACGTTCGGGGAAAAGAGATTATTTTCCAATTCCAGTTTATTACTAAGTCATCTGAATATCCCCTTCAGAGGAGGAATGAAAACTTGCATTAGGTTAGGTTATATATAAAGCTCCTGGATGGAAATACTCAGGCAAAATGTTCCTACAAGACAAATGTTAACGTATATTGCTTGTTTTTTTTTTTCGCCATATGTATATAGTAGGCTGGGTTGTAGATATGTACTGTGCAACTTTCATTTAACTCAAGTGCTATCAGGTCATGCTAAATTCAATGCTTACTTCGAGCGATTCAAAATTCCAACACAAAATGGCTCACTGTGCTTCTGCACTGAAGACATTCAAACTTTAGAACACATTCTGTTCAACTGTCCTGCTTTTGAGAGAGCACGTTTTCAATTTAAGATGCATTTGTTAACTTGCAGTTGCTATTTCGAAAAACCAGTAAATTTCATGTTTTATAAAAAAACACTGCACTTTTAAATTTTCAGAATTTGTTGATTATGTATTTAAACATATATCATTTGATATTGTCTGCTTATTAGCTGTTTAGCAAATGTTTTGTATATATTATGATCCGGTATTTTAAATAATAGTACTCTAGTATTAAGGATTGTACATATCATACTTTTATCTTTCCATTTCTGTTCATGTCTATTTTGCTGTTTATGTATTGAATTTTATCAGAAAAATTGTATATTTTGTATCAAATACAACCCTAACATACCTTATGGTAAAATAGGGTTCACAGAACTTTGGAGATTAAATAATAATAATAATAATAATAATAATAATAATAATAATAATAATAATAATAATCTATATAAATAAAATTGTTTCTGTTTGTCTGTTTGTCTGTCTGTTTGTCTGTTCCACCATCACGTCGAAACGGCTGGATAGATCTCAACCAAACTTCATATTTAGAGTATACTGACCCCGGGGAAGGTTTCGATATGCATATCATTTTAAAATCTTTGAAAAGACGGGGGTTTTATAGGAAAAACGGTTTTCCTCCATTTTCTCTTATACTATTATAGGCAAAATATCGAATTTGTCGTATAAGGACGAGACAAAGCTCAATTTAATCCTCTTGACGCAAAGAACAAAACTCGGTAAGCCCTACGGGCCCGAAAACCATGTTTTAAGGCCCTAAAACCAACCGTTACGGAGATATTGGCACCACACTACCCCTGCTCTAGGAATCGGATAAAGAAATGAACTGCCGTAACCATGGCAACGTCAGCTCCAGGATTCTAGAGCAGTGAGATTATGCATGTACGTTTGGGCATAGCTGTCAACCAAAATAGGTACAAATAAGACTTAATATCTGGGAAAAAAATATACTGTTGTGTAAGGCACTCATAGGACTCCTTTGGGCGGGGATGGAAAGGGGGTGAAGAACGAGTGTAAAAATCTATATAAATAAAATTGTTTCTGTTTGTCTGTCTGTTTGTCTGTTCCACCATCACGTCGAAACGGCTGGATAGATCTCAACCAAACTTCATATTTAGGGTATACTCATCCCGGAGAAGGTTTTGATATGCATATCATTTTAGAATCCTTGAATAGACAGGGGGTTTATAGGAAAACCAGAATGGTTTTTCCACCATCACGTCGAAACGGCTGGATAGATCTCAACCAAACTTCATATTTAGAGGATACTCATCGCGGGGAAGTTTTCCATATGCATATCATTTTAAAATATTTGAATATATGGGGGGTTTATAGGAAAATCAGAATGGTTTTTCCACCATCACGTCGAAACGGCTGGATGGATCTCAACCAAACATTGTATTTAGAGTATACTAATCCCGGGGAAGGTTTAGATATGCATATCATTTTAAAATCCTTGAATAGACGGGGGTTTATAGGAAAACCAGAGTGGTTTTCCCACCATCACGTCGAAACGGCTGGATAGATCTCAACCAAACTTCATATTTAGAGGATACTCATCGCGGGGAAGTTTTCCATATGCATATCATTTTAAAATATTTGAATATATGGGGGGTTTATAGGAAAATCAGAATGGTTTTTCCACCATCACGTCGAAACGGCTGGATGGATCTCAACCAAACATTGTATTTTGAGTATACTAATCCCGGGGAAGGTTTAGATATGCATATCATTTTAAAATCCTTGAATAGACGGGGGGTTTATAGGAAAACCAGAGTGGTTTTCCCACCATCACGTCGAAACGGCTGGATAGATCTCAGCCAAACTTCATATTTAGAGTATACTCATCCCAGGAAAGGTTCCGATATGCATATAATTTTAAAATCTTTGAATAGACGGGGTGTTTATAGGAAAACAACAGTGGTTTTCCTCTATTTTCTCTTATACTATTGATTTTCTGTAAACTTCGTTTACCGTACGTGAAACGTCTCTTCATTATAAACAACTTTCGTTATGTTCATAATTTACCTTACTCTTCACATGACGGAGAAATTTACAATTTTCTGCTGGTATCATGCTCTGCATTTAGTGACCGACAGACCGACAACGAACCTACAGGTTACCATGGCAACGTCTCTGACTGCATGCCAGTAGGGAAGTAACGTATTGCCATTTTCCTCATCATGCTTTTAAATTCGTGGTTGTTCCTTGGGTAGATGGCAAGAGAGGCATCAATCGGCTCATCTGCGGGATATTGGCGGAATATCGTTGGAGGTTATAACCGCCCTCGAATAGATTAAGTAATAACACCATTAGTCATCTTCATATTTGTTTACCTAAGAATCACTGAACCTAAATTTCTCCTCTGTTAGCGCTTTATTATATCCATAACTCACGGCATTTATTTATTTGTCGTTATCCGGCTGTCCTCAGTTATAATCCATTTTCTATTAGTTTCAACATTCTTAACTGTATTATTTTCTTCCTTAATTACGCCGTATGTACGTGAATGCTAGAAACTACTGGATGCATTTCCACCAAGATTCGTATTTAGAATACACCTGTCCTTGATAGGTTTCAGGGCAAATATTGTTTCTAAATCCCTGAACTAACTGGGGGTTTATACGAAACCGAAACAGTGATTTTGCACTTCCAAAAAATATACACAACAAAAGTTTATGGAAGTCTACCTACCTTGGTAGAAATTAATGTCTAGAGCTTTTTTTCTCATGTGCATCATTTCGATACGAGGATCAATAAGGGAGATATCATTAAAGGACCGTTTTTCTGTACAAGTCCCATCGGACTTAACTCACGAGCGGGTGCGTGTAAAGCGTATTCCTTACAACTTGAAAACTACTGAAGACATTCGAAACAAAATTTATATTTAGCATCCACCTGTCCAAAGGTAGGTTTTAAACGTAAATAACATTTCATGTTCCGGAATGGACTGGCGGTTTATAAGGAACCGAAATGGTGATTTTACTCTTCCACAATATATACAGAACAAGACCAACCTGACTGGAAATCGACCAAACCTGATGGAATACCACCTCTAAACCTTTTTTTTCATGTGCATTTTTTCGTCAGGAGGATTAATAAGGGAGATATCATGAATGGTCACTTTTGCAGGTTAAGTCCAGCGGACATAGCCCAAAAGGTGTTTTACATGGAGCAGATTCCTTATCTATATAAATCAAATCGTAACGACTGTGTACCTCTACACTGACTATTTTGGCGAAATTTTCGTACAGCTTTCCGTTTAAGGGGTAATAATAACAATCTCCATAATTTTTGATTTCCTGAAAGTCCTAATTTTTACCCGCCTCGCCCAAAATCCACATTGTGGCATAATCTGCCAGAAGAATAAGAAGATAATTGAAATTTGACAAAATTATACGTTTTAGCCTGTAACGAATGAAAAATCCTATATCATTAAATTTTTCATTTTTTATCCCCGAAGAATATCGAAATATGCAGGCAATTGTAATGATGGTGCAGACCTTCGGAAATTCCTATCACGTAACGGATTGCACAATCTCCGTTCAATTTGGAATGATTTACAACCTTGGTCTTATGACTTTATGCCGTATCTGTATCCCTTTTACGTTTGATTTTTCTCTATTAATCGATGTTAAGTCAATTTGGAATTTTCACATGCATTATTCATACTTTCAATTACTTATATGAAATACAGAATCATCAAACTCTTCACGAAAATTGGCCCACTCAGTAGCCATATGTGAGCCAAATGCTACGTATGTAGCTGTCACATTATTATCAGAAAAGTAATGTAATGTGAGATGATCTTACAAAACCTTTACCCTGTTCCACGTTTGTAAATCTGACCCAAGAATAGATGACATATCATTGGACCAGCCATTTAGGCCACTAAATCCGGCGTGTCTTATGGTATAATCCTTTGTCGATATGACGTACGTTTAGTAGCAGTTAATCTGTAAATGAAGGTCTTCAATATTGTAAACACGCATATACTTTCGTATGTCGATCTATATATATTCACTGATGTCGATTTAGCGGTCGAGAAAGGGTCGGTCTGCTATTGTAATCAGTACTCCCCACACCGACTTTGACTGGCAGTAGGAAAGGGTTCCTTCTCCAACTCCTGTGTAACTGTCATTAGTAAGGAAGGCCTACAATTGTAATGAATAGTTCCCTTCTCGATTTGACTTGCAGAAGGTAAGTGAGCATGCAGTTTTGTTTAAAACTCCCCTACCCGATTGTGTTTGGCAGTAGGCAAGGGTGCCCGCCATTATAAAGAAATGTACTCATCTAAAATGTGACTGGCATTAGGCATAGTGGCCTGCTATTTTGATGGAAACTCACCAACTTGGTGTGACTGGCAGTACGCTGGCTGGCAGTAGGAAAAGGGGCCTGTCATTATAATGATAACTGCACAACTCAATTTCGAGTGATAGTAGGGTAATTGCCTGCCATTATAATAAAAACTGTAATCTGTCTGGAGGTAGGAAAGGGGGGCTGCCATTTTAACGAAAACTCCCCAAATCGATTCTGTCCGCATAGTAGGCAATGGGGCCTGCAATTATAATGTAAACTTCCCAACCTGATTGTGAATGCCAGTAGGCAAGTGAGCCTGCCGTTATATCACAAATCCGTAACAAACACTTTACATTGGAAACGTACGGGGACCTCCCCATGCTCTTTCTCGGATAACGCTAAGAGACATGCAATTTTAAAACTATCTTATTTACTGCATGTACACTATTTACTTCGATATTCGAATACAATGTAGAATACCGTAGCGAAGCACGGGTACATTCGCTAGTAATAATAATAATAATAATAATAATAATAATAATGTTAACAATTTGTACCAGCCTTTGGTTAAAATAAACTTCATAAAAGTTATTCCCTAATTATATCAAGTTCAGTTTTCAAGCTCAAACATAAAAAAAAAACTATAGATATTACAGAATATTTGGAGATTATCTTAATAATATGCGGACTTTTTAGATAAACGTACTTTTGAAGTATCATAGTTTTCATCTTTCGGCTTACAAAATCTTGTTAACTACTGGCATTTCTTTCCCAATTCAGTTGAGCTAATTTTCTTACAGTAGTTATCTAAATACAATATCCTCAAAACAGAAATATTCTCGATGTCTGGAAAAGGATTGTAACCGTACGTTAGGCAAATGACAGTGAAAATTGCTCGCTCGTTAACCTAATAACGTCTCCATAATTCCATTGCTAGGTACCTTTGCTTATAAGATTTAGCCTGTAACTGACAAAAATTAGCTGTAAGGCATAAAAATATACATAAAGTAAATAATAATAATAATAATAATAATAATAATAATAATAATAATAATAATAATAATAATAATAATAATAATAATAATAATAATAATAATAATAATAATAATAAATAATTTCTTCGGTTCATCTCGGTTGTATCTGGTGAAGACCTACGAGTGGAAGGATAGCATCTGTGGACTCAATTAAGGTATAACCCTGGCATTTGCCTGATGTGAAAATAGCAAATCATGGAGAATGAACGTAAAAGGCTTTCGACGGTGTCGAGATTTGATCCCGAAACACTGAGTTAAAGAAGGGAGCACCGCCCGTAGGCCAGTAATTTCTCACTCACACTTACCAACGCACGCGAGTGAAATAATCCACGACATCTGGAAACGGTAACGGAAATGGATACCGGTCCTCCACAATATGTGATAACATTAATTAAATTATTGGTAGGTTTCATTAGATAAACAAAACATTGCATGTAATTGCGCTTGGTGTTGGATATGTGCGAAGGTCTCGTTTAGCGCGGTTTACTGTCCACATTTTTTTCGCTGTGGGACCTTTTCCACTTAACTCAGCTCATATTGAAATAAAGCTCTTTTTTGTTTGTTATATATACGCGCAGTTGTAACGGGAATGTACACAAATAGGATTACAGGAGTATGCACTTCATTATAATTAAAAAACACTCACTTTTCAACATTCTACTAATCATTTTTATTCGCTTTTGATCTGAAATAATATCGCTGCTTATTTGAAGAGAATAAAAAAAGTATCCAGAAAAATAATAATTAAAAACATTGATTGCAATGTTTCGGAATGGCGCATAAACATAAGGTTGTTTACATTTTTTGAAGATAGCTGACAAGTTACAGCTGAAATTAATTTATTATAAACATCCATTTTTGTTCCATTCATGGTATAAAGATACGGCCGTTCCTTTGACTTCGTGTTTTGCCCACGGATAACTCGCTCTTGAAGCCCGTGAGTTTTGCAACATGTAAGGTGTCCAATATATTTTATATCCTAATGTTAAGTGTTGTAAATGTACTTGCTTGGGTTCTAAGACTGAAAATGTTTCCCGGGACTCGAAATAAAATATCCTCCCACTGTTTTCTTAGAAAAAAATGGAAACAACTTTACAAAAATGTACACAAGGTTACGTTGCAATCAACTTATTGGGCACCCAACTTCAGGCCTATAAAATAGATATAATAATAATAATAATAATAATAATAATAATAATAATAATAATAATAATAATAATAATAATAATCTAATTCTATACGTTCCAGAATATTATACAGACGACTGAATTTTGCCTATTTCTATACAATTCAGCATGTACTACCTTCTAGTTTTTCTTCCTGTCCTTTTCCAAGGTTGTTGGGGTCCAGTTTACTGCCGGGTGCCTTTCTTGACAACAACCCTATGTGGAGGTATGCATTCACTACAGCGTGTTTCTGCGGTGATTGGTAGTGTGATTTAATGTATACAGATGAAGAAATGTGTAATAAGACGAAGAAAGACACCAGGCCTCGATCCAGAGGAATTGTGAATAATTCCTTCTATATATGGTTTGTGTTAAGAACGGTATGCGGCTGTGAAACCCTGCTAAATTCATACAAACTGGATGACTAGGAAAAGGCCAGGAAGAAGAAGAAAAGAAAACTTCTAAAGGCTAACCTTCTCCCAGCAACCATGGGTCTTTATGTTTTCTCAACTCATTTAGTGTATTTAATTCAGTGAAATTACTCAGACGAACTGCAACTCGTTCATTCTCAAACTTGTTTCGTGTACGAGAGTCTTGGCCTTCCTCTTCTAATTTAGCCAGGGATTTCCCCATGCAGAATACAAGGGAAGAAATTATTATTCCTTATGTGTTCTATTACACTGAGTGGCCAGAAGTCACGAGAAGGGGTGTCCCATTAGAAAATTTGCCGTGTATGACCCCTGAGCATTGCGGCTAGCTACGGCGTAGCTGAGCAGTCTGTCAAAGACATCCCCATGTGGGTGGGGGCGGTAGAATAACCCCCACAGTATCCCCTGCCTGTCGTAAGAGGCGAATAATAGGGGCCCCAGGGGCTCTGAACTTTGGACCGTGGGTCGGCGACCACGGGGCCCTTACCTGAGTCCTGGCATTGCTTCCACTTACTTGGTCAACTCTTGTTCTTTTCCGACCTCGACGGTATTGCGTATGGAGGCCTAGGGAGTCATTCATTTTTTACGCCCTTCGTGGCCCTTGTCTTCCTTTGGCCGATACATTCATTTTTCGAAGTGTCGGATCCCTTCCTTTTTCCTCTCATTAGTGTTATATAGAGGATGGTTGCCTAGTTGTATTTCGTCTTTAAACAATAACCACCACCACCACCACCACCACCACCAGTGTCGTGAAGATGGCGACACGTGGCAGTTAACAGTGAACGTGGGATGATCATCGGCGCATGGCATTGAGGAGATTACACGCGAATTCGGGTTTCCGAGGTCAATTGTGTCGAGGGTGGATTTTCAATATTGCAGACAGAATGTTTACATCCACGTAAACCGTCGCACAGGAAGACAGCAGGTGTTTAACGAACGGACATCACGTCGTCTCCGCAGAACCATACTGGGCGCCCGACGGGCTTCTGTGAGTCAAATCACCACTCAGTTGAATGTTGGGAGTCAGGAATCCATCTCTACCAGTAATGTAAGGAGGCAACTGCACCGCATAGGCTTCACCAGCCGATGACCGACTTGTGTCCCTTTGCTGACACCTCGACACAGAGCTCAACGACGTGCACTGGCCCGCGAACATCGGCAATGGACCATGGAACAGTGGCGGAGTGTGGTATAGTCCCATGAATCCCGGTTGCAGTTGTATCGAGATGATGGGCGCGTGAGAGTGTAGCGTATGCCCCATGAAGCTATGGATACTACTAGGTTGTGTCCAGACCGGAGATGGCTCCGTTCTGGTCTAGGCGGCGTTCTCATGATCGCAATTAGGCCCTAAAGTCCGGCAGCAGGGAGCGCTGACAGGCGTACATTATTTGGACATTCTTTCAGACCATCTGCATCCCTTTCTGGCCCTGATGGAGATGCCATGTTTCAGCAGGACAGTGCGCCATGCCACTGCTCTGTAGTGGCACGCAAGTGGTTGGAGGAACACTCCAGTGAAGTTACGACCATGGACTGGCCCTTCAATCCCCCCATGTTAATACAATCGAGCATTTATGGGATACTGTGGATGCTGGTATACGCTCCATGAACCCCGCACCAACTACACAAGACCAATTGTGGATAGCAGTGCAAGATGCATTGGTCCATATCCCTCCAGAACGATTCCAACACCTTGTAGAGTCGATGCCTCGCCGTATTGCTGCCGTTTTAGGGCTCGCGGAGAAGCAACTCGTTATTAACATCACATTCAGTGTCTTCCAATGACTTTCGGCCACTTTGTGTAATTTAGCCTTCCTCTTCCCTATTTCATTGTTCAAACATTTTTTCTAGTTCGTCTCTCTCTGCACTTACTCATTCCTTTTCCTATCAATCTACCTTGATCTGGTCACTCGTCCAGAACCATATTTCTGCTGTTCCCAGCTACTTATTTTCTTGTACGCCTGAAGTCCACGTCTCAATTCCATATAAGAACGCTCCAAAGATAGGATTTTACGAACTTCTTCCTTACTTTAACAGATGTGTATTTGTTGGTATGACCTTAGGTCTGGAAAGCTTTCTTTGCAAACACTATCCTTATTTTGATCTCTTTCACGTATTTATTATCATTAATAATGCTTCCAGGCAGAATTCATTTCCTCCAGTTGCGCATATTCGGGAGCCGTTCTTTGGTTTAGTTTCGCTTACTGCCACAACCTTAGACTTGTTTTAAGTTTAAAGTTTCCATTTTTCATAAGTCTCCTTTAATATCCTCAGCATCCGTTTCATATCTTTTCTTGAATCTTCGACGACGTCAATGTCATCTGCGAAACTATGCCGCGTATCAATTTTCCAATCACTTGTATTCCTTTTGTGTTATCTTTCAGAGTTGCAGTATTTTCTTGTATGAAGATGAACAAATAGGGTGGTAGGGGTGATGTTTGTCTCGCTCCTGTTCTGATTTCTTGCAATTTCTTTGCTTCCATTGATCTTTATTTCCGTGGATTGTAATTTGTACAAATTAAGTATCACACGCTTTTCTTTCCAATCTAGCTCTTTTTTTATTTATTTACTGGAACAGATGTTTCCTTTCTACCTTGTCAAAAACCTTCTCTAAATCATTAAATGTGATGTTTGTCTATTTAATTACAATGTCCTTTCAAGAAACAAGAGTGAAGTATGAATTAACCATTTGTAATTAAAATCCCAGATCCAGCTTACGATTACATCCGGAGCACTCTGAACCGAAAGCCACTACGCTGACATCTCAGCTAAGAAGCGGCAGAATTAAAGATGTACTTGTTTCTCACTTAGACTCATATGCAGCGTTCTCGATGTATTTTCTGCAACAGCCATGCATACATTTGTATACAGACTTCCTTAATGTGCATTTGTTGGTAGTTCATATAGAAACCAGCAAGTTAAGTTAAGCGGTAGACACATATTTTACTTGCTATAATTGTCACACACTAAGGTATTGTTTTACAAAGAATTTTGTGAGTATCTCACGCCTGCTGTGAAAATGCTGCGGTACCTTATCCAGAGCTTTATATTTCTTGCTAATTAACGATTTGATAAATATCTGTACGAATATAGAATAATAAATAATAGTGTAACATAAAATAAATATCCTGCGTTAGGAGTACCAGAACTAAATCGCTGGCTAGTACCAAAGTTGATTGTTGTTAATCCTTTTGAGGTGAAAAACTATCGGCAATATTACCAAGATTCCGTGCCTGTGGCGATCAGAGAGGTTAATACACTATTCATAGGAAACCACTGACAACAAAGAACAGGAAAATCCTCAGCCTGTTTCCAGTCATTCGACGGGGTCAGGAATGCAATCAATCAGCGAGGATACGAATTGTGCCGGCTGCCGAAGCCTGTCGCACCTTCTGATTAACGCCCGACAGATGAAATGAAATGATATCGGAGAGTGTCACTGGAATGAAACATGACTGGGAAAACCGCAGTACTCGAGTAAATATCTGTCCCGCCTCTGTTCTGTCCAGCAAAAATCTCACATGGAATGACTAGCATTTGAACCACGGAGGGTCTACTGAAAAATGTACATATTATAAAATATACAAATTCTGTCTGTACTTTTTTAATTTCGGCTAACGCTTTGTTTGTGTATCGGCCGAGAAGCAGAACGATCAATTCCACCTTTGTTTTTTTTATTTTTGTATGCGAATACATTTTCTGATATTCTTCACACATAAACACAGATAGTTATTTTGAATGATGTGGTTATACTGAGGTATTTTAAGTCTCTTCTGCTGCCATTCATCTGCGCTAGTAGGTATTAATGCTAAAGGGATTTTGAAAAAGTGATGTGATAGCCGACCAACATTGTTAGTAGCTTCTAACAAAGGTGGTCACGGTTCGAATCCCGGCCAATGCAAGTGGGATTTTGAAATAAAATGTCTCGTCCTCGTGGTTCCGGTTCCTCGTAAAACGGAAAATCCCGGGGTTATGATCACGATTATCAACAGGAACGTAAAACTACAAATCCACGTTTTAGATTTTACGTTTATGTTATGCAATTGTATAAAAACTAACAAATCAAAACGGGTCCATTACCTAGCAATATTTATTAGTAACCAAGCACTAAGAATAATCTGGCAATTCCTCTCGTCTCTCCTACAAATTTGAAGTTCCCTCTTTACTTTATCACTTGATGTATTTAATCAACTGTGTCGGGTACTTTTAAAATACATGTGATTTATATATATAAAGATTCTTTCTGTTTCAACAAGAAGCTTTCAAAATAATTTTGTTCAGAATACGTTTATCTGAAGGGTGAAATACACACGATGCTTACAACACTGAACATGTGAAGTTAAGAGGTCGAAATGAAGGAGCATTTAGTCGCGTAAAAGTAATTAAAAATGACAAGAGTATAAAAGATATTCGACAATTTACAGCTAGAAAAACTGCTTTCAAACGTAATTCGAAGGAAGGCGTAGAGCCAGCTGGGAGTAGTAATTCATTCACAGGTCGTCATAGCATGCTAACGAATAATAGCTTAAGCACGTTTGTTAGTAAAACAATTCCTGGCTGGCGTGAAGAACAACTTTGATCGCAGTCGGCTTCAATTAAAGCTCTATTACGTGACAGCCATTCACCATGGAGAGAGGTATATTCTTCCCTTCTGTCAGAATTAGCCTGTTTCCTAATTCCTCCTGGCCTGTTTCAAACAACCAAAATACATTCTTATATGCAATTAAAATACAATGCACAATAACCCCTGCCTGTTCACAAATAACAATGATCTCTATTAACTCCCTGGTGTTTCTTTTTTTTTTTCAGTTGCTGTACGTCGCACCGACACATCTAAGTCTTACGGCGACGACGGTATAGGAAAGGACTAGGAGTGGGAAGGAATAATAATAATAATAATAATAATAATAATAATAATAATAATAATAATAATAATAATAATAATAATAATAATAATAATAATAATAATAATAATAATTGTACCAGGCGGTACACCTCTACACCGTTTATTTAAAAGTTGCGCCAGTTGAAACTCCTCTTCTGGAGGAAGGTTGAACTTTATCTATTCTATTAATTCTCTACTTTCTCAGAAGATGTCACCACGTGGAAAATTTTGAGTTTTTGAACTGTGTCACTTTTGATGTGTTTTTGTTTAGCTTGAAGTAAGAAGTGTGAACTTTCTCTTCTAGAGGACACTACTGAAGATCAACAATAGTGCAACCTAGTGCGGAGTCAAAGAACTATTTTGTTGAAGAAATTTTTATTTCAAATGTTTGTTCTTTGCTAAATTTCTTTCTGTTATTGTTTAAGTTGGCTGTATACCCCTCTCTTTCCCCTTGTTTTGCATGTAGCCAATCCCGAATTTCTTAAATTAATTTCTATCCAATCAGATGTATCTTCCCCCAACTTGAATCGATTGCGGGGTCCTATCCAATAAAAACATTGTGGGCGGGTGTTTTCATTCCCCTAACGCCTAGAAACTTCCGCGAGAGTATATAAACTGCTGATTTTAGGGTCTCCGGGCCACTTCTGTTCCATCTTTCAGTGTATTAAGTACATAGCAGGAGGCGGGAAGCGCCTCCTTCTTCTTCACCCGTTCAACACCAGGTAATGGCCTATTAATAACTTCTTTTCTTGCTAGGTCGGCAGTTTAACACTCGCGGCGGGTTCGAAGCATTTCCATCATGTAACCTTTTCCTAAAATGTAATTACTCTTTTCATCTTTTTCTTGTAAAGCTACATATTGGGATAGAGAGTGCTAACCCTCTCGAGCTCCCACTCACATTTGTTTTGAGGTGAACTTATTTTTTTTAAACTATTCTTCGTTTATGTAATGTAAAGTGTTCTTCTCTAAGTCACCTCTGTAGTATGGGATTAGCCCTTGCGTTAGCGGCCCAGAGCCAGATTAGGTTTTAAAAACAAAGTGTATTAGGAGTGCAAGATCGCCTCCTCTCAAATTGTTATTTTAGAGGTCATGTAATCAACCTTCTTTTCATGTAATAGACCTCAGTAGGTTGGGTATTTTACCCCTGTGAATACGTCCTTAGAGGACAGCTTGAAGGTAGATTTTGGTGTGGCCTTGTGATAGGCTTACAATTTTGAGAGCGGATCGCTCTTTGAAATTTGTTTCTGTATGCCTCGTGCAGGCTTTATGTGTAATGTTTGGAGCCAGTGCTCCTGGGCATGAATGGGGCTTTCTGCCCCTTGGCTAAAATTTTTTTGGAGTAAGGCGGGGCTGATGGCCCAAGAGTTATGAAGTAAGGGCACTGAGCCCGAATCCAGTAATATTGTACCTACATTTTTGCTACTCTGTACCTGTTATGATTGTTATCTCTTGTTTTTGAAAAGAAAATATAACCTAGTTAAATTTTAAATTAATTTTACATTGCACGTTAAATTCGTAGCTTGAAACCCATTCACACCCGCACCTTCTTTCACCTCTACCTACCACGGATATCTCCGTAACAAGTGGTAGCAGAGCGTGGTTGAATGGGTCTCAATTTAGCCCCTTTTGACGGCTAAACATTGCTTTAATTCGAACTCTAACAATTTTCTCAGTTGCTGGAATTTTTTGAGTTTTTTTTAATTGTTCTGTCATCATGTCCGGCCCTCGCGATGTTCTCCTCCTTAACTATTTGCGCAAAGAGGAGTTGATATACGAGTTAACTATCAGAAACGTTCAATCTGGAGGCACGGTTGCAATAGACACTAACAAGCTTAGAGAGTCCCTTGATTTGCCCATTTCCATCCCCAATTTGGGAGAGAAAGAAATTGACGACTCTCTTTCCACGATCACGGAGAATATTACTGGGCTAGCTTCCGTAGTTAGTTTTTTTGATGAAAATGATCCGTCTCCTAACCAAATTAAGCGTGTGCAAGGCAGATTATATCACTTTTCAAATAGAGTTAATGATCTGTTGTCTCTGAAGGTGAATGACGTTCAGAGGAAGCAAGCTAATACGCTCCTTGAAACTATCTCTGAATTGTCTAGTAAAGTCACTCAATTGTTAACTGGGGAAGTTCCTCCCAAATCTGATCAGCCCACCATAGTGAATGTAAGTAGTGAGGAAGAACCTGCTAAGGGAGAAGGCAATAGGATAACCGTTGCTGCTCAAACTATCTCTGCCCCATTGGACAACGAGTCTGAACGCCGCACATCGTTGAACAATGTACGTGCTGAATTAACTTCCTTGCCATTGAAACCTTTACCTACTATGTCGCCCGGGTTTAGCAGCTTGCCTCATCCATTGGCAATGTTGCTCAGAGGTATATCCAAGTTTTCCGTTAATACCACCAGTGACGTAATTTCATTTTTAAGATTTCTAGTGGAATTTCAGGATCATGCCCTTGTGTTTTCTCTTTCCCCATGTCAAATTTTGCAAATTATCTATCCTTATGCTATTGGGGTTCTCTCTGATAAAATCGTAAGAGCCATTGCCGAGCAATCATCTATTGAGGATTTCCATGCCCATTTGCTAGCTAACTTCATCCCGGCTAGGGCCAGGTCCTCCCTGATTCAGAAGTACTATTACCGTGTACAGCGCTTGGATGAAAACTTGGCTGATTTCATTCAAGATATCAAATTCTACACTAGGGTGTTTGCTCTGCACTTTCCTGAAGATCAGATTGTGCAGGCTATTGTAGAAGGTATTTCGCCATCCTACAGGTCATATTTGTGTTTCGCGGCGTGTCCGCAAACCTTCTCTGAACTTGAAGCATTGGCCGTCTCTGCGGAAGGAGTTAGATACGCCGATTCTTTGCGTGTCGCGAAAGAACCCCCGCCTTCCTTTAGTAACACTCGGCCTCCACCTCGCCGACCAGTCAATCCCCGTAAATGTTATGCGTGCGGGTCGCCTGACCATCTGCGGAATAAGTGTCCTCTGATCAAGTCAAGTGGGACAAGGAATGGAGCAGGGTCATCACAAGGCTGTTTTAAGTGTGGGGCCTTCTCACATATCGCCAAGAATTGCCCAAACTCAAATAGCACCCCCTCCTGCTCAACTTCTGGTGCAAATTCCAGCTATGCCAATAATAAAAAGTGACTAGTGGCGTCGGCTGAGCCGACTAATCCATCTTCCCGAGACTTAGCCCCTAGTAAACAGGTTGTAAATGCAGAGAACGACCAGCCTTCAAATTCATCTTTTGAATGCCCTAAAGAATGTCTTAGGATTGCGGCGGATACCCCCGCACCTGTTCCTTTTCTTAAGATTGAGTTAAATAACGAGCCTATAACAGCTCTCTTAGATTCAGGCAGTGTTTGTTCCATTATCTCGGCTGATTGGTATTCTAAATTGAAATCTGTTTGTAAACTCCCTGACTATGACTCATCTCCTGTTAAATATGTTTCGGCTAATTCATCTCCATTAGAAATTCTAGGTTCCTTACATGTCAAAATTCGGGTTTTTAAATTTACATGGAAGATCAAATTGTTTGTGGCCAAGCGTTTGTCTTGCCCCATCATATTGGGAGCGGACTTCATTTCTCACACTGGTCTGGTGCTCGATCTCCAGAGTAGGTCGTGCACATTCAAATTTGCGTCCAATTGTAGAATTCCCTTGTTAAAGTGTAATTCTGTATCATGTTCATCTATTTCGCCTACCCAGGATGAGATGTTGTTAGACCTTAGACATCTACCTGAGGAGCAGGCTGATAGTATTCGGAAACTGTGTCAGTCGTTTCCCGAGGTGTTCTCTGATACTCTTGGTGTTACTGACCTTATTGAATACAAAATTGAGGTCACGGATTCGATTCCTGTCCGTTTTCCACCGTATAGGCTATCTCCACCTAAAATGAAGGCTCTGAAAGAAATCATCGATCAGATGTTGAAGGATGGTATTATTAGGCCCTCTAAGTCAGCGTATTCTTCGCCTATTTTTCTAGTCCCGAAACCCCAAGGAGGCTTCAGGCCTGTCATTGATTACAGGGCTCTCAATCGGAAGGTGGTGTTGCAATCTGTGCCCCTTCCAGACCTTCATTCTTGCTTTTCATGGTTTCGTAAGGCCAAGTTCTTCACCATCTTGGACTTGAATCAGGCCTATAATCAAATTCCCCTTGCCGAAGAGTCTAAACATCTTACAGCGTTTGCCACGGACTGGAACTTATACGAATACAACCGCGTGCCTTTCGGGCTCCCCACGGGGGCAGCTGTGCTCACTAGGCTACTAGATAGGGTCTTTTCCGACATCAAATTTGAGTACTTATATCACTACTTGGATGATGTCGTCGTATTTTCCGAGACTTTTGAAGAACATCTAGATCATCTGCGAGAAGTTCTGAATCGCCTTCGTAAGGCTGGGTTAACTGTCAAGTTGTCCAAGGTTGCCTTTGCTAAGCCCTCTATGTCATTCCTAGGGCATATTGTGTCACCCGATGGGGTAGCTGTCGATCATTCTAGAACACAGGCCATCCGTGATTTTAAACCTCCTAAGGACATCAAAGGTATCGCTAGATTCATTGGTATGGTGAATTTCTTCAGGAAGTTTATTCCTAACTTCGCTAATAGAGCGGCGCCCTTAAACCTTCTTCGTAGGAAAGGCATCAAATTCGAGTGGGGACCTTCTCAACAAGCCGCTTTCGAAGATCTTAAATTAGCTCTCTGTAATGCCCCTGTACTTGCTATGCCTGATTTCTCGAAGAAATTCATCGTCCAAACGGACGCGTCGTCGTCAGCTGTAGCTGCAGTCCTTCTTCAAGAGACTGAACTAGGGAGGCGTCCCATCGCCTATGCATCTAGGACTCTATCGGCTCAAGAAGCCAAGTATTCCATCTATGAGCTCGAAGGGTTGGCAGTCTTATTCGCCTTAGAAAAGTTCCGTCTCTATCTGGAACATGTCAAATTCGACCTGGAGACAGATAACCAAGCCTTAAGCTGGGTCTTAGGTAGACCGCGTCGTACTGGTCGTATAGCCCGTTGGGCCATCCGTATTTCCGCCTTCCAATTCGATGTCAGGCATATCAGAGGTACCGAAAATGTTGTGGCTGATGGACTCAGCCGTATGTTTTCAAACGAGGTCGAGACCCATGAACCGGTCGACAGTTCATCACCTTCCGAGTCCATACTATCCGAGGTTAATGCCATCCTAACCGATGCTCCCATGCTCTTTAGGGATATCGAGAAATACCAACGTGAAGATCCTACGCTGGCTCCGATAATGGAAACCCTTTCTTCTGGGGAACATGCTGTCCCTTATGTTCTGAGGAATGGTGTTCTATGTTGCCCTTCGAGGCATGATAAGTTGATGAAAGTTGTTGTTCCAGCGGTTCTTGTACCTATGATCTTCAAATACTATCATGAGACCCCATTGGGGGGGGCATCTTGGAATCTTTAAAACTCGTGAAAAGATTCGTGAAATGTTCATATGGAAAGGTATGGACGGTGAAATTCGGGAACTCGTAAAAGCTTGTAAATCTTGTTTGATCAGTAAACCCACCATGTCCACTAAGGTAGGCCTTTTGTCTTCTCATCAAGCGTCGCGCCCCATGGAACGCCTGTATATTGATTATGTGGGACCCTTCCCCCAGTCAAAGGGCAATGCCAACAAGTTCATCTTTGTGTGTGTAGATGGTTTTACAAGATTTTCCTGGTTATTTCCGACTAAGCTGGCTACCGCTCAGTCAACCATTACTTGCTTAAATTCTATTTTTGCTTCTTTTGGTCCGTGTCAATATATTGTATCTGATAATGCTAAGGCGTTCACATCAAATTTATTTCGTAAATTCTGTTTTGACTTGTCCATCTCTCATGTAACTACTTCTGCTTATTACCCTCAACCATCTCTGGCTGAACGGGTTAACCGTAATCTCAGGTCCGCACTCATTGCCTATCATCATGAAGATCCTTCCAGGTGGGACACGTCCCTGCATTGGATAGCTTTTGCTTTGAATTCGGCGGTTCATGAATCTCACAAGTTTACTCCAACTTCTTTGATGTTCAAGTTTGTTCCCAACTCGCCGCTCTCTAACCTCTGGTCTTTGAATGACATTCTCCCCGAGACAATAGATCCGGATAACATTAAAGATCTTTGGAAGAAGGCTAAAGCCAATCTTAAAGTGTCTCATGAAAAGGTTAGGGAAAGGTATGATCGTGGACGGAGACCCACCACTTTGAAGGTAGGTGACCAGGTTATGGTCAAAAATTTTGTTCCCGCGGGCAAGCTTGCCCCCAGATTTCATGGGCCTTGTATCATTCTCGATTTTCTTACGCCGGTTACCTTATTGCTAAGTAATCCAGCCACCGAGAGGATATTTAGAGTTCACCTGTCCCAGGTGAAACCGGTGTAATTTCTGTGTTAACTTGCTTCATATTATTTTGAAAGGATATGAAGGTTATATTTTTTTGAGTTTCACTTTTAAGGCATTCTGCCCCTTCTGTAATATTTTGGTTTTAGATGTAAGCCTTGTGTAAAACCTGCCCCGACCCGTTAAACTGCCATCCTGTGCTTGCCACGGCCATTACCACGCTCCCGTCTCCTGCTCCACCTTACACTGTGGCTTCATAATAGTAAATGCCATGGATATCTACACGCCGCTGGCCCCTCAACCTCTCCACAAGCCTGTACCCTCAAAGAAGATGATAGTCCAACACAATTCTGCCGCCTAGCTTTAATGTTTCAGCGCCCCCGCAGCCGCGCAGCGCCGTGCAGCGACTGGGGAGGGGGATGGGCCCCCTCCTCTCCAGCGAGGACGACATGTGAACGGCGAGCCGGAGTTCTCCTCCCGGCCAAGGCTGATGTGCGGCGCACGACCTGCTACATGCCCGCAGCCTGTATCTGTTCACCGCGGGCGCGGCGTACTTCAACACCTCTGCTCCCCTCATAGTGCGGGCGAGCGGTATCTCAGGGTACTTGAGGGGTCCGAGCGGCCTCCGTTGGACGCAAGCTGCAACGGCCGGTCTGGCCATCCGACTCAATCTACATCAACTACATGGACAGTCACCATAAGCAATAACTACACTTGGGAATTCAACAACAATATTTGGTGGACATTGCAAAATTTTTCTTCACCTTTAAGTATTAAAAGTTTATCTTCAGAAATTCAAATTCTACAAACATAAAGACTTTCATTCACCTGCAACAACAACATTTTGAAACTGAATTAAGAAATCTTGTAAATGCTTCTGCTATCTATCTTCGTATCAACATCATTACTTGGACTTTGTTTCAAACTGATTTCATGTGTCACCCCTGGAGGAACTTTTGGGGGGGGAGGTCTGTACCGGGCGGTACACCTCTACACCGTTTATTTAAAAGTTGCGCCAGTTGAAACTCCTCTTCTGGAGGAAGGTTGAACTTTATCTATTCTATTAATTCTCTACTTTCTCAGAAGATGTCACCACGTGGAAAATTTTGAGTTTTTGAACTGTGTCACTTTTGATGTGTTTTTGTTTAGCTTGAAGTAAGAAGTGTGAACTTTCTCTTCTAGAGGACACTACTGAAGATCAACAATAGTGCAACCTAGTGCGGAGTCAAAGAACTATTTTGTTGAAGAAATTTTTATTTCAAATGTTTGTTCTTTGCTAAATTTCTTTCTGTTATTGTTTAAGTTGGCTGTATACCCCTCTCTTTCCCCTTGTTTTGCATGTAGCCAATCCCGAATTTCTTAAATTAATTTCTATCCAATCAGATGTATCTTCCCCCAACTTGAATCGATTGCGGGGTCCTATCCAATAAAAACATTGTGGGCGGGTGTTTTCATTCCCCTAACGCCTAGAAACTTCCGCGAGAGTATATAAACTGCTGATTTTAGGGTCTCCGGGCCACTTCTGTTCCATCTTTCAGTGTATTAAGTACATAGCAGGAGGCGGGAAGCGCCTCCTTCTTCTTCACCCGTTCAACACCAGGTAATGGCCTATTAATAACTTCTTTTCTTGCTACGTCGGCAGTTTAACACTCGCGGCGGGTTCGAAGCATTTCCATCATGTAACCTTTTCCTAAAATGTAATTACTCTTTTCATCTTTTTCTTGTAAAGCTACATATTGGGATAGAGAGTGCTAACCCTCTCGAGCTCCCACTCACATTTGTTTTGAGGTGAACTTATTTTTTTAAAACTATTCTTCGTTTATGTAATGTAAAGTGTTCTTCTCTAAGTCACCTCTGTAGTATGGGATTAGCCCTTGCGTTAGCGGCCCAGAGCCAGATTAGGTTTTAAAAACAAAGTGTATTAGGAGTGCAAGATCGCCTCCTCTCAAATTGTTATTTTAGAGGTCATGTAATCAACCTTCTTTTCATGTAATAGACCTCAGTAGGTTGGGTATTTTACCCCTGTGAATACGTCCTTAGAGGACAGCTTGAAGGTAGATTTTGGTGTGGCCTTGTGATAGGCTTACAATTTTGAGAGCGGATCGCTCTTTGAAATTTGTTTCTGTATGCCTCGTGCAGGCTTTATGTGTAATGTTTGGAGCCAGTGCTCCTGGGCATGAATGGGGCTTTCTGCCCCTTGGCTAAAATTTTTTTGGAGTAAGGCGGGGCTGATGGCCCAAGAGTTATGAAGTAAGGGCACTGAGCCCGAATCCAGTAATATTGTACCTACATTTTTGCTACTCTGTACCTGTTATGATTGTTATCTCTTGTTTTTGAAAAGAAAATATAACCTAGTTAAATTTTAAATTAATTTTACATTGCACGTTAAATTCGTAGCTTGAAACCCATTCACACCCGCACCTTCTTTCACCTCTACCTACCACGGATATCTCCGTAACAATAATAATAATAATAATAATAATAATAATAATTGTACCGGGCGGTACACCCTTATGCCGCAATTTTAAATCTTGCGCCAATAAATCCTCTACAAGAGAAACCCTGAACTTTAAAAACTGAATCCATTCATTAGTTTTCTCAGAAGATTTCACTACCGTAAATTTTGTGATCACAAAGTTGTCAGTACTGTGTGAATTTCATCTTATTTTGTTTTCCATTGATCAAGAGTGTGGACATTCTCTTGTAGATGTCTCTACTAAAAACTATGACCATGCACCCTGGTGCGAAGTGGAAGAACTTTATTTGAAGAAATTTTGTATTCGTAAGTTTGTTCTTTACTAAATTTCGTTCTTTCATTTGTGGGTTGGCAATATTAATCTTTTCTTTCCCCCAGTTTTGAAGGTAACCAATCAATAATTTCTGTAATTAATTTTCAGCCAAAACCTGTGTTTCTTCTTCGATTTTGTGTGTAACTGTGAACATTAACCAATAAAATCCTGTGGGTGTGTCTTCATTATTCATGAAAGGTCTCGAAACTTCCCCGAGGGTATAAAAACTGCTGATTTTCTTGCCTCTCGGCCACTCGAACAACATCTAGCCTAGTGTATGGAACTGTAGAAGGAGGCGGGAAGCGCCTCTTTCATCCGGCAGCAGCTCTTCAATAAGGTAATGGCCGCTCAACATCTTTACTTCTTGCTAGCTCAGCAGTTTAACCCGCGGGGAAGGTCCGAAACGTTTACCATGTAACCTATCTCTTAAACATGTAGGATTCTGTAAAAACTTCATATATCTTTAACTGTAAATCGGGGATAGAGAGTGCTTTACCCTCTCGAGCTCCCCTTCATTTTGGATTTGAGGAGACTACATTTTTGTAACCGTTTTTCTACTCTTCCTTAATGTGTTAAATTTATTCTGTATACGAGTCACCTCCATAGCTTGGAAATAGCCTCTGTTTCATCGGCCTAGTGCCTTTTAGGTTTTAAAATGTATATTTAGGAGTGCAAGTTCTTACCTCCATTCATTTTGTATTTTG